>NC_056733.1:299283987-299598987 GCF_019279795.1 Protopterus annectens
AACCGCCTGTTAGTCTTACCTATGTAGAAACTAAAACATACTGTGCAATAGGCAAGATACACTACATTAGATGTTGTACAATCAGCATATTGACTGCTGTTAAAACTGAAACCCTTAAATGGGTGTATGAAGCTTCTAGCACTGTGAATATACTTGCAGGCTGTGCAATCCCTACATATGTAGGTACCCAATCTATCAGATCTATTCTTGGTGGTTGATGTATCATTCCTATAGCAAAGGTGACTCTTTAATGTTCTGTTATTCCTAAATGTGAAATTGGGTTTAGGCCCAATAATGCCTTGTAGATCACTAATTGTGGAAAAAATACCCCAATTCTTGGTAATCACTTTACAGACAGAATTAATATTACTATCAAATGTTAATGGCATCCTTAGGGTGTTATCAATAACCCTTTGGATATGGCTAGTCATATTATTGTTAATGATTTGAGTATTTGGTTCAAAGCTCCCTTCTTCATAGAAATAAGGTCTGCACCTTCCATCTCTATTACTCCAACCTTCGTTAATACATTTATCTATATCGTGTGCATTATATCCCCTCTCTAAAAATTATATCTTCAATAGTTGTAGTAATTAGTTCACTGTCATTGTTGTACAATCTCATGGTCCTGTAGACTTGACCCTTAATGATATTCCGCTTGGATGCATACTTGTGCTATGCAGGTAGTTGTTCTTCCTAACAGGTTTCCTTTATAGGCTGGTTTTAATATGAATTAAATCATCTTTCCTAACCTTAATATCCAAGAAGTCAATCTCATGTACAGAATACTTATATGTGAACCTAAGGAACGTAGTAGTATTGTTCAAATAAGCAAAGAATTCATTTAAATCAGCCTCAGTACCATTCCATAGCAAAAAGATGTCATCCACAAATCTAGTGTACCAGCTAATATGCTTACTGTATTTAGCATTAGATAATATATGAGTTAATTCCCATTGTACAAGGGAAAGGTTGGTGTAGCTATTGGCACAAGCTGGGCCCATAGCCACGCCAACTTTCGGTAAATAATAGTTCTTGTGAAAAATGAAAACATTGTTGGTCAAAATGATGTCCAACAATGCACAAATCAACTCACATTTATTCCTGGTATGATTTGTAATATTAAGTAATTCCCTTACGTTGTCAATACCCCATTCATTGGGGATGACAATGAAAAGTGATTCTACATCCATTGTCACAAAGAAACAATTGCTATCACCATTAATCTCAGCCCATTTCAATTTAAGAGTTTCCAAGAATGTTTTAGAGTCTTTAAGCACACTATCACAATCTTTCAGGAATGGGTGTAGATTTTTTCAACAAAAATCAAAAGGGGCTCAATCACCCACCCTTTGCTAGATACAATGGGGCACTTGGTGGTATATGTTGTTGTTTGTCTTTTCGGCTTTTCCCGGTTAGGGGTTGCCACAGCGGAACTCCGGTCCGCTAAAGATTGGCAGTTGATTTTTATGGTGCCGAGTTGCCAGCCCAACGCCCAACCTTCAGCAAAGACATGCCCATTTATGCATGTGTTTCGTAGGCCACTCGACCATGGGGAGGACATGCAAACTCCACACAGAAGATACTCCACCCTGAATCGAACAGGAGAACCTCTTGCTGTGAGGCAACAACGCTACCACTGTACCACCGCTGCTTACATTGGTGGTATATACAGACTTTTATGGATCTTAGGTAACCCATATACCTCTGGAATAGTAGGGCTGCTCACAGTAAAATACGCAAATAATTGCTCATTAATCATCCCTGCAATCAACAGATCAAAAATCAAAAAGGAAACCTTATCTATAATGCCCTTTACAGCAATTCATGATACAGATTGATATGTTACATCATTATTTAACAATTCAAACATTTGTTCAATATATAGTCCCTTGTCTAGGACAACAATCCCACCTCCTTTGTCGGCAGGCTGTATCTCAATAGAGCCCATTAGTTTCAACTCTTCCAGGGCTTTGTATTCAGATTTGCTTAAATTACAAAACGTCTCAGAACAATTACCAGCATTTAATACTTCTCTAATCTGTTTGTCACATACTTCAATAAATGTGTCTATAATAGCATTATGTGGGGAACATATGTGCTGGGCTTCTTAAAAATACATTTATTCATTTGAGTGTTAGTACCAAACATAGTTCTTAAAGTTAGACTGCGGCCAAACAGATGCAAATCTCTTAGAACTTCAAGTAGATGTGCTTTCTTCGCTGGCACAAAAGTTAAGCCTTTAACACCATAGTCTGAGTTTCAGTAAGCATATGAGAGGAAATATTGAAAGTTAAACCTGCCTGAATTTTTTCCTTTTGTGCCCTTCCAGACTCCTCGGTATTTGCTGTTGCCAATTCCTTGAACGTCCCCTGATGGGTAAAGGGTTCTGTAGTAAAAAACAATTCACTTTGTTAGTTGAGCTGGACCCTGCTGGTGTCATCATTCTGTTGCTGGAAGTTTGCAGATGCCTGCAATCTTTAGGTCTTACGACTGGTATGCCATCTCCATTTCGAGTCGACTTACTCATATCCATTAAATCAATAGGTAATTGTACAGAACTGTTTGTTACACCTGTACAGTTGGTAGCCATGTTGCTACTTTTCACATACATCGCATGTGATGTGGAGGGCATGTTAGGTGGCTGCTCATTCAAAATAGCACTTTGCTGCCTCGCTATTGCGATTGGCTCTTGTGATGCTAGTTGACGTGTATTATTCATAGGGGGGGCATTCTCTAGCCCAAGAGAACACATTCCCCATTTGAAAATCGTTGAAATCCCTATTTAATTTACGTGTCTTAACGTTCAATAGCCTTTTTTCATAATTCAGAATGTTGTCGTGCAAGGTTTCAAGTTTAACACCAATTAATTCAGAGGGGTAGGAATCAAATATTTTATCATATAGAACATTAATGTCTTTAGCCAGTTCATCTTCTTGTGGCCGAAAAAAATCTATCAGAAGATGTAAATACCTGGCACTGCATTCTAGGTTAATAATTTGCCACTGCCTGAGTAATTCAGGATAAACTTGTCCATATGTGGGTATTGTCAATACACGGAGACTTCTAGGCACAAGGGTATGCTTAAGACATGCCGCAAAATGAAAACATTGCCATTGTAGGCATTTAAATTTATATAATTTGTTCTCCAGCTCCTTATATGCACTATTAAAGTTATTCTGTTGTTCAAAATCATTACTTACTGCTGCATCTGATATATTTAACCCTACATTTAAAAGAGGGTTGTTGCAAACAGTCAGTAGTCCATTGAACCTTTCTGTTGATAAGCCAACTGTATCCTTAAAGTTGTTTCCATTAACTGTATTCATAGATTCAGATGTAGATGACTGTATACTTCCATCTGTCATGTTCAGTTTGGAGAGGAAAAACAATTGTAGAACGTGAAACACAGAAATCCTCTACCAATTAATAAAACAGCTGGTGTAAAATAAATATAGTTGAAGTAGCAAACAAACACCAACTGTACCACATCTAGAAAGTCTATTATAAAACAGGTAAGTGCTTTCAGGGATGTGCCCCATCATCAGACAACTCACAAAAACAATTAATTCCTTATATAGTAGAAGAACCTGCCATCAATTAAGTCTTAAAGATACAATGTTAAATACAAATGCTTTAACCTGGTCCACGCTAGTATATCTTGAATATGTATATATCTGGTTATATTAGAACACATATTATGCATATGAGTCATGGTTAATAATGGCATAATGACTAAGGTGTTTACCTTATAGACACAACATGCAGGGTTCGACCCTCACATGTTTTATATATATATATATATATATATATACATATATATATATATATATATATGTGTGTGTGTGTGTGTGTGTGTGTGTGTGTGTGTGTGTGTGTGTGTGTAGATATATATATAAACAGTCATATATTCAAGAAACTCTTCAGGTAGTGTTCATTTAATGCACACTCATTTATAAACAAAGCTACATGGCAGAAAATGTGCTGTAAAAGTTTGTATATTACATCCTTTATATGTATTACAGTCAGAATAGCTGGAAGTCCCAAATTAACTGCCCTGGCTCAAATTCCATGCAGTAATGGCATGCTTGTTTGATCTCACAATAAAGAAAAACATTGTGAGTTGCAGTGTGTATTGTAAATAAAAGAATTGTGGTTAGATGTAGCTGGAAAATACAGTAATGCACAATTTACTTTCTGCTACATTACAAGTACTTAATGCCAACTCCTACCATAAAAAGATGAACAGCTGACTGTGGCCCAAATGACCAAGGCATGCATACCATGCTGGCTGTGTGGATGGAATTAGTCAATACCTGCTCATCCTTCTTGGGAGGAGTGCAGTGGTGTAGTCCACTAAGATATGCCAGAATGTACCTTGTATACATCATGGAATAGGACTTTGTGCAAATTCTTGCCAAGCAACATGTAGTATTGGACATGAAATTGTTACATGTATGGAAACACAAATGAATCAAAGGAATAGCATTAAAAGGCACACATCAAATGCCAGAAATGCAACAGTGGGTAAGATTAAAGGAGATCTATCGACAGCTACCTGCACAATTATCAGCAGCAAATCACTGTTATGCATGGAGATCAATGGGATATGTGAGTCACAGAAGAGCTGAGGGTCTGTAGACAATAGCAAAGTAAATGCAAAAAAGTTTTTTCATATACCTGTGCATGCATAATGCAAATGGTTGCATTTTTGCAGTTCAATAAGGAATTGTTTGAGATTGCTAAAGTCACATGTTTTTAGTCACTTCTCTGAACTATATTTTTGTCAAGCAGAATATTTGCAAGGGGAGATATTGGTTTACCTTTAAGGTACACCAGCCCAGAGTTGATAGGAATAAAGGGGGCATGAAAGGGAACACCTTCTTATGTTACATTGCAAGCTCAAAACTGATTATACTAAACGCAGGACTGGAGGAGACTTTTTTGTTGCTCTGTTTTTTGTGGGAGCACTGGCAGTACAATGGCGTAGATTTTAATTTCACTGCTTCACAGATCAAGAAGGTGAGTTAATTTCTGACATCTCATGCCCACAGTGCCGAAGTGAGTTTGGGGAAGGCTACAAATCCACAACAATAAATTAAGGTATGACATGTTGCATATCACAGTGTTAACAGTATATGATCTCATCTTTTTAACATTTCATAGGAAACTGATTTGGGAAGCCCTGGTTTCAGTTAGTACAGGTAGAAACAATGGCCATCAGTACTATGAAGAATTCTGGCTGTTATAATGCCATATTTAGGGGACTGTATTTATGTCAACCCCAAGATCAGCTATACAAATGATTGCTAAGTCCTTTCTTTTGCCTGTTAAATTAAAAATAAGGTACTGTCATACAAATAATGTTTCATTGTTTTACTCCCATCTGCTTGCAGGTTTTGCTTGGTAACATTAAATCTAATAACCTTAATGGAAAGAGAAATGTAGCAGGATGACAGTGATCAATTTAATTTTATCTTAAGCATTCCTTCTATTATGCCGTTTGGCACCAGAGCTTTACTCATCCAATTATATAACTGTCATACTTAATTTATAGCGCTTCATTCCAGGACTACAGTGTCCATTTAGTTGGACTTCTAGATGATTTTGGCAGAGTGTAGATAATGCACTGTATGTCTGCCAGGAGGGACAGAAGAAATAAGTCTTAATACTGCAGACGGAGCCTGTAATCCTTGATTAAACCAGCATTGCTGAGCAGTCTGTGGTCTCAGTGTCTTAACATTTCAAAACTCTTACTTAACTTTTCTATTAAACAAACAAAAATAATGTCATACAATGACATTGATTAACGCTCACTGTATACAGCAGGAATTACTTATAATTTTACAAATATCATCAGTCAAGAGGGCAAAGGGCAGTTTGAACATCTAACAGCACAAAAAAGAAACAACCGGAGATAGAATGGAGGCAAACCTGAATGCTCTTATGAAACTGAAATTGGTTTTCTCCCTACTTGCATTGAGGTAATCACTAACAGGCGTGCCAATCCTTTATACTTCTAATACTACTTGTTTTTCCCCCATCATTTTTTGACATGTTCTGCACCACGTTTACCTGATGCTTGTTATTTGTTCTCTTCTTTTCCTTCCAGTGCCCCCCCCCCCCCCCCCCCATCACTTATAGTACTTCTTTCTCTTCAGCAGTGCTTTGGTTCCTTATTTTTTTAATTCACATTCTTCTCTGCTGAATCATGCATTCTAGCTGCACTCCATTTATTGTAAAGATGAGTCACCATTCTTGAAATGCTTAGACAAATTTGCCTTTTGGTCAGATCATGTATATTTTTTAACTCTGAATTAATTTTAAAATATTCAGCACTAGTACTGTTATAGTCACTGAAAAATTGTCTGAGATGGACCAGTTTACTTATCCAGCTGACAGAAAAAATAAGTGAATACAAGGGAAAAAAATGAAACAAACAAACAGAGCAACTACATAAATCCCTTAACTAGAAGCAGAATGCACCTGCATACCGGATTGTGTTTTGTTCTGGTAGATCTGATGGTTAATCAATGACAAAAAGTCAGAAAAAGTATGGATCTTAGATACCCTCATCCTTGGGTACACCCGAGATAAGCAATGTTGTACTTTTTAGTGACTTGGCTATTTTTACTTGTACAGTGGTATTCTGAAGAACCATGGTTAAATCATATTATGTACCATTCATTTAAAGGGAGCTAGGAACGTTTTTTTTTTGCTCCCCAGGATTCAATAAAGCCTTCACAGTCATTTTTCACTGTGTGTGCATCACAGCATGGCTGCGGAAAGTTTTAGATTCAGTAAGAGCAATGTAGAGACACACACCCCTGTGCAAACAAGGTAAACACCGTGGCATGTTAATTACAACATAAGCAGGTGAATTATTTATTTAACATTTGTTTACCAGGAAAGTCTGACTTAGAGCAAAGCTAATTTTCAGCAGAGGCCCAGGAAGATTTCTTTGTAAGATGGGAGGAAACCGGAGCACCTGGAGGAAACCCACATGAATCCAGGGAGAACATGCAGACAGGTATATTGACACAGAAGGCGCCTCAGCCGAGAAACAAACTGGAGAACCTGTTACTGTGAGGCAACGATACTACCACTGCACCACTGCATCATTCATACATGCTAATTAACCAATCAACATGGTGGAGCTATTCAGCAAGCTGTAAAACATCCATGTAGACTCTGTGCTGGTTTTCTCTGTGAATTCCAAAACTTTTGGAATAAAGCCACAGAAAGTAGTCTACACAGAGAGAATCTTAGAAGCTGCCTCTTCTTTAATCCATTTGTATGTGCTACAGGCTGAAGCTGTTACTGCTGGTAATAAGCCTAGACTGAGAAGGAGAAGAGTTTTCAGGTACCATTTGACTTTTCACAACTTACATGATGTGGAAATTGTAGTCGCTACAGGGTGGAGAGGGACACACTACAGGAACTCTGTAATCTCTGCTGTCCTCAACTCAGAGCCAGAGCCAACCAAGGTGAACCCATCCCAGTGGAGACAAAAGTATTTGTAGCCCTTTAGAATCTTAGATACAAGTATCTTTCAGAGACCAACAGGGGACATGCTGGGGGTGTCACAGGCATCAGCATCCAGGATCCTCCACCAGTTCCTGAATGTTATGCTCCCACATGCTAGTGACCACATATATTTTCCCTGTAGTTCTAAGGAGAGGGCCAGTAATATGAAAAGAGTTATACCATGTAGCACACTACCCTGAAGTACTGGGTGCCAAAGATTGCACACATATAGAAATGAAGGCACCACCTGGGGAACTGGGTAGGGTCTATATTAACAGAAAGGGCTACCACTCTATCAACTGCCAAGTTTTGTGTAATGCCAGGGGAATCATCTTGAATGTGTGTGCTGGCAACCCTGGCAGTTACCATGACTCACATAGCTGGCACACCTCCTAAATGTACCAGATGTTTGCTAGGGGGGATATCCCCTGGGTCATCTACTGGGGGATGCAAGCTACGTACTGGAACCGTGACTGATGACACCCATCAGAAATGCACACACACCCATGGAAGAATGTCATAATGAGACACATGTTCAAACCAGAAATATCACAGAGCGTGTGTTTGGACTGCTGAAGTCAAGATTCCAGTGCCTAGATATATCGGAGGGGGGGGGGCTGTAGTACAATCCATGGACATGTATAGAAATATTCACAGTAAGTGCCATGCTACACAGCATAATCCTGAGAAAACAGCTTCAGTAGGATCAGCAAGGGGAAGAGGCACACATCCCAGAACCAGTGCCAAAATTACCACAGCCACAGGCAGATGAGGAGTCAGAGGGGGACCCACCAGCTGCTGTGGATGTAGGCAGATGTAAGGCATGCTCAGTATGTCCTTGCATTGGCTAAGTGACAATGCATAGCACACTCACTCACCACCTAGTGACCTAAAACCTTCCTCCTACACACACACACACACACACACACACACATATATATATATATATATATATATATATATATATATATATATATATATATATATATATATTAACATTGAAGCCAGGCAACTCACACAACCTTTACCTCCCCATGTAGTGGCTGTGTACTGCTTGCATCAGACAGATTCAGCCCTGAACTATGACCGTATCAACCTCTGCTTTTACAAGGTATGTCTCTAACCTGGAATGTATTGTGTAATAATATGAATGAGTGGCATACCCTTATATCACTTTAATTGGTACTGTAAGCAACTAAGAGGTGGGAGATTGGTACTGAAATGATCTTAAAATGTGACAGCAGAGATCTGTGTGACTTATATGTGTTCATTTTAAGTAGTAGTCCTCAGGTATCAAAGCTTCACACAGTCATACCCCTGAAAAGTAGAGATGGTCACTGCATGGCAAAGTTTAGCACAATACATTTGTTATGGAAATTCATTAAAGAGAGAAGTTAGAAAGTATTGATAGACATTGCAGTTTCTGAATTCACAACTCTCACAAGACTATTCACAATAAAGTTGGGAAATTTTGATGCTATCAATTGTGTAACTTTCCAAGGCCAATATATGTCAAAGGTAAAATCACCAGTTCAACACCACAAATGCAGATATAGTAAGTACTTTAAGTCAGATATGCACCCTGAGCATCAGACCCAAAGCTTATGTATCCCTGAATCCAAAATATAGAAAACAGGGATATGGCACAGTTATCATCACTTGTACAGGGTGTTGTGTGGGGAAGCAGGAGACCTAGACTGACACAAAAGGTCAGTGAGTGTGTGTGAGTAAGAGAAGCAGGCAGGTATCTGGATAAACCAACAAATGGCTAGTCAGATAAAATGAGTTTGAAGCTGCATGGCTGAACCATGTAATTGTTGTGTGTGTGTGTGTGTGTGTGTGTGTGTGTGTGTGTGTGTGTGTGTGTGTGTGTGTGTGTGTGTGTGTGTGTGTGTGTGTGTGTGTGTGTGTGTATCTAGAGGGTCCTCCAGCTGAAATTATTGTGAGAGTGTCCGCATGGACACAGCCTAGCTCTACATCTTGGTATGTCAAACAGGTGTGAGCCATACATGGTAGAAGTGGCAGTTCATCATTGTCATATCCGACCATGAAAACTGTCTCTGTCAGGAGTTCCACTGGCATGTCGACACCCACTGTAAGATGCACTGCTGCTTCCTGAATGTGACCAATATCTGCTGGACTAGATCCTTTCATGGGTTTTTTTATATTTTGATATTTTTATATTCTTAAGTAGCATAGTATTTAATTTTATGTTTTTATGTCTGTTTTTTATGTCTTTTTGTGTTTCTTTTATATGTATTCGTATTTGTGCTTTGTATATATGCACTGTCACTTTAAATGCTGCTACACTTTTTCTTGATAAGGGTTTCTATTGGTTAAATATTTACTGAGAGATAGATTTAAACAGATTTACCTCCTGTGTTATTTTGGGCCACAGTGGTGCAGTGGTTAGCGTTGCTGCCTCACAGCAAGAGGTTCTCCCGTTCAATTCTCGACTGGAGCCCTTCTGTGTGGAGTCTGCATGTCCTCCCCACAGTCAAGTGACATTTAAAGAAATGCAGGTAGATGCGTGCGTGAATGGGTGTGCCTTCCTTGAAGGTTGGGCATCGGGCTGGCCACTTGGCACTGTAAAAATCCACTGCCAGTCATGAGCGGACCGGACTTCCACTGTGGCAACCTCTAACCACGAAAAGCCGAGAGACATTACTTTTACCTCCTTTGTTATTTCATTTCTGATTTTGTCTCTGATGATGCCTTTATTGAAGGCAAAAGCATTTAGAAATTAAACTATATTTGTTTACTCAACCATGCTGTTTGCAGTCTGTTCATTTCAGTTGTGGTCTGCTGGAGGAGTCTGGTGTGTTTCCTTTGCCATTGGAGTTTCACCTTACAGTGGACAACCTACAAATGGTTACTAGTCTTTTTTGGAAGTTGCTAAACCCGACTCTTCTTTCCACTACATTGTGGGTGGTCTAAGAGTTTTGTGTTTTGCTTCAGAAGCTCAGCTGGGCTACAGTTTGGTATTTTGATGCTGTTTACACTGGTGTGTACTGTTTTTGGCTACACCTTCTGTCTTCCTACACATTTACTGGGTGTTATTAGTTGATTTAGCTGGGTTACATTTTTCATTTGACCTTGTGGAAGCTTTTTACAGGCTTTCTTGTAACTGTGCTGACCATTAGTGCTATAAAGCTGTGTGGGCTGCTTCTTTATCTGTACATGCTAACCATTTTGATAATGACTCCCACTTTGACCTTAAAGCCCGGCTTTCCAACATTTCTTCATGATACAGGAACCTACGGGTAAAGGTACCCTTATTTTACAAATTAGATCGTTTGAACAGAATCTCATTAAGTACAGAAATTTACAGCTTGACAATATGTACTTAAATGAGTGTGTTAAATATAAAAGAGGACCTAGAGGCTTAAGATTTTGGAGGTTTACTGCCTAATTCCTCTTTACACTTTGAACCTATTAAACTGTTTGATCGTACAGGAATTGAATTAAATTGCTTATTACAATGAGAGTAAAATCCAGTTTTTGGAGAATGAAGTACTGCAATTACATAATAACATTGAGGCTGATCCATCTTTTTCAGCGTACAAACAAGAATATTTCAAGATTTTTAATAAGGCTGACAATCTAGTAAAAAAGAATAAAACAAGAAAACAGAAAAAAATACTTAGGGATAAACAAGAGTACAATGAAAACTGTGCTTATCCCAAACCTAAGCAGTACTTCTTATAGTGAAAGGCAACAGGAAAAGACTTTTAACTTCGACCTTAGCCTCTTCATTACAAATGACACTGAGGGTATTTGACAATTTTGGAAATGGAGAGCCTGACCGTAATGAAGGAAGGTCCTCCAATAGATTTGTCCTTCAAAGTCTCCCTTTTCATAATCAGCAATTAAATTCTCCCAAGCAATGGAAACAGACCACAAAAGGGAGGAAAAACAAGAAAAATTAAATAGGAGTTTTTGGAACAACAAGACAAAAAATTAAATGGGACTTTTTTACTGACTGTTTATTGAACGATAATAGTTGTTGCAAAATTGTTATGAATGATGGCTTCAAAGTGTTTAATTATAGTCACCTTGAACTGCATAGTACATGTTTCCCCATTTTAAAAAAGGGTTGAAGTTTGTTTCTGCCCTCAAGCAGGATATAATACAACTTAAACATACATTTTGTTTTTATTCCCCCCTCCCCACCAGTAGTTCCTTGATTTTGAAAAGGAAGAGTACTTTTATACCACCTTGTTGCCCTATGATTTCTGTTTTCGAGAGTGTTTGTGAGGGAAAATTCAGACATTTCTTTAAAAATAGTAGTAAAGTAAAAGACAACTTAATGTCTGAAAAAAGAGAACTCTTGGTCCAGATTTAAGGGCAACAAGGAGATCCGTGTTATGAAACCGGATAAGAATGGGGGCTGTCATAATGGATTTCTTCCTTTATGCAAGTAGTTGGATTTATTACATGATACAGCTATATATTGTCAGCTATCAAAAAACGAAATCAACATAGCCTACTTTAAAACTGACTTTTATTTGAATGATGTTGCTCTTCAGGGAGCTATGTCAAGAGATGTTTTAGATTTTGTTAAAATTACCAAGCTAGTAATTCTAGCAGTCTTTGGAATATCAAAGTTGCACCCGTATATACAAAATCCCCCACTTAGACCTATTGTTTCAGTGGCAAAATCCAAAACAGAGCCCCTAGCTATATATGTTGATGCAAGCTGTAAAGTTTTGGTGGGAAGTGAGAACCATATTCTGCATGACTCACGGCAAAAAATTCCTTGAAATGGTATAAAATAATTTTGTTTATTTTGATAGTGAGTTTTACGATCAAATTACAGGGCTAGCAATGGGTGCTAGATGTGCTCCCACTTATGCAAATTTAGTTCTTGCAGATTGGTAGCACATATGTTTTTTACTTCCAAGTTTTTCAATAAAGTATTTTGTTATTTCAGATTTTTGGACGACATCCTAATTTTGTGGGACAATGAGCAATTCCTTTCTGAACTAAATGCCTCCACTAGCTTATTGGAGTTTAAGTCCATAGATGAAAGTGATTCCATCAACTTTCTTGATGTGACAGTAACTAAGGATAGGCAAAAAAAAAAGATAAGTTGCAAACATATTCAGTAATGAGACCTATTCAAACTGCTTTCTACATTATCTAAAATACGAAAAATGGAAGTGTCAGCACAAACCACAGACGGCGGCTCCTTCAGCCCAAGTCACCAAACCACGGCTTGCTTCTGCCAAGGTCTCCGGACAATAGATGTACCAAGTTCAACAAACAGCTACTCCACAGCTAATTTAAGTACTTTTATTGCACAACCCAAATTTGCTTTCTACATTATAATAGCTGCCACCCCCATTTTCAAAAGAAGAATATAATTAAAGGCCAAATGGTACATCTGTCAAGAACAGTTTCTCTTGACACTGTATTTGCAGAAGACCTTGACAAGTATGGCAATATGTTCTGTGACAGGATTATCCTATTGAATTGGTTGAATCTATGATGATGGAAATGGTAGAAGGTACACGGGACAAATTTGCCCATTTACTTAGTAACACAAATAAAATAGATGGATTTTCACAGAGTAAAAAGATTGTCACCAACAATCATGAAATGATTTGTGTTATGATTATTAGATAAAACCATCAGACACCAGCACTAAGAGGTATTCTAAACAAAACTTGGATTACAGTTTTTACTACTGAATACCACAATGTTTTAGGTCCAGCACCAAAAATTACATACAGCAGAGGTGCAAACCTCAAGAATATTTTTGAAAAAAATAATAGTAATACAAAATTTTTAAGTCCAAAAATGACAAAGTGTGACCATTATAAATATTGTAAATTTATTCAAGATGGACGATATGTAGTTGTTGATGGACATGACAAGACTCTCTCATGTCCAGGGGTATGTGATTGTAATAGGAAATGGTTGTTTACTTCGCTACATGCCCAGTTTGTTCTGCATTCTATACAGGTAAAAAAACTACTAGAAAGCTTAGAGAAAAAAATTATGAACATGTTTATGACATAAAAAATCCAAATCTACATATGCTTGTTTTAAACATTCTATGTACTATCCAGATTTCAGGAGATTTCTTTTTTTCATTGACAGGGTTTCTATGTTGGACAGAGGGGGAGATAGCAAACTTTTATTAGAACAGAGAGAATTAAACTGGCAGATCTGGTAAAATAAAACTAATAAACCCAGATTAAATAATATGTTATTTCTCAACTGTATTTAAAAAGCAAGACCTGCTACATTAAAATAAGTATTTAAGTATTTTTAAAAACTTAAATAACATAGTATTTAGTTTTATGTTTTTTATGTCTTTTTATGTTTGTTTTATATGTATTTGTATTTGTATATATGCACTGTCAATTTCAATGTTGATTCCCTTCTTTTCCATAAGGGTTTTTATTGGTTAAGTATTTACTGAGAGGTAAATTTAAACAGATTTTCTTCCTGTGTTATTTCATTTCTGATTTTACCTCTGATGATGCCTTTATTGAAGATGAAAGTGCTTAGACATTAAACTACATTTGGTTACTCAACTGTGCTGTTTCCAGTATGTTCATTTCAGTTGTGGTCTGCTGGAGGAGTCTGGTGTGTTTCTTTTGCCATTGGAGTTTCACCTTACATTGGACAACCTACAAGTGCCTACATCTTGGTATGTCAGACAGGTGTGAGCTGTGCAGGGTAGAGGTGGCAGTTCATCATTGTTGTCCCTGACCATGAGAACTGGCTCTGCCAGGAGTTGCACTGGCATGTCCACTCCCATGGTCAGATGCACTGCTGCTTCCTAAATGTGGCCATTGTCTGCTAGATTAGCTCCCTTCATGAGGATGCCCAGGACCATGACCCCATGGCCTGCCATGTCTGGGAGTAGACAGCACACTCACTGATGGTGCAATGAAAGCAATGCCACTATGGGAGTGTGATCTGGCATGCCCATGTTGGCTGACAGCAGATCATGTGGATGACCTATGCCCACGAGGATGCCATTCGACTCCCAGCAGATTTTCCATCACAGACATTCCGTGGCAGACATGTTCCAACGTGTCATTCACCCAATCCATGGAATCGGCAACATGGTAGAGGCATTCACACATGTCATTTTGAGCCACATCTACAACCCTGAGCATTTGTCTGGAGCACCTATGGGATCATGCCTGTGCCTCCATGATGGCCCTAAACATATGTTAAGTGGCACAGGAAGTGACACCTGCACCAGGTGGAGGGGGGTCAGCAGGCCCCCTCCAAGCACCCCTATCAACCCTCCTGCATGGCACCTCTTCCACACTTTGGGTATGGCCAGACTCCACAGGCACTGAAACCACAGTAACCACACTTTTGTGAGCAATGGCCTTACCTTTCACCTGTCCAATATCTGTGGTGTGACTGGAATGGGTAGGCATCGGCCTACTGACTGTGTCTGATGGAATTGCAGGGAGTGGCTGCATGTCAACCTTAGTGTCAGCTTCAATCTCTGCACCCCTGACTGTGCCTAAGTTTGGCCACCGTCATCATCAGAGTCTACTGATACGCTGACATCAGGTAGCAGAGGGCCCACACTTTCAGTGTCATGATCATCTGAGATAAAAAGCAAGAAACACAGGACAATATTAATATCTACACTACTGTATTCCAATATATGCTAACAATCTAACAGTGGTGCCACTATCACAGACATTATAGAATACACACAATAGGCCTGACATCAACAGCACACACTAAAATATTTCTTTCAATCGTTCATCACTACTGACATAAAAAAATGTGTGGCTTACCATCTGCAGAAGAGAGTCTCCTCTGTAAGTTGGATGGGCCTGGAACAAGTTAAGCAAGAGATAAGGCAACATCATCCCAATTAAAAGTAACACAATTGGTAATACTTGTACTGCTACATATGTCAACAAGGACATGGCTGTCAACTCAAACCTAAACTAATAACTGTACCAGTCTTTATTTCCCTCCACATGCCTGTGACACAGAAATAATGTATTGATTTAAATTGTTTTACTATACAACAGTATTCAACATTTGAGACAGCAAAGCCTATCTGGAAGTTCCTCCTGGGATGTGCTTGCTGTCTCTGACACTGTTGTTTCTACACCCAGGACATGATATACTGCACTCTCCTGTGAGCTGTCTGGATCCCTGATAATGGCCAGGAACTCTTCATTGGGTGTTCCACTGAAGCTGCTCTTCTCCATGCAGATGTGATCATATCACTGGCCCTGTGGTGCACCTGCTCATATGTCCTGCCATGGCCACCCATGACATTCAAAGCAGCAACTATCTGTTACCTAATTTGCATCCTACATGCCATATCTATCCATCCACTTTCCAGCAGAAAAGCACCATGTTGTCTAAAGGCATCTACTATGACCTGGTTCTTGGCATCAGTAAATGGGGTCTCCGAGGATTGACACGCCTGGATGGCAAACTCCTAGGTATCCTACAAGACAAAAGAAGGATAAAATATCACATAAGTAAGGATTACTTGTCTCCCTGTAAATCAGAAAAGGTAGCCAGCCAGTATTACCCCCTGTAGAAACATATAACAGTCTACAGACGTGAAATATGAACAAAAGGCAGGATGCAAAACATGGAGAGTAACAGCAGCAACATATCCTTGTTTGTGCCACAATATTAACTAACCTTTGCTCCCCACACCGACAAAAGAACAGTCTTTATTTGTTTGAGCCATAAGAGTAACTTACCTTTGCTCCCTCCCCCACAAACAAACAAGAAAATGAAGAAAATGACACATTTTGATAACAAACCATCTTTGAAATGCTAAAAGTTCTATCAAAGGAGCTGTCCCTGAATATTTATCACAATGCATTCCATTTTCATGTATTGGCAATCATATATACCTCTGAAATAGCTTGGCAAACATGCCAATGCCATCAGTGCATGTCTAAGTAATGTATACAGATAAAAGTGTAAAATCATTTCCTTCAGAATTTTCTTAAATATCTTCCAGCATATGCAATATGCAGTTGAACAAATCCAAGCATACCTTTTAAAGTTCAATAGTCCTTTGTGCAGATATATCCCAGTCAGCTGCTTATCAGGGGATAGGATCCACCACATTATACATGCACTGAGGTCATTGGACCACAATTACCAATATGATTCAGTCATAGTCGATGTGGGAGTAAATGACCTGAGACATACCGAACTAGACTATATGAAAAGAGATGTCATGGAGCTCTCAGAATATGTTTCTCAGGCTGGTATGAGCCTAGCTTTGAGCAGCATTCTACCTTCTCCAAGGATGATGCCACAATATGAACAAAAGATGACTGACTTTAATAATTGGCTTAGTTTCTGGTATCATTCCAAGAGGGGTGCAATATTTGTCAGCATGGAAGGAAATGGTCAACAGACCACTCTGCTTTGCCAGGGATGGTCTGTACCTCTCCTCTCTAGGCTTTTGAATATTAGCTAAAACATTGTCTTTCCCCATAATGCCCTTCTTAGGCAATGCCAAACTGAAAGTACTTCTGACATAGCAAATCAAAACCAAGAAAATCTAAAGGTATTACTGCTCAATGCTAGGAGTCTAAACAAAAAACTCTACTCCCTAGAAGCTCTCTTTACCCTAGAGAATGCTGATGTCTGTGCAGTCACTGAGACATGGTTTAAAGCCACGGAGAGCACATCAACAGTGCAAGATCCTAATGCTTTATACACATTTAGGCCAGTTTCTTCACAGGCAGGGACTAAAGGTGGAGGTGACCCTATTTACATCAAAAATAAATATACTTCAAGGCTGGTCAAATAGGACAATGCACTTGAGCTGCTCCATGTTCAAATCACCATAGGTAAAGCCCAATACCACTTCCTTGTAAGCAATAGATCCCTCTCTATGACCCAGGAAACACATATCATGTATTTAATCTTATTAGAAACACTAATCATCCAACCCAATACCATATTCATGGGTGACTTTAATTACACCACTATTAACTGGGAATCATATAAGACACCAAATGTACATGCACAGATATTCCTCAATTTTGTAAACACAAATTCCCTGGACCAGATAGTCAATACACAAACTAGGGGTGCAACCATACTGGATCTGATCCTCACTAATATGGGAGACTGCTGCACATCCTCTATTGTAATGCCTTTCCTGGTAAGGTCAGACCACAAAATGGTCTCCTTTGAAGTAAAAATAAAACCTGGACACCCAACTAAACCTGGAATATTCAGGAACTATTCTGAGGTTAACCTCCTGCTATTAGGTGAGAACCTGTCAAAATTTCAAGCCCCCATAAACCCTGAGAACACTCTGCCTATGCAGAACTGTTCACAAAATCCCTGTAGAAGCATGTTAATAGCTGCATAGAGGCAGCTGTACCCACCAGGAAGAAGTACAGAACTAACTCAAAAAACAAGCCACCCTGGTGGAATCACAAAATCAGTTGGCTGTATAACAGGAGGAAGAAAATCATGGCAAAAATTAGGAGGTGCAGCACTCAGCAGGATAAAAGCACTCTCATCAAACTAAACAAATAACAGAGGATAAACAAAGTCTACCAAACCCAAATTTGAGGTAAGGTTTGTCTCCCAAGCCAAGGACAACCGCAAAGCATTCTTTAGTTATGTCCGCAACCTCAAAGGCAGCGCACAATTGTGTGCAGGCTCATTGTAAATGAAGCCACCTATACTAAGACAGAAGATTTAGCAAACCTCCTGGCTAATAAATTCAGCTCCAACTTTACTCCTCTCTACCCCTCAACCTTCCCTCAGGAAATATCATCAAATATAACTACCCCTAATATCACTAGGGAACAGGTCCTTAATGCTGTCTCTAAGACCAAGAAGACTGCATCAATGGGCCCAGACAATATCCCAGGATGCCTTTTAAATAGCATGAAACATGACCTGTCCGGGCCTCTGGAATTACTATTTAACTGTAGCCTCTGATCAGGCTTTGTGCCTCATAAATAGAGAAAGGCAACAGTCATCCCTCTGCACAAAGGTGGGCCATCTACAGGCTGTAGAAACTACAGACCCGTAGGTCTCACTAGTCTTATATGTAAAGTCATGGAAAGAATTATCATGGAGATGATCAATAGAGATATAGTAAACCTCCAGACACTGGACTCAACCCAGTTTGGCTTCATCAAGGGCAGATCATGCCTACTCAACCTGGTGGACTTCTTTGAGAAGGTCTCCAAAGCAATGGATGAGTGCAAAATCATTCATACTGCCTACCTTAACCTGGCCAAGGCATTTGACAAAATACCCCACTCGGCCACTGTTGACAAACTCAACAGGTTAGGTAAAAACCTATATGTCACCTAGTGGATAGTTAACTGGCTCACAGACAGGACCCAGGAAGTTAGAATTGGGGAGTCCACCTCTACAAAGAGGCCAGTCGCAAGTGGCATCCCTCAGGGATCAGTCCTTGGACCGCTCCTTTTTGGAATTTACTTCTCAGAAGTCAAGGCCAATGTCGGTGGTCTCTGGCTGACTAAATTTGCAGATGATTGAAAATTAGTAGCTGTCATTGAATCTCACACTGAGTAGCTGATGCATGGAACAGACTAGCAAATTACATTAAAGCAAGTACTAGTTTAGATATTTTTAAGAACGGCCTGGACACTTATTATGGGAACAAGTGTTTTGGTATATTGGCAAGCTAGAAGGGCATTAATGCCCATGCTTGAAATATTTGTATGTATGCATGTAAATGTTCTCCAAGAGGTCCTGACACAGACAAACTACTGGTGTCAGAGCCATGGACTAACAGTAAATGCCCAGAAATGCATAATAGTATCCTTATGGAAGTCATCCATCCCTGGTAACTATCATATTGACAACACACTCCTTAGAGCTGATCCAGTAGTCAGGGACTTAGAGACACACATAGATAGTAATCTAGCCTTTGATTATCACATGTCTACAGTGGTGAGGAAACCATTCTATGTTGCGCAACTTATAAACAAAGATATGGCCTCCAAGTCCAAGGAATTCATAGTTCCACTGTATTCAGCATTCATCAGACCTTTCATTGACTACAATGCCCCCTTTGGTATGTACCTAACCAGGCATATCTAACAATTGGAATGTCCACAGAGGTTCCTCACTAATAGAATACAGGGTGCAAATAATATGTCCTATACAGACCGCCTCAAGTCCCTATTCCTGTATTCTGTATCCTACAGGCTTTTGAGGGGAGCTCTATGCCTGGCATACAGGGCATTGTCAGACCCCACTCTGATGGACCTCCTGCATATCCACAAAACAAACAGCAACAGAATTGCCCATTCTAAAGACTTAAACCTTCACTGTGATATAAATAGGACCTACTGGAGAGATAGGTATGTATCCCAGAGACTTCCCCATCTATGGAACAGGCTCCCCATCCATGTGAAGCAGAGTTCCTCCCTAACCCAATTCAAATGCAACTTGGAAAATTGGATGGGAAACCAGAAATGCATCACTGGTTTCGCACCTATCTCTCTAATGGACACAGGTAACCTGTAAATGGTTCATCTCCCAGGCCCATCCTTACACTTATCAAAGGTATCAGAACTTGTCTGAGATTTGGGATGCATGGGTAGGCTTAAAAAGGCCCTTGTGGTCATTAGCCTAGTAAACACCTATGAACCCATAAAGCAATAGCATATCTTCAGTCTTCTCCACAAAACAAGTCTCCTCACCATCAATTTGCCTAGCTACATAGTTACCTTCTTATATGGTGTAGATTCAGGGCTGTTAGCATGGTAATTATGCAAATGAGGTGTGAAATCATTAGAAATGCTGAATCCAAAAAAAAAAAAAACTGGATCCATGTAGGGATGTAAACATAGTGCAGTCACTCCCTCAGTGTTTGGTTTTAATGGATTGCAACTGTGACTGATTAGTGTTTTGGAGGAGGAAACACAACAACACTGCAGGCTACCTTTCTTCCAGTGGATGTGTCAGGTCACATCTACAAAGTGTTAGATGTAAGGTTGGAAATGTAAGCAGCACACAAGTCACAGATGGCATTCCTGCACATTTAACCTGCCCTTCATGTTTTGGCAGCTGCATATGATATTATTTCCACTTAATATCCTCACACATTTTAAGGCCAATGATATAGAACAGCTTACACACTGTATGTCTCAGATTACTGCTCAGACACATGAAGAATGGCCAACAAACACAGAAATATAAGATAGATCTGTATATTTGCAAGCAATAATCGTGGCAGGTTGTATGATCACTACGTGCACTACATCCAAAACTACTAAATGTAGAAATAATACTTGTATGATTTGATATAATTGTAGAGGCTATTGCAGTTAGTTGTATACATATTGAGCTAAGTTAAGTTCCTTGCTGCAAAGCTGTTGGTGTGGCAAACAGAGATAAGGCACCCATCCTGTTTTCTGAAGGTGTACTGGAGTGAGAGTTCAAATCCAGACCTATGTAATAATATTTCATGTGTACTAACCTTTTGTAGTGTGTATGTCATAGGTTGCTTTTCCTCATTTTAACTACTTCTCCATTTTCTTTCTTTTTTTTTTTTTTTTTAATTGGCCAGTGTTTGTGAGACGTGCCCGTTAGCACAAACATGAGAACCAGAGGAACACAAATATGAATGTCAGGTTTGACTCTGTTTAGCTCATTTGTACAAAGGACAGCACTGCATAAACTGGCAACTGGACAGACATGACCTAGGCAGGCAAAAATATAAACCATATGCATTCAATTAATACTATTGCACATCATGCAAACCCAATAAGAGATATTGTGCTTTGGTTAACAGCGAGACCTTAAGAATGATTAGTAAAATTGGGAATGTCATGTAACTAGTACTGTGGCAGCAGGTGTTAAATGCAGGGCTGGAATACAGATGGTCTTGCTTTCTAGACAGGGTGTGCAACATTTGTTTTACTGTTGTGACACTGCAGTTAATAGCAATGAACTGTAACTCAGTCAAGTGTTTTCTCAACCTTCTTGTGGCAACAGGTATAAGTATAGGACTGCCATACACATGATCCTATGTTTGAAAACAACATATTCCATATACATTCACTGTTGTTCCATTTCCCATTATAGACACTCAGTTATAACTCTTGATATGGTGTAGCTGATATTAATGATATTTATTGAGGATTATGGCACTAGTATTGTGTCAGTTGTGTATTCATTTATCTATGTAGTATCACATTTATTCTCAAATGTATGACTGTGGGTATATTGTGTACTATATTCCTGTAATTATATTTATGCCTCCTGGACTTCCCATGGCCTTCCCATTTGTCAAACACACATACACAACTGCCTGTACATCCAACAACCTTGAAATTACTTTGCTTGCCATTGTTTCACTCTGCTAATAATTGTGTAAACTCGGTGCTTGAAGGTGTGCAGGTGTGCACTGCTGAACACTATGGTAAGTGGAGCGCAACATTTTCAAACAGTGTGCACACTCCCAGTAAACATCTGGAATTGGAAACCATCATTCTCCATTGCTCTTGATCTATGTTACACATGGTAGGCAGTTCTGGAGAAGGTGTCAGATTTAGGGCACAGAGATGGGGTGTCCAGGTGTCCAAGATTTTTATTGGACTTTTAGTTAAACATCACAGTGCCTGGTTTCTGCAGGGGGACTATTCTAGCTCCCAATATAAGTCAGAAGCTTGGGATAGTTTGGCCTGGGCTGTAACCAGTGTTACTGGTATCCCACGCACTCATGACCAATGTAGGCATCACTATAATGACCTACGGCAGAGGAAGAGGGATACCCTTGATGCTTGGATTGAGGAATTTAGGACTATGGATATCCCACAACCTGTGTGGAGTACTTGTAAAATAAAAGCTGAATATGGGCAAAACTGGTATTCATCGTTGTATTCTGTTCTGTTCTGTTTTTTTCCACAGCTCCAAGGGACTGGAGGTCAATGTAAGAATCCATGGGGCTAGATTGGTGAGAATGACGGAAGCATGTGTTATGTATACAGCAGAAGAGTAGTGTTATTATAGTATTAAAAGTTAAATATAGCTTTTTGGCATATAGAGTTGTATCAAACTGAACATGCATATCTCAACTGTAAAAGCAAGTATGCATGCATTAGTCTGTAGCACAAACCAAGAGTAAAATATTAGACTTTAGTCAGAGGATGTGAGTTCAAAGACCACACTTCCCAACTATATGATACTGTTAATTCTTCAATTATGTGTAATTTAAAGGTTTACAATAAAAGCTCTGTACCAGTGACATGTGCCCTGCTGTAAACTGTAATCTGTATAATTGAAACATGCATATGTGCAATGTCTGCACATGTCAAGGAGTACTTGCTGCAGTCTATAGTATAGTGTCCATCTGTTAGGAGCTGTTAAGCTTAAAATTAAAAGTTTACTGTTAGGAGCTGTTAGTCTTAAAAGTAAAGGTTAAGATAATAGAGTCAAATAATTGTCTTAATGCACTGTATGTCACATATGAAGGCACTAATCGTATCTCTTTTTTTTTCTCCCACACCAACCCTTATCTCTCTTTTTTATTTAATTTTTTTTTTTGTATTTTATTAAGTGTCGTCAAAATGTGCTAATGTCATCCATGTGAACCACATCACTAAATGCTCCAAAGCACAGTAGGGTAAGCCTGCTCCACAGGATTTGACTGCCCCCCCCCCCCACCTCCAGCACCATTGCCCAGCTCATCTTGGAGCTAACCTGGCAGGACTACCTCTGCTGCCCTTTATTACCTGCCCATTCAGGTAGTCCTGCCCAGAGGCTAGTCTTGTGGTAACTTCTGGGAGCAGTAGTAGAGATGATGAATTTTATCACCTGCACTGAAATGCCAGGGATGGTGCACAGGGTCATGCACTGCACTGTTGACACATGACTATGCCACTTGGAGAGGCTGCTCTCCCTCATTTTACATGGCAGTAGTAGGAGGAAAAGAAGATGTCAAGAACTCCTACCAGCCACGGAGTGAGGTGAAATAATAACAGTCTTCTAGTAGGTGATGACTCGATTCTCACTGTCACCCAGCTGGACGACCATGGACTCTAGATATCCCCACTTTCAGCCCAATCATGGTGTGCCCCAACCTTTTGTGTCCACCATCCCTGTCTCATCTTGTTCATCTTGTCTGTCTGCAATTGCTTCCTCAACAACCCAACTTACCTGACCCAGACATACCAACATCCTTTCTCTAACATTCCTGTCTCTCTCAAATAAAATGTATACCTGTTCCACAAAAAAAAAAAAATTCTCCCATACATACCTCTCCATTTCACACATGTATCTTCTTGACATACTTAATTTGGTCCAACTGGGTATACAACATGATTGTGTTGTGGTCACCCCTCTCTCTGTCACTGGAGGTGACAGTCAAATTCAGTTAATAGTTTGCACATCTTTACTTTACACTGCTAAAGAAATGGAAAACTATGGTTCTTTCCTACCACCCTCCTGCACATTCCTGCATGTTTCATCACCCTGCTTGCTCCCCATTTCACCACCAGCCTGTCTTCCCTATTTCTTTTCTTTAATGCATTATTGAGAGATGGTGAACATCACATATCAATGCACATCAATGGTAATGTGACAGTAGTTAAAAATATTACATATAGCTGTATTTCAATCCAGCACCATCTGTCTCCAAAAAGGAATGTATCACTGCATTAACTGCATTAACATGTGCTGCCACAGAGTCAGTTAAGTAGCAGGTGTATTCCAGTGACTCAATCGTAACTGTAAGACTTTGTTCTTCCCCCTGCTTGCTCCCATCTCATCACTTTCCTATCTACCCCATATTAACACCTTTGATCTGGTCACACAATAGAATCACACAGAACACATATAAGTAGCAGAAAAAGCAATGGATCCCTTCACATTTTGGGGTCCATGTTTGCAAGGAGGTGCACATCTTACACCAATACCCAGCAATGGTGAGTGCCAACAAAATGCTGTGGTTACTTCAGCCCAATACCACTTAACCCCACTACACTATGCCATCACACAGCAACACATCTTGTCTAAACAAGTCATGTCATTTCATTATCACTCTGTAATGAAAAAAGTATTTTAAAGTATTAGATACATCCATATTCAAACACAGTGCTATCTGGCCCAGAAAAGGAATGTATCAATGCATTAAGGTGTGCTGCAACAGAGTCAGTTAGACAACAGGTGTATTTCATAGACTCTTAAAATGAACAAAGGCACAAATAACTTGATAAAACAGCTACACAAGCCCCCGGACACAATAGAATCCACTCATGACTTTTAATAAATCTTCAGAGAATGAACTTAAAGCGCTTTTCGTCTGCTCTCAAAGCAGACTCCATCAGAAGTGTCATAGACTCAATACTAATTCTCAGGCTTCAGCAATGCAACTCATATTTGCACACTATTTACCTACGGGCAAACATGCATATAGTGCATGTGTATGCTCTTTGCTTACCATTTCACAAAACCACTGCTTGCCACCCTATGGAAATGTTTATATTATGCTATATTACTGTTGTTTACTGTCCATTTCCTGTGTGTGACATGGAATTACATGTGGAAACATTACAAACTGAGGGCCCTAACAGTATGTCATATATTTACAATACATTAATGTGTTTACACCCCCCAAGCACTGCAACCCCTGGGTCGCAGTACATTTTCCACACATATATCAACCACACTACAAAATGTAATATAAAATGTTGTGTGCTATGCAATGCACATCAAAGTGGTAACATGCAGAACTACAACTATTGACCCATAGGCCTAAAAAGGACTATCTGCAAGGCTAATGCAGGAATAAGCATGGACCATATCCACAGGGACATATGTTACCTTTAACACAATTGACCCTATCCATTTTTTGTCAAGGGTAAATATTGTTTATTGAGCCTTGTGGACTTGGATACTGACCTCACAGACCTGGATAAAGGATAATAGGACATACTGACTTTGCTGACTTATTCAAGGCCTTTGACACTATCCCCCATTCATTGTCAGAGAGAAGATCTTTCTTGCGGGAATTAAGCCATACAGTAGTACTAGGATAGACAACTGACTCACTAACATAACACACACTCTCAAAGTTGAGAGCTGCACCTCCACCAGTAGCCAATCACCATTAGAATACCACAAGGATCAGTGCTGGGCCCTCAACTGTTTGCAAACTACTTCCTTGAAGTACAGGCAATGGTAGATGGCTTGTGATTTGCCAAGTTTGCAGATGACTCGTAACTAGAAGCACTAATATGGAGTCCCTCAATGATGGTAACATATTACAGAAGGACTTGCCACACACAAATGATTGGTGCCAAACTCACAGACTGAACCTTAAATCATACAATGGCTCATTGTCTCATTTGGCAATGAAGTACCTCTGTTAATTATTATATACATAGTACCCCTCTAAGGTCAAACACAGTGCTATGAGACTTGGGAACACATGTTGATAGCAATCTACACTTTCATCACTATGTGTCCATAGTGGTGACATACGCATTCCGCATTGTGCACATCATACATATTGACATCACATCCAAGACCAGGGTGGTCATATCTCTGCTGTACTCTACCCTTATCAGACCACTAATCGACCATAATGAGCCTTTCTATCTGTACCTCACCAGACACTTGCTGCAATTAATGAAAACACAGGGTTGTGCCTGGGAGACTCCAGGGCCTCCAAACATGACATACATGGAAAGACTGAAAGACCTGTCAGTGCACCCAGTATCATGTAGGCTGATAAGAGATGACATATGCCTGCAGTACAGAGCAGTCTCAGATCCTACCCTACTGGATATGCTACACATCTGTAAATCAAACGAGACAAGAATAACTTGATCCAGGGTTTTCAACCTAGCCTGTAACATAAACAGAACATACTGTGGAGACAGATATATCCCCCAATGATTCACACTCCTCTGTAATAGACTCCCACTGTATGTGAATCAGTGCTCTTCAATAACCCTGTTCAAGCACAACTTTGACTACTGCTTGGGTGACTATAAAATCACCTCTAGGGTGGCACCTATGTCCATCATGGACAGGGCAAGTTGGCCCTGCTAACAAAATCACTCTGCTAACAATGAACATCCAACTATGCCCAATAATGGCACTTGTGTTTTTACACAACTAGGCTTTTAAACACAGAAGGGTCATTAGGCTATAAGTCTCCTATATACATATGAAGCTATGAGCCTATGCAGGTCTCCCAACATTTTTGTATCCCACATGGCCTGCTGATGTCATCTACTGTAAGTTCACCTGCAGTATTGTAAAAGTCAGACTTGTGCCATAGCTCTTGCATAATGTACCATGTTCTGTAGTCTGTGTACTTAGGTAGGGGTTCTGTTCTCATTTCAGTCAAGTGTGTGTGTGTGTGTGTGTGTGTGTGTGTGTGTGTGTGTGTGTGTGTGTGTGTGTGTGTGTGTGTGTGTGTGTGTGTGTGTGAAGCCAGAAAAGTAGAAGTGTGTATCCTATGGTTACCACTCCAATCCCATGGATTGACAGTATTTTGATGCCAACATATGCCTACACATCCATTTCATGTAGGCCTTCCAACTTTTTCTCTCCAACATGCACTGCTGATATCATCCACTATAAGTTGACCTGCAGCTATGTAAATTCAGATGTGTGCTGTTGTGCTTGCATAAGGTATTGAGTTCTATAGTTTGTGTACTTAGATAAGTAGATGCTCTGTTCTCACTGCAGTCAAGTGTGTGTATGTGTGTATGACTAGCCAGGAGAGCAGAAGTGTGCATCCTGCAGTTACCACTCCAATCCCATTATTTGACAGTATTTTGATACTTGCACATGCCTACAGATCCATTTCATGCAGGCCTCCAAACTTCTTTTCTCCAACTTGCACTGCTGATATCGTCCACTATAAGTTGACTTGCATCCATGTAAAATTCAGACTTGTGCCATGGTTCTTGCATAAAGTACTGAGTTCTGTAGTCTGTGTACTTAGATAGGTAGGGGTTCTGTTTTCGCTGCAGTCAAGTGCGTGTGTGTGTGTGTGTGTGTGTGTGTGTGTGCATGCTTGCGTGCGTGCGTGTGTGTGTGTGTGCGTGCATGCGTGTGTGTGCGTGTGTGTGTGCATGTGCGTGTCTAGCCAGAAGAGCGGAAGTGTGTATCCTGAAGTTACTGCTCCAATGACTTGCATCCATGTAAATGTCAGACTTGTGCCACGGTGCTTGTATAAAATACTGAGTTCTATAGTCTGTATACTTAGAGTTCTGTTTTCACTGCAGTCAGGTCTGCATGTGTGTGTGTGTGTGTGTGTGTGTGTGTGTGTGTGTGTGTGTGTGTGTGTGTGTGTGTGTGTGTTTGTCTAGCCAGAAGAGCAGAAGTGTGTATCGTGCAGTTTCTGCTCCAATCCCATGAATTTACATTATTTTATTACTTGCACATGCCTACAGATCCATTTCATGCAGGCCTCCCAACTTCTTCTTTCCAAAATGCACTGCTGACATAATCTACTATAAGTTGAACTGCAGCAGTATAAGAATCAGACTTGTGCCATGGTGCTTGTGTAAAGTACTGTATTCTGTAGTCTGTGTACTTAGATATGTAGGGGTTCTATTCTCACTGCAGTCAACTGTGTGTGTAAGCTGTTGCTTGGCATTACACAGAACATTTTACATCAGCATGTGGAACACTGTTATATTCTCCTCAACAGCCTGCTAACATCATCAGCTATATCAGAGTTTTGTATATGCAGTATTTCCACTAGGGCATAGTCAGAGACTGGCCTGGATGCCAGACAGAAGTCACCTCATACTATAGAATAAAGATTACAGTGACACATGGATTTTAATCTATCCACATACATCATGGCATGTTTTGTAGGTCCTGTGTTATCTTGCTGAGAAAGCTTGTGGTCTCCCCAGCTGCTACATGTGTCTGGTGAGGTACATGAAAAAGAGATCATTATACAGATGAGGTTTGACTACAGTGCTGTCATGCAGTCTTAAGATCTCAATATGATGGCATGATTTGCAATGTGTACAACACAGGATTTCAATACTAGTGTGGACACTTGGTAATCAAAGTTCAGAGTGCTATCTACATGTGTTCCCAGTGCTGCTTCACTGGGTTTCTCATAGCAGGACTGTTGTCAATGCTGTGATTAACATGGAGTGCCACATTTCAGATGGACAATATTACAAATACAGATTTCTGCATTTACTTGTAGATTGCGTGCCTTTGCTACTATTCAGTTGTGTATGCTAGCTCCTCCTTTACTATGTTATCACCACTGGTGGACTCAATGATTACACACAATATGCAAGAATCGGCAAACTTGGTAAGGCAAAGGCCATATACTTTAGCCTGAACTGTCGAGAAATAGAGTTCAAACTGAGAAGGGCCAAGCACAGATTCCTGGGATTTGTCAGTGGTGACAGCTCTACTGGTACAGGTTGATTCACCAACTTTCACATGATGTGTTCTGTCAGTGAGCAAACTGGTTACCCATCAACTGTTGTAAAGGTTAATCCCCAGCTTTTCTCAGTGATACCTCCATGGAGGATTGTGTCAAAACCCTAGCACAGGTCACGATAGGCATCATGCACTGTCTTATCTTCATCCAGGCCCATCACATGGAATCAGTGGGCTATTGCAACATCACAGATGACCAATGGCATGACTCAGCATATACACCTTCCATGTACCACTGAATACACAATTCAATACACTTTCCACATGGCCTATTTTCTCATACAAGTGTGTACATCAACATGCATCCACCTGAGTTGGGGGGCAGCACCTGATGCATGCATGCATAGAGACATCCTGACTCTTCCCGACTGTGAGCTAGACCAACATGTCATTATGGACGTCTTCTACATGTAAACTAGTAATATTCCAGGTGTTTGCAACAGATCTGTTTGAGCTAATGCTATATCAAATCTTTCACATCTGACAGATGTCCTCAAAGAGGTCATTGAGGGCATGCATGATGACAACAGTATCATTGTGTGGAACTTGACCAGGTGAAGGCATTTAACACAAATCCACACTGGGTATTCAATCAACATTGTCATATGTGGCTATAAATAGCTATATCACAAAATGGGTAGAGCAGTGTATGGCATACATGGCATCTCACTATGTTGAAATATGTCAGGTCCCTTGATCAGGTCAGTACATCAGTGGTGTCTGCTAGGCCCTTTCCTGCTCGTTAAGTGATGGATATTACAGATGACATACACATGCTGTGTCCAAACAGCTGCCTGATGGACTACAGATTGTGGGCAATCAGGGACCCCAACTGTGATATCAGTATAATACATACAGTATCAACACATACTAAATCCGCTGCCAAATCCATGACAACAGTTGCATTGACAAGAAACATGGGAGGATTTGTTGAATCAGGAAAAAAACACACCACCCAAGTATAATGTGGACATCACAACCTATAATCAGACCAATAGGTATGTGACCCATGTCCTGGAGTAGATGGTAAGTGGTACATCCAACAGCATGTGGTTACAGTGCTGATTACTCCCTTGAATGTAACAAACGTACTGAGTATGTGAAGGAAATGCAAATCAGAGGCCATAATACCATCATGGTTCTCAGAATTCATCATACCAATAACTGTGTACAATGCACCCTTATTCATCTACCACCCTACATATCTTCCAGTAATGTGTAACTGAAGTGAACCACCTTTATCACAGTGAGCTGTCACACAGCTTATTAGCCATACCTAGGTATTCTTTCTGTGACATATACATGACTGTCTGATGGTGCGGAACACCACTCAAGTTGTTACACCAAATGCATGTGTGCTACCCCTTCTGCTTATGCACACACTACATACATAGGTGCTTGACAACATTAATGGCATGTATATCATTCATGTCAGTGTGGATTGTGCCATATATATATATATATATATATATATATATATATATATATATATATATATATATACCATGTACACATGGCAACTAGTCTGTATTGCTCATAATGTTGCATACAGGTTTAGCAGTGTACCTCTTAACACCTCCTGCAGATATTACAGTGCCAGGACAGTGTACATGGTTACCCTCATAGAGTGTGGATGCATCATAATAGTTGTTCATGTATGTGTGTACAGGCTCCTCTCTTATCACTCCACATCACATATGTTATGTCAGAAGCATGGGATTACTGGTGGTATTACACTGATATTGTCCATGACTGTGGTTGGTTCTTGTAATGTTTTCTGTGATCTTTTACCTATGGTCAGCTTGCTGGAGATCTCTGCTGAGAGTACAGCTTCACAATATGCACCCTACCCCAGTTGTATGTACGATCCCTGGTAGTTGTCTTCTGCATTATTCATGTAAGGATGCTTATCTCACGCAGACATCCTCCCCATTGTTATGTCACCTTGTGTGACAGTCACAGACAACACATTTCCATGGTACAGTCCATACTGTACAATATAGATATGTGCTTGGTGTTGCTACTATAACCATCTTCCATTGATATGCCCTCCTCTGCTGTACATGAGGGACTTTTACCTGTCCTCCTTCCCTGTGTTCATTCCTGCAAGTCATCTGTGTGTACCTATTCAATACACACACTTCCCCTGAGTGATCATTTTACATGACAGTCCATGCCCTGTTACAGATTATTAACACAGCTTCAGTACAGAATGACAGGAAACTGCTGCATTTATTAAGTTGCTTGAGATTGCTTTTCTTGGTGTCTGCATTTTGTTTTCGTTAACAAAACTGCTAAATTCTTAAAGATTTATAAACCCAAAACCAAAACAGGGTGTCTACTGTATAACTGTAACCCTGCTACAACTTGGAATCAACTACCCCTAGATATTAGTTCACTTGACCAAACCAAGCATTTCAAACTAGCCACTCGGAGATACCTAACAAACAAATGGTCCTGCCACTGTAGTCATCCTCCCTGAAACTACCTTACCATAGCCTCTGTTCCTCCTCCCTCCATCCTAGTCTACTGTCTAGCTTAATAATCATCTACCCCTCCATCTCTATGCTTAACCACTTCATCCCCGCTCTACTCCTCCTATAACTATACTGTATATAATCAGTTAGGAATTATGAATACTGTATTCCTTTCATCACATTGAACCAAAGTTTTTTTCCAGTATGACCTCTGTCATTGTACAAAACTGCTTTCTGTATGATTTATTGTAAATGTTTTTACTGTACAATTTCTAACACTGTATCGAACTGTTTTACTGTATGATTTACTGTAATTATCTCATTAAAAACTTTCAAATGCAAATGGAAATGTCTTATTAATTGTATGTAAAATGCTAATACTGACTGCAGAGCTTTTCTCCTCGGGTCTCCACTGAAAATGAGCTAAACACTCAGCTGGACTAACCAGTTAACAAATGTAAAATTAATAAATAAAAATTAATAAAATTTATTAATTTGCTTGAGATTGCTTTTCTTGGTGTCTGCATTTTGTTTTAGTTAACAAAATTGCTGCATTTATTAATTTGCTTGAGATTGCTTTTCCTGGTGTCTACATTTTGTTTTCTGTTTTACTGATAGTTAACAAAACTGTAGTGCTATTTATTTGCTTGATAAATATTTCTGTAATGTTTTCTGCCCAAAATAGTGTAGGTAGTAGCTGTAATAGTTTCCCACCCTTCCTCCCTATTGGTGTGTTGTTCTTATATTTAGTGGCTTTACAATTGCCCGCCCCTACTGTAAATTTGATCTGGGACACTCCTCCCAGTCTACTGTCATTAGCTCATTCTACCTAATACAGAGAGAACATTTGGGAAGGCCAACTCACTTAGGTTCTTAACCTTGAATTATCTTCTGTTCCTCCTTTCTCCCTTTCCACTTTAAAAAAAAAAAAAAACTTTGCTAGAATCTCCTTGTGTTCTGACTGAGTGTGCTTCTCAAACAATCTGTAAATATACTGCTGATAAGTATATTTTTAAGTGTTCCAAGTTGAATAAAACACTAACTGAATTCAGTTCAGAATACAATTTGAATAAATTGCATTTATTTAAACTGTATTTGCTTTAATATTGCTACACACTCAATTGTGCTAGCTTGCACTGCACTTATTGTTTTTAGTGCTGTTTTAGCTGCTTTTCTGTAAAAAAAATGTCTAAGCTTGTTTCTTCCCTTTCCTGTAATGTAACTAGTGTGGTCCAGATGCTGATTTGCTGTATCCAGGACTGTTTGTAAGCTTCTGAGCCCCTCAAGCCATTCTGTGTTGGAGTGAAGCCTTCTAGCTTACAAATGGGGGTGGTAAGCATTAGGTAGCCTATATACCACAAGAGGAGTGGTTTCTGGCCCAGAAATTGTAGTTTATTGGCCGTTTGGACAATTTTTCCATCTCTTTCACCTTTCTGGTCTAAAAGCCCATGTTTGTACTTGTTTCTCACCTTTCTTGTAAAGTGTCTAGTCCAGATACAGATTTGCTGTATCCAGGACTGTTTGTAAGCTTCTGAGGCCCCCAAGCCTTTCTGTGTTGGAGGGAAGCCTTCTAGGTTATCAGTGGGAGTGGTAAGCACTAGGTAGCCTATCTACCACAAGAGGAGTGGTTTCTGACCCAGAAATTGTAGTTTATTGGCTGTTTGGACAGTTTTCCCATCTCTTTCAACTATCTGGTTTAAAAGTCTGCATTTGCACATTTTCCCACCTTTCCTGTAAGTAGTCTAGTCCAGATATAGATTTGCTGGATCCAGGACTGTATGTAAGCTTCTGAGCCCCCCAAAGCCTTTCTGTGCTGGACGGAAGGCTTCTAGCTTATCAGTGGGAGTGGTAAGCATTAGGTAGCCTATCTACCACAAGAAGAGTGGGTTCTGGCCCGGAAATTGTAGTTTATTGGCTGTTTGGGCAGCTATTCTATCTCTTTCAACTTTCTGGTTTAAAAGCCTGTGTTTGCACTTGTTTCCCACCTTTCCTGTAACTAGTCTTGTCCAGATACAGATTTGCTGTATCCAGGACTGATTGTGAGCTTCTGAGTGGTATCAAAAAGTCTGCTCTTCAATTTTTCCTTTAGATCTGCTAGTTGTCTCCTCTCCTGTACTTTTACTAGCTTATTAGTCTAGCACTTTACCAGACTTCTTGTAGCAATTATTGTAGCACACAAAAGTGCTACCAGCATTAAACGTTCTAAAAGGAAACAGCTCCAGTACTTATTATTAATGCCCACCCCTCCAGGCATGTCTAAAGGTCAGTTCCCTGTGCTTTCTCCTATTAACCTGGTGAACTTGGGCATTCTGAGGCAATGTAGCAACTGCCTAATGTACACTGACAACCCTCTCCTCTTACCCCCCAACACTCAGACTTGTGAGAGATGCACTTATATATCCAAAGTGGAAGCCACGCACTCTCCAGCCAAGATCGGAATAGCTGGTCAAGAGGAGAAGGTCAACACTTGTACCACACCACATGGAACACATAGCTCTTCAAAACACACACCAGCACTGCTGTCACATAAAAACACAGACCACACACCCGCCTTTGCGGAGGCTTTCAATGAAAATCTACCCAAACAGCAGGGACCTCCAAGGCAGAAATGCACTCAACAACCACAACACAACATTAATCACGAGACACATAACTCTCCTAAACAATGTGCCACTCAACCAAAGCCCCTAAGGCAAAACAGCATGCCCAACACACTAGTCATAGGTGACTTGATAGTGAGGCATACTGATGTCCCACTCATTAGGTTGAATAAGGAGAAAGCAACAGTCAGCTGCCTGTCAGGTGCCAGGATCCACCACATAACGCACTCGGATCCCTCAACAAAAGGTACAAATATGACTGTCATTGTACATGTGGGTGTGAATAACCTGAGATGTACCTCGCTGGACTACATGAAAAGAGACATGGAGGAGATCTCGGATTATGTAGCCCAGGCAGGTATGACCCTATCCCTGAGAAGCCTCCTACCATCACCCAGAATGATACCACAGTACAAGCAGAAAATGATTGATTTCAACAAATGATTGTGTTTCTAGTGTAATTCTAAGGGGATCAAGTATCTATCTGCCTGGGATGACATGATTGACGGACCTCAATGCTTTGCTAGAGATGGCCTGCATCTGTCACCCCTGGGCTTCCGGATACTGGCCAAGGCTCTTGCCACCCCTATATTGCCTTTTTAGGTGGTGTTCCAAAGACCAAAGTACCATCATAACAGTTACAAACAAATGCAATATGGGGGTCATGCTGCTCAACACTAGAAGTCTAAATCTCAAAATGCACTTGCTTGAAGCTCTTCTTAAAATGGAGAACATCGACATTTGTGCTGTAACAGAGATCTGGTTCAAGGCAGCAAAAAGCACCCTTGCACAACCAGGCTATAACTCATTCCACACCTTTCGGCCTCAAAACTTGGACTGAAGCTCCAAAGGTGGTCCTGTTTCCATATTCATAAAGGATGCTCACACCTCCAGACTGGTAGCCCAACATAACACATCAGTGATATTTCAGGTGCAGCTAACACTGGATAAGACAGCAATTCAGGTCATAGCCTGCTATATGTCCCCAACCATGTCCCATGACTCACACTCCACATTCCTAAGCACCCCAGAGAATATTAGGGTCCAACCTAACACTCTCATACTGGGTGAATTCAACTACCCCTCCATTAACTGGGAAAACTATGCTTGTTCCAATACACTTGCTAACATTTTCTGGAATTCATTAATTCCAAAGCCCTAGACCAGCTCCTTCTTACCCCCACTAGAGGCAGCAACATCCTTGACCTGGTCATTACTAACATGGGTAACCATTGCTCTACACCAATAGTCAACTTCTCCCTGGTTAGATCTGACCAGAAACTAATCATCTTGGAAATCCCCCCCCCCCCCCCCCCGCAAAGGTAATCACCATGAAAAAATTCTCCAAAGCTAACTTTGGGCTGCTAAAACAAAGGTGGCTAACTTCACAGCACCAATGCAAATGGAGAATAGTTGCATGACCACCGAATCATACACCAATGCACTGTAAGAACACATACACAAATGCATGAATCTCACCATATCCAACATACTTCCAGCTAATGTATATTATTCTTTCCTTTTTATTTGATGTTAAGTACCTGAGCTCTAAGTCTGTGCTTTAACTCTCTTTAGTCTTATAAGGATACTCTACAAGTTGTTTACAATTGTGTTCTAGTATTACAAATATATTGTTTCTTATGTTATGTTTATGTTTTTTAATCTATGTTGGAGCTTTTCTCCCCGGGCATCCACTGAAATTGGACATATATCCAGTTGGACTAGCCTGGTCAACAAATGTAAAATAAATAAATAGAACCAAGATGTGAAGGATGCCAATCTGGTGGTCCTCTGCCATATACAAACTCTACAACAGAAGGAGGAAACTGATGCAGAATAAGGTGAAGTCCCAAGACTGGAAAAACTTCCTTATCAGCCTCAACAAAAAGTTGAGATCCCTCATCAAATCCTCTAGAGCTAGCTATGAAAACAGAATTGCAGCGGATAGTAAAGACAACCACAAAGCCTTCTATAGTTATGTAAAGAATCTCCACAGCAATACACAGTTTGCTCTGAGCTACTGCACCATGGTACTTCCTCTACCGAGCCAACAGATATTGCCAATATACTGGCCGACAGATTCAGTGCCAACTTTACCCCTCTCCCCCCAAGGGACCAATCACAATACCAGTAGATTGCTAGGCACCCAATATTACTGCTGCACAGGTTAAAACAGCACTGTCCAATGCCAAGAATACAACTTCTATGGGGCCTTGCACCTCACCTGTGTGACCTGTTCAATCACAGCCTCACCTCAGGCTTTGTCCCTACCGAATGGCATACTGCTACAGTCATCCCTCTCCACAAAGGAGGAGTGACTACAGACCTGGAGAACTATTGCCCCATTAGTCTGATGAGTCTGATATGCAAAGCTATGGAACGCATCATCATGGACCTAATAAACAAGGATATAGGGAATCTCTAAACTTTGGATCCCACACAGTTTGATTTTGTGAAGGGTAGGTCATGCCTGCTCACCAGAGCTGTGGATGAAGTCAAGGTGGTTTATATAGCCTACTTTAATCTTCCCAAGGCCTTTGATACCATTCCTCACTCTGGAATCATAGAAAAACTCACTAAGCTAGGCATCAACCCCTATATCAGTAGGTGGGTTGCAAACTGGCTCACAGATAGAACCCACAGTGTGAAAATAGCTGACTCCAAATTAGACTGCTGACCAGTCATGAGTGGAGTCCCACAGGGTTCAGTCTTGGGTCCTCTCCTGTTTGGTATCTACCTCTCTAAAATCCAGGCCAACACGAAGGGACTCTGGCTGACAAAGTTCACAGATGATTGCAGGTTGGGAGCTATTATTTACTCTCCAAGTGATGTTGACATCATACAGAAAAGCCTCACTGAGACCAACGACTGATGTCAGAACCATGGCCTTAAGCTCAATGCCAAAAAATGTGTCATCATCCCTTTTGGGAAAAACCCAGTTCCTATGAATTACCACATTGATGGTAGTCCACTCAACACAGAAGATGTTATAAGAGATCTGGGAACACAGGTTGACAGCAACCTCTCTTTTGACCACCACATTGCCACTGTGGTCATGAAAGTCCTTCTATGTGGCACATCTCATTACTAAGGGTTTTGCTTCCAGGAAGAAAGAGGTCATTGTCTCCCTCTACTCTTCCCTCATTAGGCCAATCATCGAGTACAATGCCTCATTTGGCATGTACCTCACTAGACACCTGCAACAACTGGAGAGGCTGGAAAAGTACTTCACAAAGTGGATCCTAGGCCCTAAACACCTGTTCTATATGGACAGACTCAAAAAACTCCAACTATTCTCTGTCTCATATCGCCTACTTAAAGGTGATCTCTGCTTGACTTACAAAGCCATGTCTGACCCAGCTCTGTTAGAAATGCTACAGCTAAACAAATCCCAATCTCTCCGCACCACATGCTCCAGAGATCTCAACCTCATTACCACAATATACAGAACATGCTGGAGGGACAGGTTAATAACCCAGAGACTGCCCATGCTATGGAATAGACTTCCCATACATGTCAAACAGAACACCTCACTGACCCTCTTCAAGAGAAATCTTGATGAGTGGATGGGAAATAGAAAATTCACACTGGGGATCACTCCAGTGGCTCTACTCGACAGAGGCACTGGGACTAAGTTTGGGTGGCACGATGCCAGGGTAATCCTATGGCCTAGGCTTGTAAAGGTTCCAGGGCCATTAGCCTAGTACACACTTATGAACCTATGAATGAGATATCGCAATACTCTGCACTGTAGGTACACTGTCCTGTACTGTGTTTGGACCATATATTTCACATTCATGCCTCTCAACTGTCCAGATGTTCCCAGGATGTCCAAATGTTTTCCTTATCAAATATGTGGCTTTCTGCCATATCGCTAGGATGATCTCTGGACTGATGTGACTCAATATTAAATACATTTGAGTGCATACCTCTCAGCTGTTTAGATTTGTGCAAAATGTCCAGTTTTTGTCTAATATTTGTAATATTTCCTCAAAATATATTTGTTTTCTGGCAAACCATTGGCATGTCATTGCAGAGTGAAGATAGACACTGATGACTGACATTTGAGTTTCAAGCTTCATGCTCTTCAGAAAGTTCATGCTAATGTACCACCTATTTATTCTTTCAGCTTTCCAAGTTTGAAATTTCAATATTAAAAATCTGTCCCTACTTTTGCCCCCCCCCCATTATATATGCCTTTGTTCCCATATCTTGCTCAAAGAGGATAATAGGTATGTTTGAGTTTCATTCTACCACGTCTATGTGACATCTATGACAAATATGTCCCTATTACTGGTTAAATGTCCCCGCATTATGTTGGCCTTTTTGGAATATGTTACACTAACAGATTCACAGCTATCTGTGAAATCCTGGTGGTCATTGTGACATTCCACACAAATTAACGAATGTAGGTGCTCTGTTTTACATGGAATTGATATCCGCATTTGCTTACACAGTTTCCTGGCCAGCAACATTGTTGCCAGCCACAAAACCTAGTTTAGGCACACCGTACCTCATTAATATGCATGGCATGCTGCTGGGAGCCGCACACCATTACACTAACATATAAACTCAGTGTAGTCTCTGCACGATGCCTACATGCAGTTTATTGAATTCTGGGGTTTGTCTAATAACAGTGCAATCCAATTATCCAAAGTTTCTTCTAGATCATTGAACATGGCACGTCTTACTGAACCCTGAACATGGCACCTGCTGAAGCCTTTCCTGAAGAATTGTTGACCTTCTCTGAAGATGTATTTTTATTATTCTCACAGTCAGAAACATATTTCCTTTCTAAAAGTTTTGCACAAGGTTTTGACTTTTAAAATAGATTTATAATCAGTTAGGTTAGTTGGGTTCTATCATTTAGGAACTAGTGTTGTGGGCGATTTTCAGAAACTTAGCATGTCATGATGCTAAGGTTGAATAGGAATGTCAGTGATTCTGAGGCAACTGAAGCCACTGTTTTCAGAAAAAAAAATTGGAAGACCAATATTTAAACATGGAGCTTTATCTAGTAGTACATTTAACAATTTGTCTACTAAAGATGTTATAATATTTTAAAATTTCCCAAGTCGGTAGAAATCACTGTGATAAATACTGTGTTTGGAATATAGGATCGTTCCAAGTAGTAATGTCTGGAGCTGTGTATAAAGGAGTGTATGACTGAATGTTTGCAGAAAATTGTAATTTTGGCATTGGAGGCCAAGACACTAAAAAGCTTGCTCTGACCCACTATTTATGTATTATTTCCTTATCCTTTGATAAATATTTTAAGATATGACAATTGCAAGAATGTTCTCCCGCTCTCTCTTTCTCTTTCTATATATATATATATATATATATATATATATATATATATATATATATATATAGGAGCACTTGACAACGTCGACAGCTGAGAACGCCGACAAGGAGATCGCCGACACCAGAAGATCGAAGATTGAGAAGACCGACGGATGAAAACCCCGACGCTGAGAAGACCGACGGATGAAAACCCTGATGCTGAGAAGACCGACGGATGAAAACCCCGACGTTGAGAAGAATAACATGGGAAAAGGCTGTGTAAGTATGCGGTAGTGACAGACGTTAGGGTGCGAGTAAGGTAAGTGTGCGATATTGACGGTGTCTAGGGATACGGGTGGGTTAAGTGAGTTAGGGTTAGGGTGCAGGTTAGGTAAGTGTGCGATAGTGATAGTCTTTGGGTTAAGGGTGGGTTAAGTGAGTTAGGGTTAGGGCGCGGGTTAGGTAAGTGTGCGATAGTGATAGTCTTTGGGTTAGGGGCAGTTTAAGCGAGTTAGGGTTAGGTCGCGGGTTAGGTAAGTGTGCGATAGTGAAGGACCTTAGGGTTAGGGTTTGGGTTAAGGGTGTAGATAGTTGTGTATGTGAGGTTTAGTGTGCGTTTGTAAGGATTTTGGTGTGCTTGTGTTGTGTGTGTGCTTTTTGGACAGGGGATTTGTTTTGTTTGTTTATTGTCGGTATTGTGTCGGTATTATGGTGTGTCGGGCATGTGAAGTTTCGTGTTTGTGAACGTTCGGTTATGTGGTGTGTCTGATTTCGTTGTCGGTGTTGTGGTTTGTCGGTGTTGTCAGGTAGATCCATATATATATATATCCATATAGATGTGTGTGTGTATGTATGTATATATATATATATATATATATATATATATATATATATATATATATATATATATATATCTAAAGAAAGAGAGAGAGAGAGAAAGAGATGGGGGTCTACTTAAAAAGTCGGCTTAGAATAGTCAAAAAAAAGTTGACAAAATTATTTCCATGCCAACAGACAAAATTTCAGAGCATACAAACCAAATCACAATGTTTTTGAGGGGGGGTGAACCCACCTGCACCCCACGTACAACTACTAATTAAACATACCAACTCCAAGATTGCACAATACCAGGAAAAAGACATATATTCCAGCATTATAGCAATCTCGCACAAACACAAAATCAAATCCCAAGTCCTTGTTTTTTGTTTGCATGCTTTGAAAATTTGTCTTAAAGCATGCAAACAATACTCTTGACATTTTTTGTCAACTATTTCAAGTTGACTTTTGTCATGTCGACTTTTTTTTCAGTTTAGGCCATTTTTAGGTGCGTGTATATATATATATATATATATATATATATATATATATATATATATATGCATATATATATATATATATATATATATATATATATATATATATATATGGCTTTCTATAGTTTTTTCAGAAATGAAGTCAGTCCATGTAAATATCCGTGCATGGTTTATTTACAAGTATCATGAAAAAAGTGCTTTCATGCAGCATAACAGAATAACTGTGTATATATATCTATATATATGTATCTATCTATCTATCTATATATATATATATATATATATACATATATATATATATATATATATATATATATAGAGTGATAGATTGATAATTTTTTTGATATTCAACAGCCTTGCCAGAATGAAGTTCACAGCTGTAATATCCTTTCACACAGGGTTTTCTAAACCAGCAGTATTTACAAGTGTAGTATTCATTCATATAATATTTTTCTAAACCAAACAATATTTACAGTCAATGCCTAACAATTTCAGACTTCAGGGATAACATCCAGACTTCAGCCTTCAGAGGGACCCTCACACAGTTCCCTTGAGACTCTTCTCTCAAACCAGGGTTCAGAAATCTGATTCTTATCACAGGTATCAGCCATTATATAATCACCTGTGTCTCACTGGTTGCTATGGAGCCTTGTCTCAGTTTGGTTAACTTACTTAATGTTGTTTCTCTTCTCTTCTCTTCTCTTCTCTTCTCTTCTCTTCTCTTCTCTTCTCTTCTCTTCTCTTCTCTTCTCTCTCTCATAATACTACTGCAGTTAATGGTATGCCTAACAGCTCCACAATGAGGACTGCACCAGTTATTATCAGCCTTATATTCCAAAATATATTTCACGTCTAACTCACATATTTGCTCAAATACTTGCAAAAATGGGATATCCAAATAGTTTTGCTGATAATTTAAGGGATGAAGTTATATATGAAGGAAGGAGTGGGTTTCATGTATCAGTTTTGGTGGGGGAGACAAATACATATATGGGAAATTCTACTGATATAATTGGCAATGAGGATATGATGGCTAATAGTGTTTGTATATGTACATTCGATAGAGCCTCTCAGGTTAATAGGCAGGGTAGTTAATTATTACTTATTTTTTAGATAGTGACTCAATTAGAATGGCTATAGATAATAACTGGAATTTTACTGTTGATAAATTTAAATTACATAATAAATTAGGGATAAATCAATGGTAGTATATAAAAAAGGCAAAAGCCTTAAACATTTTTTTGAAAATTGTATGCCTATGTGTGGGTGCTGTAACTATTGCAGGTACATGTATTTAGATAATTTGGTTACAATTAAAATTTATATTTTAAAAGTTGTAGGAAGATATAATTGTAATACACAGGGTGTGTTGTTATATGTGGCTTTATGCCAGGAACGTTCTGGATTTTATGTAGGAAAAACAGAATGTAAATTGAAGGAGAGGGTTTACGAACACATATGTGATATTAAAAATGTAAAATAACAAAAGCTTTATATAAACATATTAATCTTTTCCTACTCGTGATTTTAGACTTTTTTATTTTAGAAAAAGGAGAAAAAAAATGAGGGGGACCTGAAACTTAATTTTAGAGAAAAAGACAATGCAGGAAGTTTTCCAATCTAAATGAAATGCCTTCTATTACTTGCCTTTTAAAAGTTCTAGATAAGGTACTTGCTGGTGTAAATATACTTAAACATACTTAATTAATTGTATAACTGTATGTGTCATTATTTATTGTTATTGTCATAAAGTATTTATGTCAGTTGTTTATTATTGTTTTGGGTTAACGGGAATGTGCCTTTAATAAATTAAATGACATAATGGGTATTGTTATGTGATGTTGGTCTGGTAATATTTAAAGTGTGACTTGTTTGTTGAAGTCCGAAGAATTTGTTGGACGAAAGCCCTTATCTTTATTAAATATTTGCCAGTTGAAGGTGACTGTTTTTGCTTTTGTCCACTGACATATTAGGCAAGCTACACAAAAGATTTTTATAAACTTCTTGATGCTGATCCAATGCAATGTCTTTCGGCTTTTCCAGGTTAGGGGTCACCACAGCGGATCACCGGTCTGCAGATTGATTCAGAATACTGATGAACTACTGACCTTACTGATCTCCAGAAGAGTCATGTCAATTTCAGGAAGCCGTACTGGGAACTTGAAACAATAAACTTGAGCAAGAGAAAGTATAAGGTATATTAAAGGGGAAACAAAGAACCAGAACATTCCCATTTCTTACCATTATTTTGAATTATGACATGGCCTGCTGTAAAGGGTAGCCAAGGACAAAGAACAGTTACTGAGTCAGTTATTAGTTCCAAAGCCTTTTATAACACTCATAATAAAGTTTGCATATATTCACAATTTGGATAGTCATTTAGGAATGAGTAATATAAAAGCAAAGATTTAGATAGATTGCATTGGTCCAGCATTATGAATGGCTGTGGTGGTGCAGTGGTTAGCATTGTCACCTCACAGCAAGAGGTTCTCTAGTTCAGTCCTTGGCTGGAATGCCTTCTGTGTGGAGTCTGCATGTCCTCCCTGTGGCCGAATGAGTTTTAAAAAAGACATGCAGGTAGATGCGTGCACCTTCTGTGAAGGTTGGGTGCCGGGCTGGCAACTCGACAACGTAAAAGCTCCACTGCCTGTATTCTGAAGGTTTAGTGGAGGCTATAGCCTCTTCTTCTGTATATACAGTTACAGGTTCTTTCCCTTTACCTATTTTATCCTCAATAAAATGTAACTCAGGAGAATAATTTTCTTCTACCAGAGATACTAGTAATTTATCATTCTCTAATTCAGTAGTTATTTTTCTTTCATTCAGTCTTTCTTTCTCAGGGATTCATAAAGAACCCCATCACTCACATTAAGAGCTGTGATAAAAAGGCCCTGTGTCCAGTATACAGAGATTTCCGATTTCAAAACATGTCAGCCAATCACCATTTCCTGTTGTAGTTAACAGTGGCAGTAGCTGCATTGTGTTAGAACAGGCACCCTATCCCACACACAATACACATATACACTCTGCAGACACAGACATACACATGCACACACACACACACACACACACACATACACACACACACACACACACACACACACACACACACACACACACGCTTGTCCACATGTTGTCAGCACACCCCAGATGTCTCCTTTTTCCTGCTCTCAAAAACTACTGATAAATTCACTCACTCATTAAGATCAGGCATTAGAGTTTCACTGTTCATATCCTTCAGTTAATCCATGGTAGAGTAGCACCTTTATAAGTCTGTAAGACGTAAATCTGACATCCATCCCTGATTTTCTCTTGTCTTGCACTAAGAAATTGAGAGGTGTGCCTACTCCTCCATGCCCCCCACACACATCATAGACTATTTCAGGGATGGAATACCAGAGATACTCAATATATGTTTAAAAATGTTTTGCTACTTTTACATCTTATATTTTTTCTTAGTGTATCCCTGGTGTCTAGCACTTACCTATCCCCATAATGTGCAAGAACTGTTAATGCATGAGATGTTGTTCTTCATAGTTACTAGTGCTTCGCCCATTTCAGTACTATGTAGGGGCCATTAATGCATGAGATCTTCTTCTCCCCAGTTACTAGTGTTTCCCCAATTTCAGTAATATGTAGGGGCCATTAATGCATGAGATGTTGTTCTCCCTATTACAAGTGTTTCCTCAATTTCAGTACTATGTAGGGGCCATTAATGCAAGAGATATTGTTCTCCCCAGTTACTAGTGTTTCCCCAATTTCGGTACTATGTAGGGGCCATTAATGCATGAGATGTTGTTCTCCCCAGTTACTAGTGTTTCCCCAATTTCAGTACTATGTAGGGGCCATTAATGCAAGAGATATTGTTCTCCCCAGTTACTAGTGTTTCCCCAATTTCAGTACGATGTAGAGGCCATTAGTGCATGAGATCTTGTTCTCCCCAGTTACTAGTGTTTCCCCAATTTCAGTACTATGTAGGGGCCATTAATGCATGAAATGCTGTTCTCCATAGTTACTAGAGTTTCCCCCATTTCAGTACTATGTAGGGGCCATTAATGCATGAAATGCTGTTCTCCATAGTTACTAGCGTTTCCCCCATTTCAGTACTATGTAGGGGCCATTAATGCATGAAATGCTGTTCTTCATAGTTACTAGCGTTTCCCCCATTTCAGTACTATGTAGGGGCCATTAATGCATGAGATCTTTTTCTTCCTAGTGACAAAAAACAAGTAATCTCCGTGGTATCCCCGAAGTCTCAAAACAACCCACTAAAGTGTAGTGGGTCCAAAAACAAAACAGTGTAAGAAACTTCTCTGTGTGGAAGATTTCCAGTCCATATATTTCTAGTTAATCACTGTATATTGATCAGATCAGACAATAGTAGTAGAAGTAGCGAATGTAAACTCTTCTTAAGTCAAAACAAAACAAAACAAAACAAAAAGTAATAATAGAAAATATATAATTCTACAGCATTACTAAGTATTCAAAAGTAATCCAAGCAAGGCAGGCCATCTGTTTCCGGTCGAAATTTTTTTAAGTACACAGAGAAGCGATCCAAGTAAAACAAAAATAGAGTAATAATTTCCTCACAAGCTTTCTAAATATATATATATATATATATATATACTTTTTATCAGGCATGTGAGTGGTTTATTGTGCTGTAAAACAAAGTGTTATTGGTATACATGTTAAATCCACATCCCTTCCCCCATCAGTGTGACATTCGAGCTGGTCCTGCCCTACTTAGTAGCTGTCATAAAAATATATAACCCTTATGTACTTTAAATAAAATTATATAATGATGTGGTACCTCTCATTTAACCAAATTATTAAGTAGATTATTAAGTCTGTGATTTTATCCAAGACAATATACTACATGGCTGGAAATATATCAAAATATATATATAAATATATACATTTTGCATGTAAAAATCAATTTCTATTTTCATAACCTATTGTTAACAAAGATCGCTTTCATCCTTCTAGACTTCTTCAGGTCTGTGTGCAAGAACCCTAAAAACCTATATAATTGCATAATTAGTTAGTATTGTTATTACACATAATTTTGAATAAAGTGGAAAAAAGAACCAGAAAAAAATAAAAATAATAAAAAATGTATGTATGATGATAGAAACAAAATATACGCTTAAATTTCAACTGATTTAAAATGGTATTTAAAACCAATTTGTAGAATAAAATAAAATACAATTAGTCATGTAAACAATCTGGCAATTTTCTAAGTTCCAGTGCACTTTTAATTGAACAGTAGTAGTTTAGTCCAGACTTCCTAAAAGAGTTCAGCTTTAATTGCCACATGAGTTCATGTTTCTCCAGAATATTCGGGATGTCTCCTTTAAGATCACCCATGTCTATGCGATCCAGGGTCTGGAATTTAAAACCTGTGTGTCTTTTATGAAGAGAAAGGTGTTTGGCTAGTGCATTATTTTTACATCCAGAGTGGATTTCTGACAGATGACATGAAATCCTACGCTTGAGTTTATTTACAGTCTTGCCCATATAGAATGCATCACATTCATTGCACTGTGCCCTGTAAATTACTTTTTTAGTGTTACAGTCACCCCCTGCACCTTGCTGTATAAATATACAAAATATACAATTAGTTTCACATCTTTTAGTGCTTTTCTCACATGGTCTAGGTTTAAATTCAACAAAACCTCTAATGTTCCTGGCCTTCCCATAAACAAATGATGGGGCTTCACCTAAGATGTTAATCAGAAAAGGGTTTCCTGTGACAATTTCCCAGTTTTCTTCAATAATATTTTTGATACTGTGATAATCCAAAGTGTATGTCAGGATGCAGCTATTTTTGCATTTGTTATTCTCTGTGGAATTACTTAACATTTTTCTACTGGGAAGGTTGAGTGAAGGTGCTTCAGTCCTTTTCAGTTCTATAATGGGTTCCAGGATGTTTTTTAACATCTGACTTTCATAGCCTCTCACTGCTGCGGTGGTGGTGCTGCGGTAGTGTTGTCGCCTCACAGTAAGACGTTGTCCTGTTCGATTCTCAGCTAAAGCGTCTTCTGTGTGGAGACATGCGTGAATGGGCGTACCTTCATTGAAGGTTGTGCGTCAGGGCTGGCAACTCAGTACGTAAAAATCTACTGCCAATCATTAGCGGACCGGAGTTCTGCTGTGGCGACCCCTAACCGGGAAAAGCCGAAAGATACAACAACTTTCATAGCCTCTCACTAGAAAATCATTCTCTAAGTTGTTCAGGTTTCTCAAAAATGGTTCCATCTCTGTGGTAATTTGAGCTAATCTATAGCCTTGGGACTTCACTACATTATATTTGGTTTTTGTAGGATGTAGACTTTTACTGTGGAGTAATAAGTTAACCCTCGTTGGTTTTCTGAACAGATCAGTGGTGATTCTGTTATTGTTGGTGTCCTTGGAAATCTGCATATCTAAGAAAGTGGTTGAACTAAACTACTACTGTTCAATTAAAAGTGGACTGGAACTTAGAAAATTGCCACATTGTTTACATGACTAATTGTATTTTATTTTATTTTATTCTACAAATTGGTTTTAAATACCATTTTAAATCAGTTGAAATTTAAGTGTATATTTTGTTTCCATCATCATACATACATTTTTTCTTATTTTAATTTTTTTTCTGGTTCTTTTTTCCACTTTATTCAAAATGATGTGTAAAAACAATACTAACTAATTATACAATTATATAGGTTTTTTGGGTTCTTGTACACAGACCTGAAGAAGTCTAGAAGGACGAAAGCGATCTTTGTTAACAATAGGTTATGAAAATAGAAATTGATTTTTACATGCAAAATGTATATGTATATATTTATATATATTTTTTTTATATATTTCCAGCCATGTAGTACATTGTCTTGGATAAAATCACAGACTTAATAATTTGGTTAAATATGAGGTACCACATCATTATATAATTTTATTTAAAGTACATAAGGGTTATATATTTTTATGACAGCTACTAAGTAGGGCAGGACCAGCTCAAATGTCACACTGATGGGAGAAGGGATGTGACTTTAACGTGTACCAATAACACTTTGTTTTACAGCACAATAAACCACTCCCATGCCTGATAAAAAGTATATATATATTTAGAAAGCTTGTGAGGAAATTATTACTCTATTTTTGTTTTACCTGGATCACTTGTCTGTGTACTTAATAAAGGATTTTTGACTGGAAACAGACTGCCTGCCTTGCTTGGATTACTTTCAAATACTTAGTTATGCTGTACAATTAAATATTTTCTATTATTACTTTTTGTTTTGTTTTGTTTTGACTTAAGAAGAGTTTACGTTTGCTACTTCTACTACTATTGTCTGATCTGATTATTATACAGTGATTAACTAGAAATATATGGACTGAAAATCTTCCACACAGAGAAGTTTCTTACACTGTTTTCTTCCAAGTTACTAGCATTTCCCCCATTTCAGTATTATGTAGGGGCCATTAATGCATGAGATGTTGTTCTCCCCAGTTACTAGTGTTTCCTCAATTTCAGTACTATGTAGGGGCCATTAATGCATAAGCTGTTGTTTTCCCTGGTTAATACTGTTTCCCATCCCCATACTATGTAAATGCTATGAATGCATGAGGCATTTTCCTTTTGGCTACTGCTTCCCCTGACTCATGTCTGCAATGTTATACCTAATGGTTGGGGTTTCCCTTAGACCCACATCTGCAGTTATCTATGGTGGCTAGTGGTCTCCTGAACCAATGGTGCAAGCTTTGCTCCTTAGTCTAGGGGTGTGTAGAAGTAAGACTGCCAATCCACCCTATACGTGCACACACGCACGTACACCCCTACCTCCTGCCCCCCCCCCCACTGCTAATCTACCAGGCAGACACTCTCACACACACCCTAACAATATCTGACCACTAAATACCTAGCACTTACCTCTATTAAAGTAGAAAACACAACCTTTTAGCTGTATTCATTACTGTGAATGGCCAGGAGTGGCTGTGCTAATTTATTCAGCTTAGCGATTCAGTCACTTGTTGTTTGTCTTTCGGCTTTTTCCCAGTAAGATGTCGCCACAGCAGAACTCCGGTCCGCTAATGATTGGCAGTAGATTTTTTTTTAAGAAATGCCAAGGTGCCAGCTCGACACCGAACCTTCAATGAAGGCAAGCCCATTTACGCACTCATGTCTTTCGAATGCCACCCAACCGCGGGGAGGGCATGCAGACTCCACACAGAAGGCACTCCCAAGGTAAGCTGAGAATCGAACGGGAGAACCTCTTGCTGTGATGCCTTACCGTACACAGTTCTGAGGGGAGAGCACATGGCTAAGCAGCATATGCCCCTCCCCTGGGCTGTCTTATTAGCATGCAGCATGGCTGTGGAGACAGCCCTCCTTAGTGTTGCAAATCTTCAACTGCAGCACTGTGGTATGGTAACCTTTCTGAATTGAACCCTTTTTCTTTAGAGTCTGCTTCTTTTTATGAATAACTCTCTGCATTGGTGCAGCACAGAGAAACTTAAGACTATTCAAATTCCCCTTACCATCTTCTCCAGTATGAGATTCATCAATCTCTTCCTCATTTTCTGCACCTATTTTCCATATTGTATATTCTTAATTATGATTATTTCCCCTGAATTCTAGGAGGACCCTGAAGATGTTGGCATTCATGACTCTGGCATTTGTCCCCTGCATTTGGTGACCTGTGAGTCATTCCCTTACCACCAACCCCAAACCTGCAACAGCTGGAAAGACCACAGAAGTACCTCACCAAGAAGATCACTGGCCTCAAACAGATGCCCTATGCAGCTCAACTGAAGAAACTCCAGCTGTACTCGGTTGCATACCGCCTACTCAGAGGTGATCTCTGTCTGACATACAAGGCCATGTCCAACCCAGAATTGATGGACATGCTCCACCTAAAGAAAACCTTATTCCCTCGAGCCACATGCTCTAGGGATCTAAACCTCACCACAACGATAAATAGGACATGCTGGATGGATAGATTCTTGTCCCAGAGACTTCCCATGCTTTGGAACAAGATCCCAATCTAAATTAGGCAGAGCTCCTCGCTAACACTCTTCAAAAGAAACCGTGATGAGTGGATTGGAAACAGAAAGTTTACCCCGGGGATCACTTCAGTGGCACTGCTGGACAGAGGCACAGGGAAGAAATCTAAGGGGGCATTGAAAGCCAACACATTCTGGCTAGGCTTATAAATGCCTTCGGGCAGATAGCCTAGTACCTACCTATGAACCTAATAACAAAAAAAAAAAACTCTTGAGTTGCTCAAGATTTGGAACAGCATGAAAGAAACACAAGTGTGGAAGTATTCACACATACACAAAAACTGGAGTTGAAATTAAATTTTGTACTAAAGCAGACTCAAGTGCTGTATGAGAAAAAAATGACAAGTTGGAAAGCAGAGGGCAGAAATCAAATGTACGCATATTTTAGGTCAAATGTTACCATGAAGCTGCAGGGGGTATGAGAAGTGGTAGGATTTGAAGGGTTCTCACTCTGAATTTTAGAATCTTGACAAAAGAATGAGAAGGTAGTTGTCTGGGAGTTATTACCAAGTTCTCTTTTTCTTTACTACCAGAAAAATCCTTGAATAAAAACTTTGCACTCTTGAGCTGAGAGCACAAGCTCTGTCACCACCTAAGGCAACATTTGCTCTAAAATAGGAGGAAACAGGAATGTTTGGTTTACAGGATGAAGAGGAATCCACTTAACAGGAGAAACTGATCTCCGTTGCCATCTGTACCCCTGTTGGATAAGTCTCAGAACCTACTTGTCTGAGATAATCTGATACTAGTGTGGAAGATGGAGGCCTAGACTGATGGAGAGTTGAAGGAAAGGAGAGAAGATAGAAGAGGCATATAGTTATTCTGACTTTTTGGACAGTTTTTGGTTCTATGATACCCCCCCCCCCTTTTTTTTGAGCCTCCTTTACAGTGTGTTCAGAAACTTTGCTTGCTAAAACTTTGATGAATCTGTTTATTGTTTCCTGGTAATGAATCCTGAAAAGGAATATATGTTTTTACTGTAGGCTGAGAGGTAAGGTTGACTTGCTGAATTTGTTTCCCTCTCTCACTGTTTTTAAGGATCTCAGCAGCAGAGGGCTTGAATAACATTCATTTTTGTCTAGGGGAGAATTAAACATATCAGCTTTGGCATCTTCTGGTAGGTTTTGAGAATGTACCCAAGCAAATCTTCTCATAAATGAACCAGAATTAGCATCTCTGGAAACAGCATCAGCAGAATAATAAGAGCATTTTAAAGTGTTTGGCTACCTGAGATGCAGACACAGTTAAGGAATTTAAGACATTTTAACCTCAAAAGTGGGAAGGTTAACAGTTATCTTTCTCATGATCTCAAAATAAGCCAGTAGAAAGTTTAATATGTGGGCCTAGTTCAACATTCTGAAAGTTAAGGTATCAGAAGAATAAAGTCTTTCCCAAATCTGTCAAAAGTTTTCCCATCCTTATCAGAGAGAATAGAATTAGCATTCATAATATGTTTAGCAGTAGAAGACTTGACAATATCACTGTAGGATTTGATTTGGGATTGGAAAATATGTGCTCCACTACAGCTTACTGCATTGCATATCTGTCACCCTGTGATCTGTTCAGCCTGTGAGCTTTTATAACCATCATAAAATGTTTCCATCACAAAATGGCTACCTTGTCTCAAAAGCTGCATCAAAACTACAGACACACAGAAATGAAGACTTTTCAAATTTAATTATGCACATTTGTATTTTTTTATTTACTTCACTGATGTGCTGACTGGAGAAACCCAAAATGCATGTGTTCCTTTACTTTCAAGAAGGATTCTACAACACTGCTTCACCGGCTGTTTGCAGTGGTATGTACAGAAGCCAACACTCAATAAAATGTACCTGTAAAACTATATTATGCCTGTAACTTCTAACACAATGAAACATTGTATGGAGTAAACCTTAGAGCTGCTAGTTTGTACAGTGAACAACACTTACACCATATCCCAGCAATAGCATCTGGCCTTAACCCTAGAAATCACCCCAGGAGACCTCTGTACAACTGGTCCTTAAACCATAACAGGGCATCTCTAATACAGGTCCAGACAACATATATATGCAGTTTCTAAATGTCTCTGTGGCCAGCTTGGTAGATATGGATATCTTGTGACAATGTAGCAATTGTCTCATATTCTCAGACAACCATTTAATCCTTAAATAAACTAGTAAAGTATTCAAGAGATATACAACTTCCTTGCAGGCAAAAATCTTACTTACAAACAAGGTTGTCTAGAAAACACACACTCCATCCTCCACACATATCACTCACCAGAAACATAGAACATCTTATACTAAGGCACTTAGTACGACGTTGTCCTGTTCGATTCTCAGCTAGAGCATCTTCTGTGTGGAGACATGCGTGAATGGGTGTACCTTCATTGAAGGTTGTGCATCAGAGCTGGCAACTCGGCACGTAAAAATCTACTGCCAATCATTAGCGTACCGGAGTTCCGATGTGGCGACCCCTAACCAGGAAAAGCCAAAAGACACAACAACATGCTAAGGTACTTAAAAGACACCTTTCCAAACCTCAAAGTCCTCTTAAGCCTACAGATGGCAATGCCTATCCTCAGCAATCTGTAAAGAACACCAAAAGCAACAACAAACACTGCGCATAAGCCCAAATGGCCCCGCAAGATTGAAGTCATAAGGCAAGCAAGTACTTTACCTAGGATTCATGTCATAGTGGATTCCATTGTATGATACAGAAATACCCCAATCACCAGGCTAGATAAGGAGAGGAAAATGGTCAGCTGCTTATCTGGTGCCAGGATCTAGAGGTACAAATATGATTCTATCACATTCCATGTGGATGTAAATGACATGAGACATACTTCAGTAGACTATATGAAAAGAGAAATTATGTAGCTCTCTGAATACGTGTCACAGACAGATATATGTTTTGCACTGAGCAGCATTCTACCTTCACCAAGGACGATGCCACAGTTTGAACAAAAATGACTGATTTTAACAATTAGCTTAATTTCCGGTGTCATTCTTGTGAGATTCAGTATCTATCAGCATGGCAGGACATGGTTAACAGACTGATCCTTTGTGACCTATTTCACCTTTAACCCTGGCCTTAGGCAGTATGGTTATAGGAAGACACAATGCATGGTTTCTCATCAATGAAAGAATTTCCCTATTCGCTTCAACTACTCTTGATTTCTCAGTAGGTTTTTGTCATGCAGCCACCTGTGGAGGAAGTTTGTCCATTATGGCTTCCACCCATAATATGAAAAAAAAGTGAAATGGTCTCTGTTCCTCAAACCACATCAGCTGTCCCACTGCCACAACTTTAATTAGCTCTTACAGAACTTTTCTTTTTCTAAAAAAATGTCATGAAAGATTGTGCTGATTCCCTTGATGCATGTAACATTTGCAGTATGCCCCCTCCCATTTTTTCTTCATTCTTCAGTGGTATACATTTTAATCAGTTTATCAGTATGCACCAAGCTGATGTATAATTTTGTTTTCCTTCAGATTCATAGAAACTGCAGTATGAATATGAAGGTGTACTGTATTATTTATTTTTCTTCTAGCATCCAGTGAGACCATACTAATAATATTGTGTAGGCCATCGCTGTACTTCAAGGTACTATTGTTCCTATGGGATTTAAATTTCCAGACAGCTGTGTGCTTCATCTTGTTCAGTCTGTTCTCTTTTTCTTTTAGACAGGAATGCCAAACCTAGACACAATTCTATCCATCAGGTCTCACTTCTGATATGTACAGATGTATGTTTTAGGGACCTGGGACCAATGTCAAAAACAAACTGTCCTTTGACCACAATGTATCCACTATCGTAAGGAAGTAATTTTTCATCATACAGCTTATATGTAAAACTATGTTGTCCAGGTTCAGGCATGCAACCATTCCACTGTAATTAGCTCTCATCGGGCTAATCATTTAATATAATATCCCATTCAATATGTACCTGTCCAAACACTTGTCACAACAGGAGTAATCACAATGCTTTCTCACTAAAACGTCAAGGCCCTAAATCACAAACAATACACAGATCATCGCAAAGCCTTGTACCTCTTCTCGATATCATGTAGGCTACTAAGAAGTAACTTCTGTCTCATGTGCAGAGCCTCAGAAGACCTTATCCTGTCTGATGTATTACATATTCATATACACCCAGTCCATCACACTGGTCCCAGTAAAGGCAAGGATATCGCACCAACAGTTCCAGAAGAGATAAAACTTTAATAAATACAACAGAAACACACTGGATTAAGCGCTTTCATTCCGTACAGGGAACTTCATCAGTTGATGGCTCAACGGATAAGTTGATCAGTTGATGAAGTTCCCTGTGTGGAATGAAAGCGTTTAATCCAGTATGTTTCTGTTGTATTTATTAAAGTTTTATCTCTTTTGGAACTGTTGGTGTGATATCCTTGCCTTTATTGGGACCAGTGTGCTGGACTGGGTGTTTTGTGTGGATTAACGGTTGCTTTCTGTTCACTCACTTCTTTTCCACCTTCTTGGCTGGGTATTACATATTCACAAGTTCAATGGCAGTGTGAACACTGGCTCAAGGGATAAGTACATATTACAGAGAATACTACGTCTATGGAGCTATTACTCAAGCTGCATAAAACAAAGGACTTTTTTCACGCTGTTCAGTCATAATTTGGACAAATGGATGGGAAACCACAAACTCATCTCTGGTTTTGCACCCATGTCCCCCACGGATAGGGGTAAAAAGTACATGTGCCATCATACCTTGTACTAGCTGCTTCTGGGTTATTTGTATGCAAAATATAAGAGATAAATAGTACAATGATAATGTAAGGCTAGGCTTCTGAAGATTCTAACAGATCAATAGCCTAGTAAGTACCTATGAACAAACATCATCAGTATGAAAGATTATTTTTAGCTGACTGGATTTTTAAAGAGTTTACATCTGAAGAAGCTTTCACCTTTGTCATGCTCACACTCCCTTCTAGTATTCACACCTAGGGTTTTTCAACTCATGTTCACTATTACATTTGTATCTACTGAATTTAAGTTGTCCCACCTTGGACTTCAAGTTACAGTTTGTAGTTTTCTGGAACTCTTATAACCCCACTCCCCAGAACTCACAACAGATCTAGACAAACTAGTTATATGGATAGATAACAACATGCCAGCTAACCATAGAAATCTTTTTTCTTGCAAAGATATACTTTTCAGTTTTATTTACACAAATTCCTACTAGGTGTACATCATGGATTAACAGGTAGTACTTATTACAGTTCATCCAAATAAAATATTAATAAACATTTCATTGCCCAATAAGTGTATATAATTATGCACTGCAATTTATAATTGGGGCAAGTGACACAGATATGGCTAAATTAATAACATTGTACTGACTACTACAAAAATACTCCTACTGATCTGCAGTGGCTTAGCTCCCTCCTCCCTCAGTTACATACTTTGGAAACAAATCGTGTGCACCTGTCCAACTAGCATCAGTCTAGAAATGTCTCTTTGTCACAGTCATCTACTTTGCTGCCTTCCTAGTAGGCAAACTCTTTCAGGGATCAGTAGTTCATTAGCAAAATGTCAGACTTGCTGACAGACTGACATTCAAATACCTTCCATTCGGCAATATAAACTTTGATGTGTACAAGCACTCTTGACAGCACATACTGCATGGCAATAAATCGGGCTCTCACCTACTGTTTTTGTTTAAGCCTATTCAGTCATGGGAGTGGAAAGGTCAGCAGATTCATATGCATTATATGAATGGGCCAAAGGTTTACCTCAGAAAATGGACATTCAAGGCAGGAAAGCATTTTTATTCATACAAACACATTTTATTTGAAGGAAAAGTATAACAATTTCTTCTGTTCTATTTTTTCTCATTTTGATTCCATTAGCCCTGCCTCTGATATAACTTCTTCAGGAGAGCATACAGTTTGACATCTGTTTTTGAAAAACATGTAACATTTTACCACACAAGTCTGTCTGTTTGTATGTATGTCTATGTGTGTGTTTGTACTGTTAGACACTTTTCAGACACTACTTCATAGAATAGGGCTGCCTTGACAGAAATGAAGAGGAAACTAGAGTTGAATTCCTATGGCCTGTATTATTGCTAAAAACAACTTCTACATTTAGGGAGGCTAAAGGGTATGCACTTTAGTGGATTGTGCTACAAATTCCTTATTTTCCATAGTCCTTCATTACATTTTCTGTATAGCACAGGGTGTCCCATTATAAGGCAACACTGAGATTAGAATAGAAATGCTATGTGTATCACTTACCTTCACAGAGTATTTTCAAGATAAGTGTTTACTGAAGGCAACAGGTTCATATCCAGTTACTAGGTATGCAGTCTAGGAGACCATTGAACAGCCTAGCCTGGTTTCTCATCAAGAATGAAGTGTCTCACTCACAGTCACTTTAGTAGGTAAACAGAGACAGAGGGAATCAAACTCCAGACTACAGGAAAAAGCTTATTAAAAACTAGTAGCCTTAGCCACTACACTAACTGCCAGGCACAACAGACGTAGCACTAGCTGGCACTAGTGACCAGAACTTTCAGGTATCCACCTGACATGAATGTCCTGCAGAGCCCTCAGGCATACATACCACATACAAAAGGTGATCCTATCATCCCACCCAGTAGTTATTTGAGTAATACAGCAATTCAGTATTATGCAGCAATTGTACACATTTCCACCTGTGAAAAATAACATCCCCACTGTGCAACAAAGACTTTCCACCAAGACACATAATACATATCTTGGGGTGAAAGATAGATATGAAATCATACCTGTTGCAGGAATCGATCTTTATGATTCAATTTTTTTCCATATTAAGGTGAATTCTTCATGTAACTGCACTGTTTTTCTCTGATGGTTTTTGCAGCAGGTAGTATTAATAAGAAATGCTATAAGCAAAGAGAATAAAAAAGGCATGTGCTGTGGCAGCAAAAAAGCACAGTGAATGGCTCCCTATTGAAATGTTGGCACTCAAAATGCCAAGTGCCAAAAAAAAGACCAAAAACCTGGAGAACAGCAAATCTCAAAAATCGCTCATCTCCTTAAAAATTATTTTTTGCAGAGGGAACAAGCCCCCTGTACCCCCTGCACCCCTCATGTGGGGAAAAAAACGCTAAACTTATAGGGTCCATATTACATTATCAAAGTTTCAAAACTTCAAATCTGATATGGTCGACACCATATAATCAAAGTCCTGATACATCGAAAATGTAATAAAACACAACCACCTACAACAACAAACCATTTTATGCTCTAAGTAGGGTGGGCAAACCCGCTGCACCCCCCCTCCCCCGCTACTTAAATATACCAACTCTGACATCGCACAACAGTGCAGAAAAGGGAAATCTTCCCTTTCCAAGCTGTATGGAGATCTCCATTAAAAGATTTGAAGTTTCAAGACTTCGATCATATGGTGTCGACCATATCAGATTTGAAGTTTTGAAACTTTGCTCTTCTGATATAGACCCAACTTATATATATATCAACTCCAAGATCACTATAGCTCAGAGAAAAGGGAATATTCCAAGAAAAGGCATCTTTGACTAGGTATATACAACTCCAATCTTTTATCCATTCATTCTCTGCATTTTGGAAGTTGCTCTAGTGTGTCCCAACATTTCAAATGGTTACCCATTGAACCACGTATGGAAACAACAAACGTATTAAACTTCTAATTAAGTTTGGGGAGAGATTCTTGTAAAATGGCTTTTTCAAACAAAGGTGGAAAGAGAATCTATATGTAGCTTCTAGATCTAACTAAACTTATTAAGATTACACAGTTATGCAACAAACACCATCTAGGATACATTCCAGAAGACCAGAAATGATTCAAGGACAGCTCTGTTGATGGTATCCCTCCCTACTTCCTGCAAAATGCATCTTATACTGGTCCTTGTAAAAGATGATAGACACCATTTTGATATGGACTGCTTTGACATATTTTCATCCACTGCCTCTGTTAAAAGACCAGGTGTTTTTTAATCCTTTATTTCTGCTCAAACATAATTACTTCTCTTTCTGTGCCCACTGAAACCAGGCCAGAGTAATTTTTCTTTGGACATCTCAAGAGTAAACAAATGGAAGATCAACTGAATAAGGTTAGAAAAAGAGGAAACATTTAAGACAAATTTAGGTTGCGTCCAATACCTGATATGTCTTGAAGTTTGTGTCTACATCATTGAGATTCTTGTTGATGGTTATCTGCTATGAGGAAGATAGTTACTCCAAAAAGGAATGTCATTTGGTATGACAAGAATGTGCTTGCTTTAGTTGTTTTTGTTTTTTACATAAAATTTGAATTTAAGCAATGACTGAATCCGTCAACTATGAATGTAAACGAAATGTCCCTCTAAAGAAAAAAGATATGATTGATTCTGTTTGCTCCGTGGTACAGTGAGATGAATCTTTGACAACAACCCAGTAGGTGCTGGAAGATCCAGTCAGTGGAACATCAGAATGCTTAGCTGATTCCTGCTTACCCATCCTGGGGGGATAATCCAGATCACTGTTATGCAAAAAGCATCTGGTGCAAGAGGAGTAATGCATGTAGCATTAAGGAATGGGAACTTGCAATTGACATTAGCCAAACCACACTTGTATATTAGCTCCATATGTAAATATACAAACATGCACTAGTATAGAAATGTACAGAAATTGGGCACTTCAGCTAATGGGTGAAGTGTGGGTAAGGGTGGAATGAATGGGGGTAGTGTCATGGTCAAGAAAGTCTGGGAGAAAAAGAATATTAATAAAATGATTGATTTTGTAGTTTGGGGTGTATTATTTCTGTTATGGTTAAGGTTTTGTCCTAAATGAGTTATAGAGAGCAGTTCTAAGTAAATTTGCTCAAGCTGTGGCAGTCTAGATCAAAAAAGACTGTTTTTCTTTTTTGTTAACTTTCCTTATACTGATATAACAGAATAACAAAAAATATTCATCTTCTCTGAGATGTAGCTGCCTCAGAGTTGATTATAACTAATAAAGATTTTAAGAGGCATAGCCCCCTGTATGGGGAGTAGGAAGAGTCTTACCGCTGATAAAAAAGTGGTACTTTTGTGACTGGATTTTGCAACTTTGACCATGTTTGGTTTGAATAACATATCTAACATAGTCTAAGGATACCAAGTATATCCTGATAGTAATTGATACATGGATTTTTACTATAAAATAGACTAGACCAAAGCAAAATATGTGTATCTTGGGATCAAAGGAAAGGTGACAGAGGGTGATCAGGTATATGTTTTATAAGTCAGTGTTTTCATCTCATAAGATGACTTTTTCTAACTTTTAGGTGCTCCAAACACCTCTTGAAATGTATTAAAAAAACATTCTGGGCATACTCAAATACAGAGACGCAGAGAGGTAATTTCAGGGCACGTTTTCCAGTATTTATTTGCAAGCTGATTATATGCATCAAAGGTGAGTACAGATGTACAATGTATGGGTACTAGATATGTACTAGGTTATCAGGGAAGCAGGCTAATGACATAATGTAACATAAAGAGACTAGGTTTGCTAGAATTCCTACCTCCTGCTGATAAGTCTGGTTTCTGGAACTCTCTTTCCCAGGCTACTTAGCTGTATTATATTCTGCAATGACTGGACATTTATCATAAGGCTGGATTAGCAACTTGAGAGGCAGCATAACTGTCTGAGGAAGTAGAAGCAGTTAAAATTCATATTTATGTGATTTTGCTTCATAAAGTGGCGCCGTGTGACATTTCTTGGCCTTTTAGTTCATAAACCTTTTAAGATTGCTAAAGCCATTTGATATTTTCTTCTACATACAATACCAGATATTTTCATGTTGTGCAATTATCCTCCTTTACATATTTCCTGTTCAGACTGCTCTGAGATTGTGCAAGGCCTGCGCCTAGCAGCTTCCCTAACATGACACTGCAGATTGTACTCCCTCTTATTTTACAGGCTGTGAATAAACAAACTGTCCATTTTCAGTATTGTCTGGCCGACAGATCTATGGTGATTGCTTTTTGGATATATGTTACCAGGTAGCACAATGGTAAGGTAACCGTGATAGCCATCATTTGTCAGACTGTGTGAACACAGGAGTAAATCACATTCGTGTTTTGGTTGATGGAACTAGGAGGTAATGAATCCAAGGCCATGTAATTAAGGAAAGGCTTTATAATATAAAGTTTATCAATTTACTTAGAGAATATTATAATGCATTGGCAGTCACAGGTCAAGTCACATAACTCTGCTTATCTGATGCTACCCTATCAGCACTCATCATCCAAGTCACCTTAAATAGTTTCAGATATGCCACTAGCTATTTATGAGACCTACACCATCACCAGTAAAGTTTATTGGCAGTATGCAGCTCTCTGTTATTTTTTGTTTCCTGACTACCTTTAAACTTGGTCTGTTATGCACCACTAGAAAGCCCAAATGTATTGATCGAATCTGATAATCTAAACAGCTGATAATGCCAAGAGTAAACCCAAGCATCTAAGCATATACCAGGCACATCACAGTATACACTTTTACATTTTTTGAAATATTAGTAGGCATACTGACAAAGCATGTAAAGTTTGATGTTTGGGGAAACTAGACTTGTGGGGAGGAGGTTATATTCTGAAAGCTAAGTTAAAACTGGTGCACAGTTACAAAAATCCTGGCTATAGCTCAGGATCCTCTCAGTCTCTCCATCCATAATTGTGTTGGTTCCATCCTCCTGCCTCTGCCACACTAGTTCATGCTACTAGAGGACATAATGGTTAGCTATGGGAGATTGTGATGTATTCTTCTGAGATGACATGCTTTCTGGTTTATCTTCACCAACTTTTAGTTCATTCACCACTAGGAAAAGAACTTGTGTCTGCTTCTTAACAAATCCCCTTCTGTCTCTGCATCACACCCTCTAGATGACAAAGGAGGCTTCTCAGCATCCACTGCCTTAACTTACAGAAGGCAAGTCAAACATATTACTCACCTGCTCCAAAATGGAGGCTTTGACTGGTCTCAAATAGCACATTGTGGCAGCTTATTTAAATTCCTTTCTGGATTTTTGAATTCTGCTACCGCAGACAAGGCATATTGTACATGTTTAGTATTCTCCTGTCTGGCCATGCCCAGCAGTTTTTTTGTGGGTGTGTGCTGAATTCTGCATTTATAGAGATTATTGATGTACATGTTACTCACAACTTAACCTGCCTCACTATTCCCTAGATTCCAAGGCAAAGTGAAATTCTTTTATTTATTACATTTGTTGACCAGGATGGCCCCCACTAAGCTAGATAACCTTTAACAGGGGCAACCTGGTAAAAAATACCACTGTCATTATCAGAATATAATAATTTACATGACTTTCTTATAATAGGGCAGAAGAACAAAACACCTATGGAATATGTGAATATTTCACAGAGTCTTGTCACTAAGTCAAACATGTAGATTCATATAGTCAGTCTGAAAGGCATCATTGTTACAGTTCAATGTTCAAGAAAATCTTACTTAGAGTAACATTAAGAGCTTAATGCTAAGCAAATCAAGTGGAACAGCCAGTGCTGGGGAACAGGGGTATAGCCACAACTTTTGGTACTCATGAGAGACTACCAGAATGAAGCCTGTGCAGCACCCAAGTATAGGTCCCCCACCCAAGGCTGCACATGTTTATGGAAAATCTACCTTTTCAATAAAAAAGCTGTGTCCTGAAATAACAGAAAAATAGGTAATTAAGTAAATAAATAAATAACTACATGCACACATATCCATCCATCCATCCACAACCCCTTTTTCCCTGTTTTGTACATGGGGTCGGGGTGTCTAAGTACATAAATAAATGCAATAATAAAAAGCACTTAGTCTAAATTCTCTTTGCAGAAAACAGATATTTTATTCTTAAAAAGTATAAACCATGGCATACATGGTGCATATCTTAATTTATCCAAAATGGCATCAAGTACTCTGACCCAATGGACATAGCAAATATACTTGAAGGCGCATTTCATGCAAGCTTCATCTCTGAAAAAATATCTTAATCCCATGGACTCCATGAATCATTTAGACCTCCTAACATCAAAAAAAGACTGTGTACTGAAGGTGTTCTGTAATACCAAAAATACTACTTCTTTGGGGTCTGATAATATACCCTGATGTCGAAAAAACAGTGCCAAACATGCCCTTGTAGAGCTCCATCTTAAACTGTTTAACTTAGATTTAACTACAAGATTTGTCTCTGAAGTATGTCAAACTGCAGTTGTGTTTCCCCTTCATAAGGGTAGCCCTACCTTGGACCAGGAACCTTTAGCCCCATTAAACTGACTAGTCTGATTTGTAAAACCATGGAACGCATCATACCTAACATCAAACAATTTGATAACAAAATCTTTATCAGGTAAGATCAGCATCAGTTTGTTTTTGTTAAAGTAAAATCCCACCTGCTCAATTTAGTTAAGTTATTTGAGAAGGAAAAAGATACTATAGACAGAGTTCATTTCGTTTATGCAGTTTATTTGTTAAAAGTATTTAACACTATACCCCATTCTGACATTGTTACTAACTTAAGTGCCTTAAAAAGAGTTCCATACATGGTGAGGTAGATAACTAGCCAGATGAAAGACAGTAACCACATAGTTACAGTGCTGGGATGCTTCCTTGGATGGTAAGAAGGTAACTACTGGTATGACCTAGGGCTTAGTGTTTGTACCCCCCTCCCATCTACTTCAGCAAACTCCAAACCATAACAGGCCTTTTGTTAATTAGGTTCACAGATGACTGCAATCTGATCATTACTGTTAAATATCCTTCTGATACCTTTTCATTACAACAAGAACTAACCCCTGTAAACAAATGATGTACAGTAAAGGGGTTTAAATTAAATGCAAAAAAGTGTAGCATTGTCATATTTTATTAAACAACTCTCTTCCTCGATGAACACTATAGCCGATGCCCTTCTCCAAAATTATAATATAGTCAGGGGTCTTGAAACTAGGGCCAATAAATAAAATCCTTCTATTGAACACAGCTAATACCTGATGGCATATCATCCAGGTCAAAAGAAACTATTCTTCCTCTGTATTCTTCCCTATTTAGACCAGTTATTGATTAAAACTCCCCCTTTGGATACACTTTTCTAGAGAAATTCATAACCGAGAAGATTGTTGGCTTAAAGTACCTGAGCTATAACAAAACGCTTGAAATACTATCCCATTATTTGGTTTCTTATAGAATATTGCAGACTGATCTTTGCCTTGCATTCCATAGCATTAGTGAACTGGTGTTCCTTGAGTTCCTGTATGTTTCCAAATTAAATAACTCCACTAATACCAGAATTAGGGATTTACATTTCCATCAGCACAAAAAACATGCTAGAGAAACAAATTTATTACCCCCAGACTTCTTCCACCTCTAGGAAAGACTTTACAGGCAAGTTAAAGAAAGTGACAGCCTAACATCCTGCAGATTAATCCTAGATTATTGGAAGGTTACCCATAAATTTATTCTGGGACTGACTAGCTTTGCATTTCTTGAGAAGGGGAATAAAGCATGAGGATGGATATTGGCTAGACATAAAAGATCTCATGACTCAATTGCTTTGTATTTCCTATGATCACATGATCTTATTTTTCAGTCTTTACTGAAGTATTTAAATAACCTGAAAACAAAAGTTATGTCCTTACCATAATGATAGATCTGTGTTGTCTTCTTTTATCCTTCTCAACTTGATCAGACTCAGATCTGATATTGGTACCTTCAGAGGCTTACGTCCTCTACCCATCACTCCCTGTTCTAACTGTCTCTCCTCAGATGAAGTTTGCCCCATTGTTGTCCCTATTACAATGGACAAAGGGAAAAAAAACAGTTAACATAGGTAATTGTTAAAGGGCATAAAGAGGGCCCTCTCATATAGCTTCAATACTAGTCTGCACAGCTAGTCAGGAGTCTCAAACAATAGTGACAATTTGAAGAGGGCATGGCAGAAGGGATGGTTGAGAAGGATAGAAGAAGACAACATGGCTCTGTCATTATGATAAGTATAAAATGTTTGTATCTGAAGTTGTTTCCATCCATCTCAGCCTGTGGGACAGAGCCCCAGGCCAGTTAAATCAATACTGTGTTCCTAGGAGATGGTAGAACCAAAGGAAACCCTAGACCTAGACTGTATGTCCAATTTGTAATGGGAAACAATGATGTGAGTGTTAGACCAACTCGCTGCTGCACAATTGCTATCAATAGAAGCCTGAGCAAGCTGATGTATCAAGCACTCTGGTGGAATAAGACCCAGGGTGTATGCAAAGGAAATACAATTGGAAAGCTATCCGGTTAGAGGTTCACTTAGGAAATAGGCATGCCAAGTCATGTTTTGGAAAAGGAAACAAAAAGCTGGTTAGATTTTCTGAAATTCTTGGTTATGTCCAAATAGAACCTCAGCTGTTGATGAATAGCCAGACAATAGAGCAAATATTATCTCATCACCAAAATTTGCAAAGAACATGCATAAATGAATGGGTTGATTCAAATTAGACTCAGAAGCTACCTTAGATAGAAAGGAAGGGTTGGTTCTTAAGGTGACTCTAGCTTGAACCTCAGACACCCTTCTTGCTGATATAACAGTTACCAGAAAAAGAGTCTTCCAAGACAGAGTTTTAAGGAAACTGTGTCTGACAGTTGAAAAGGAGGTCTGGTGAGAAGTTGCAGTAGCAGATTGAGGTCCTGAGGAGGTATTGGATGATGAACAGACAGATATAAGAAAAAGGTGCCTTTCAGAAAAGCTTTGGAAAGCTTAAGGGATGCCACAGGTGTAATATCCATGTCAATGTGAAAGTTAGAAATACAGAGGAGGCTCAAGGCACTGGTTTCTAGGATGCAGCCCCCCACCCACCCATTAAAAATAAAACAGAAATGCAGTGGCAGCTGGTGACTTCAAATCAAAGGGGGGCTGCAGGAGACAGCTGAATGGGTGGGGTCAAGGGGAGGGTGTGTGGCCAACTAGAAAGGGGAGGAGCTATGCTCAAAACCACAAAAACTAACTTTAATTAAATACGCTGCCCTGGGTGGCAAAGCATCATTATGAGAGTCCAATCAAGACAAAAATAAGTGTAGAAGAATAAAAATATTTCAATGCATTGGCTGCATGACAGCTTACTTAATATCTAGGTGGAAACAAAAGGTTGTGAGGCATGAAAAAATAAATTATTTTTTAAATACATTACTGGAATGCCAGTCAAAATCAAGTATAAGAAAAACCAGAAGCACTCAACTCAAACCACTTCTCCTTGCACTGCACTGCATTTCTAATTATAATTTATATTCAGCTTTATTAAAGTACCAAGTAACATGCTGAAAGTAGAAATCTCTGTGATGCCCCCACTTGTAAAAATGTTTCTTATCCAAAAAAGACCTGCTGCCTGACAACTATCTACTTGTTTCATGGGGAAAACATGATCAAAGTAAAAAATGAAAAGCAAACAAGAAACAAGCTCAAGATACATTGCTTAAAGGATTACTGTACAGGTTATGGACCACACATGATTGGCATTCTGTTTAGTTTATGGGTAAAGTCTGTAGAGATGACTGGAAGTCTCCAACAAGTGTAATGAGCTTTTTAAAATAATGGAATCATGTCCTTTAATACCCAAGGCTTATACATTATCTAGTCAAGTATTCTCTGCATGGCAACAACAGAAAGGCTTTCAATGTTGGCAATTCTTTAACAGTATGCTTATTAAAGCTTACTTGCTCAGACAAGCTTACCTTATGGTCATTAAAGCATTGCTACTTAAACACAGAGCAACAGGCACTTTCTGAGTAATAAGCATAAATCTGAGTAATAAGCATAAATCAACAGTACAAAAATATGACAGAAACCAGACCGTTCTGCAAAATCAAGGACAGATGAAAAGCCACTGTAGTACTTGTGTCTACCTTGGATGGGGGGACAGACTGCACATTTACACTGCATAACTACTCCTTGCCTTGCTTGGACACATCCAGAGTCACTACATGGGGGAGTGAGGTGCAACAAGTATGTCATAATTTGAAATGTCTCTGGCTGACTGTGATGGCCCTGACACATTTGTCATACCTCTCAACCTCAGAGCAAGAAATCTGGACAAAGCCATACACAGAAGTGGGACAAAGGCCCAAAAATAAGGACAATTTTTAAATATTGCTCTAATAAACTTAGAAAGATAATAGAATAGGTCTTGCATTAGTATGAATTTTCTGAAGGGTATAAAATCTGAAACTTAAATGTCTGTCATTATTTTCTAACTTCAGTCTTTAGTGATTTGTCACTAATTTGCCAAAAACACAATTTTATGAAAAATGGACCAAAAATGTGATGCAAAAATATAAAATAGCCACACAATACAGCTGGGAACCTGTCAAAGAAGGGACACTTTAATATTAGTACTGCTAACTTGAGCAGCTGACAAAATAAAAGAATCTACATGCATTTCAAGTAATCTATAACTTTGATTATTACAGCTATTTCTTAATTGTAAACCCTCCATGTTTTCTTCCAAAATTGCTATTTTGCGGAGGGATTATTAGGGGGAAGAGCAACATTTTGAGCCAAAAATAGGGGACAGTTGAGAGGTTGGCTATGCCTAATTCTATAAAGCAATTTATTTGCATGTACCTCTCAACCTGTTAATGCAGTAAATCTGAACAAGGCCAAATATATTGGGGGAACATATAAACAGTACTAAAAATTGCTCTTGTATAAATTGAGACAGTTGATAGAATAACAGTTCTTACTTTAGCATGCATTTTTTCTGAAGGTTATGAAGTCTGAAACTCAGTGTATCATTATTTAGTGACTTAATTCCTAAATGATTTGCCAGAAAACTACAAATTTTATGAAGAAAAAACCAAAAATATGAAGCAAAAATCTATTCATTCTTTGAAAATCTGGACAGTTGGGAGGTATAGTTCAGCTGGGCCTGTCGAGTTTGCTGCCCTTCCCCCCTGACAAAATCATGGTTGAATGGAGCCTCTGCAGCCATTCCAATGAACCATTACTTGGCTATTTCACTCCATTTACCATAAACACTAATGTGCATATGGCTTTACTTCTATGATGAGTTGGACTTCATTTGAAAGTTTTATTTTGTATTTTACAGCACAAACACTAAGTCATCTGCTAAACAAAGCAATGCAGTCTCACAATGAAAACTTAGCATTAAAACTTCTCTGCCCTCAAAACTCACAGTCATTGAAACAGCATTGAAACCCACATTCAAAGAAAATACATTTGGCCAGTGGCAGATAAAGATTAATTTTGGGCTGTATACAAATCATAGGCCCCTTGCATATGAAACATACATGTGCTCTTTGATACACCTTCCTCACTGTACTAAATTATATTCCTTGTACAATACAGTACAGTTGTTAGAGGGCGTTTTACATTTGTTTTGAACATTTTTCCAGTAAGCAATGAAACAAAACGCATGCACCCATAATGGCAAAACTGCCCAGTTCAGAACATTTATCATAAAATTCTACTCAGACTTCCACAGTCCACCATTATTAGTAAATATGCACAATTCTACAGTCCACCATTATCAGTAAATATGCACAATTCTACAGTCCATTATCAGTAAATATGCACAATTCTACAGTCCATTATCAGTAAATATGCACAATCTCTGAAGAAGTAAAAGTCATCTAAATAATTCCACATTAAAGAAATCTGTAACTAATGAAGAGATTGCTGCTAGCAAACACCTTTATATTTTATGGTTTCATCGAAAAATAAAGTGTCTGTTGCCCCTCAGGAATAAATTGCCTATATTACATTAAAAAATGATAAGCTAGTAATATTGCAAGAGGAAATGGATGGCAAACTGATAACAGACTCATAGTTAGTATCTTCACCAAAGAGAACATTCTCAGTACGGCAGCATCCACCCCTTGTGGGAGTAGAACCCACAGCCTTCTGCATCAAAAGCAAGTACACAACCTGTTGTGCTATTAACAAGGCAAGCCAACTTCACTTAAGCAACACTAAACTTCTTTTCCCCTGCAGCTCTCAGCTCCTTGTAAAATCTAGTCAATACTCAACTGCATCTCAACTTCGCAGCACAAGAAAACTGGAAAATGCCAAAATGTATTGGGGGGGGGGGTCAAAAGCCCAAAAACCAGGGACACATTAAACATTGCTTGTATAATCTTGGAAAGTTGCTAGAATAAAATGCTGTGTTACCACCATACATTTTACTGCCAAGGTCCCTGTGCAAAACAATCAGAGCAACATACCACTACGCCAAATCAGCTGCTTTGTAAAAGAGAGGAAGACTGAAACTTAAATGGTTATCATTTAGTGAATTCAGTTCTCACCATAGCTGTCAACCTCTTAGTACAAAACACCTGGACAAACCCAGTAATGAGGGAATACAGCCCTCAAACATATTCAGTGAATTCAGTTCTTGCCATAGCTGTCAACCTTAGCACAAAAAACCTGGATGAAGCCAATAATGGGGGAATACAGTCCCAAAAATAGGGACAAATTTCAAATATTCATCTTATAAGCTTAGAAAATTGCTAGAAGAAAAGGTTGTGTTACTATGTATTTTCTGAAGAACATGACGTCTGAAATTCAAATGCCTGTCAATTTTACTGCTGACAGAACAAAAACAATTTTCAGCAGAGACCCAGGGAGAAATACTGCAGACACGTCTTTGTAAAATGACAGGGCACAAGAGCAAATCCACACAAACACAGGGAGGAGATGCAGACTCCACACAGAAGGCACCCCAGCCAAGAATCAAACCAGAAAACCTATAGCTGTGAAGCAACAATACTACCACTGCACCATCAAATATACAAGGAATTAAACATTCAGAAACTTGAAGTCTGAAATTCAAATGCCTGTCAATTTTATTTAACATTTGTTAATCAGGACAGTCTGACTTGGAACAAAAAACAAAAAAAATGTTCAGCAGAGGCCCAGGAAGAAATAATGCAGACATGTCTTTGTAACATGGGAGGACACAAAAGCAAACCCAAACAAACACAGGGAGAAGATACAGACCCCACAAAGAAGGCACCCCAGCCAAGAATCAAACCTGAGAACCTGCAGCTGTGAAGCAACAATGCGACCACTGCACCATCAAATATCAAGCATTAATAAGCATGAATCCAAAACATTTAATATGTATAGACAAGCATACTTTCATCTTAGACAGTCTCTTGTAGACAAGTATCAGTTGGATCAGAGGAGAGCTTTCTTCCAGTTGTGATTCAGGGTAATAAATGTGGGAAGCTGCTTGCATAAAAGACCAAACTTACATGCATCAAGGGGAAGGTGACATCTTAGGCAGGGAAACAACCTTCTTAATAAGCCAAAGGACATTTGTGATGAAATTGTCAAATTTTATACAGCACTTAATGATGAAAAGCAGGAACACAGAACTTCACAGGATAAGCACGTGAATACCTTTCTGCACTGGGTAGATCTTCCCAAAGTCTCAGATGAACATATAATGAGCCTATAACTATGCTAAGGAGAACCACTAGATATATGGAAGTTCATAATGTGATTTCCAAAATGCCATCTGATATATTACTAATGCATTATGCCCTGAATGCTGAGATTTATAAAGTGTTACATACCTCCAAGAAGAAAACTCTCTGGACTGTACTCTGCTCTGTTCTTCTATCTTCTTCTTCTTCTAACGTAGTATTATTCTACTTCTTTCTTCACTTTTCTTCTTCAGCACAGCTGCCAAAAATTAATATAGTTAGGCCGCCCAAAAATATATATAAAAATAGGTAAATCCTTAGAGTTTGACCCTCCCTGTGTGATTGACTCAGTCACGATCACGAATCATTTCAGTCCACAACTGAAACTGTTTGAATTGATTCTCGCTCTTTTCCCAGCACATAAAGCCCGGGAAGAGAGTGACAACCAATGAGCAGCATTTAGCCCCAGCACGTCATGTACGTGCCTGCGGATGTCGCAGTCCAAGCCCCTTCCAATTCTATGCGTTTTGGAACCGCATAGACTGCTGGGCATCACACTGATGCCTTAATTAGTTCACCGGGCTACAACAAAAACAACAAAAAAAAAAGTCTTTATTTAAAACCACCGCAACCCCAGGCAGCTAAAGTGCGCATGCGTGTACTTGCCGAGGCAGGAAGTAACTTGCCGAGTCGCGGACTCGGAGACAAAGTAAACAAAAAAAAAGAATACTGTGACTGTCTACTACACAAAACAAAAAGGTACTTTTTCTTTTTTTTTTTTGCTGAGGGGGCTGAAGTCCGATGCCACGAGCCGCCCCTGCAGAAATGGCAAGTAAAAAGTGAGAAAGACTCATACAGTTGACTGATATTTTTTTATTTAAACGTAACAGTCAACTTTCTGCCTTTTTCCAAGTGCTCAAAACTCCACATGTGTGCATACATGTAGTTCTAATAAGATCCAAGATAAAAAAGAAAGTAAATTAAGTCCATTTTTCAAAACAGCCCTGCATCAGGATTATCCTGTTTAAACATTTGTTGAGGATATCTGAAATGTCACTTAACAAGCAATTCACTTGACGGTGGCATGAAGCAGCAAGAGCCCTTCCTATTTGCTAAAGCTGACTCAGGTGACTAAGACAGTCTGAGACTGAACTTGAATGAAGGACTTGTTGTAGGACTGCAGAGGTAGTCACGTGGGAGCAAGTTTCCTTTTTGTCTGTGTTTGTGTGTGTGTGTGTGTGTGTGTGTGTGTGTGTGTGTGTGTGTGTGTGTGTGTGTGTGCGTGTGTGTGAGTGTGTATGCATGATAAAAATGTTAATGTTTTGTTGCTGGAACAGACTGTTACAAAACAGAAATGGAGTAAGTAAATTTGGAAGTACCATGATTACAAAATAAAATGAAGGTGAAAGTGATTGAAAAGAAAATAGATGAGGTACTTAACATTAAGTCTTAATAGCGGATAGAAAATAAGTGAAAGGCTAAGTACTGATCAAGGGAGTGGCAGTGAAAAGGAAATGAAAACAAGGTACATAAAGATAGTAATAATTATAACAGAGACTATAATTGCTTACAGGAAAACAATGGAACAAATATAAATTCAGCTACTAAAACATTAAAGAGTATATTCAGATAAGTAGTCAGGAAAATGGAAGTAGAAAATTGGCAAGATTTACCTGTAAGATGTATTTTAAAATATAACAGTGATTATGATGATGAATTACAAAAGAAACAAAGGAATGTTTTTTGAAAACTTGATTAATCTAGTCTTAAATGCTTAGATAATGTTATTGGAAATGTGGATATAATAAAGGCTGACAGAAACTTAGATTCCACTTCGACATTAACCTTTGTTAATAAGGAAATTAATAGCTATAGTGTAAAGTATACAGATGCATTTAAATGAAATGGTTGGGAAATAGGTGGCAAGAAAAATGAAGAGGGAAGTAAGAGCTATAGAGGTAATGAAAATTGGAAAGAGGTAACGGTTATGAAAGAATTTCATTTATTGTTAATATCTCAGTGCTAAAATATGAAACAGATTATATCTTAAAGAGAACATTAAAGATGATTTTTGAAATTGTGATTGGAAGAGAAGTGGATGTTTGAGAAATGTCTGGCTTTTTGGCAAATCAGTGAGAACTGCAGTCATTAAATAATTATGACAAACAATCAAGATTCAGGCTTAATGGCACTGGAAAAAACATACTAATGCATAGCCTGTTATTCCACCAAGTTTGTAAGTATATGAAGACAGTAGCAGTCCCTGATTGTACTCTTTTGTCCACCATTACTCTAGCTTTCTTTTTGATTCATGATCTATGAGGTTGAGAGAAATGCTGTATTGTAACAGCAGTAATTAGCTCTCTGATAAAGTCCTATAAATTCAATAGGACAAAAGCACTTAATGCATTTGTGGTTTACTTTAAATATATTATCCAGTTTAAATTTGGTTTACATCTCTTGGTGTCCACGTGGTAATTTCCTCTGTTGTGCAGTTACTTTTCATTACTCCTGATGACTGCTAAACAACAAGCAGTTACTTTTCATTACTCCTGATGATTGCTAAATAACAGGCAGTTACTTTTCTTTACTCCTGATGACTGCTAAACAACAGGCAGTTACTTTTCATTACTCCTGATGATTGCTAAACAACAGGCAGTTACTTTTCATTACTCCTGATGACTGCTAAACAACAGGCAGTTACTTTCATTACTCCTGATGACTGCTAAACAACAGGCAGTTACTTTTCATTACTCCTGATGACTGCTAAACAACAGGCAGTTTCTTTTCATTACTCCTGATGACTGCTAAACAACAGGCAGTTACTTTTCATTACTCCTGATGACTGCTAAACAACAGGCAGTTACTTTTCATTACTCCTGATGATTGCTAAACAACAGGCAGTTACTTTTCATTACTCCTGATGACTGCTAAACAACAGGCAGTTACTTTTCATTACTCCTGATGACTGCTAAACAGGCAGTTACTTTCATTACTCCTGATGACTGCTAAGCAACAGGCAGTTACTTTTCATTACTCCTGATGACTGCTAAACAACAGGCAGTTACTTTTCATTACTCCTGATGACTGCTAAACAACACGCAGTTACTTTCATTACTCCTGATGACTGCTAAACAACAGGCAGTTACTTTTCATTACTCCTGATGACTGCTAAACAGGCAGTTACTTTCATTACTCCTGATGACTGCTAAACAACAGGCAGTTACTTTTCATTACTCCTGATGACTGCTAAACAACAGGCAGTTACTTTTCATTACTCCTGATGACTGCTAAACAACAGGCACTTACTTTTCATTACTCCTGATGACTGCTAAACAACAGGCAGTTACTTTCATTACTCCTGATGACTGCTAAACAACAGGCACTTACTTTTCATTACTCCTGATGACTGCTAAACAACAGGCAGTTACTTTTCATTACTCCTGATGACTGCTAAACAACAGGCAGTTACTTTTCATTACTCCTGATGACTGCTAAACAACAGGCAGTTACTTTTCATTACTCCTGATGATTGCTAAACAACAGGCAGTTACTTTTCATTACTCCTGATGACTGCTAAACAACAGGCAGTTACTTTTCATTAATCCTGATGACTGCTAAACAACAGGCAGTTACTTTTCATTACTCCTGATGACTGCTAAACAACAGGCAGTTACTTTCATTACTCCTGATGACTGCTAAACAACAGGCAGTTACTTTTCATTACTCCTGATGACTGCTAAACAACAGTCACTAATATGGTGTTGCAGTGCTAGTGATTCACAATGTATTCCCATTTTCTGAAATCATTGGACAACTAGTACTGCCATGGCTTATGCTTCTATGTGTTGGGGGGGTCTTCACTGTAAGAGTAACACGGTTATAATTTCTTTTACTTACCTCTGAACTGTTTCATGCCCTCTTGAACTCTCTCTTCAAAGTTCTTTTCCTCCAGCACCTCAAAGCCATGCAATAGGGGAAATAGCACTTTTCTAGTTTCCCTGAAGGTAAATATGCAGAGTGCATGTGTGTATGTGCGTATAAAAACTTCACTGATTTGTATCTCTGCACACACATACACACACACACACACACACACACACACACACACACACACACACACACACACACACACACACACACACACAATCATGGTGGGTACATACACATTTATCTCTTTTGGGTAGCAGTACATAAATGCAGTTAAGAGATTATCTTTCAAAAAATAATGCTTAAAATACATCACAGAGCACTTAGAGCTTTGGAGCTTCTAGGTCTCTGGGGATCCCACACCCCATACTGTATAAACAAATTTTGATATGGACTTAGTGGTTGCCTCTGCCCTCAACAGCACCCATTCTAAAACTAACCCTGCCCAGAGGTGTGTACTGATGACTGGTCCAGATTGTCTGGGAGGCTGGGAATGGTGTAGTCATTAATTCTTTCTTCACAATCAAATGAAAAAGGTGCACATTAGGTCATTACAGCTGGTGTTGATGGAGGAGACAGTGTAGTCATTGTTTCTTCTTCTACCTTTCTTACAGACTTCAGAAGTGTGCAAAAAGGGTTACTATAGCCTGTGTATGGGCAATGTACTGTCTAGGAGCAACAAGATGGAATAAATTATTGTGATCATTATTTTTTAACTTTCCTCAGAATTACACATACAGTATGTTACATGTGGCTGTTTTTGGTGGTAGGGGTGAGGAGACATATATGTATTAGAGCAGTCACTTGAAATACGTGATTGTGGCTATTTCAGTCTCTGCTTTTCATCTCAGTCTAACAGCAGAGGGATGCACAGACAGTGACCATCTTTTTTTGGGGGGGGGGGGCAGTGTTCCCAGGTAGGATTTTTGTATCTTCTTAAATATTTTTCTTGTTAGTTTATTGGGATCTACTAGTTTGTTAGTTTTGAACTTTAAGTCTTGGGTACAACTTAAATCTTCCTTAAAAAAATACTGAAATTCTTTTCTGTCATGAGTTTTGTACAATCCACCACTGGTACCTCAGAGCATTTACATCCTTATGGCTTCTGGAGAGCCTGGAAGTCCCTAGACCCCAGATATTTTCAGTTATTTCCTACTCTGTTATTACTGTGGTTTCTTGGCCAAATAAGCTGAAAGTGTTAAAAGGATGCAAGGAAAAGTAAAGTTGAACAGCAACATTGAACCTCTTTCCTTAAAAATTCCTTAAATCATCATTTTTGTTCAATCCATAATTTAATAAAAAGACTGTAAAAAGGAAAACTTTAACATGCATTTCTGTGCATATAAAGCAGTGGCTTCTTGAAAAAACTAAAGAGTAAGCAAAATGTAAGAAATTCAAAATGTAATGTATATTGTGTGGGAGGCTGGGATGGTGGGGATTGTACAGAGGGGTGAAACAGGGGGTATTGGGATTGCCATGGAGCCCTTTGCTTAGGGTATCATTTCACCTGAGGCTATCGCTGTACATAAGGCTGCTGTAGGTTATCCCTGTACATAAGGCTGTTGTAGTGTATCATCATCATTGCAACTAAATGCCAGTCACTGTCACTATCCTTCTGTGAGATGGGACAACATAGTGTGGCACACAGGCCTGTCATGTTGTAAGAGCATTGTAGTTACAGCTCAGTTTGTGCATACTACTTCTAAACCTCTGCAGCATGAAATAAGAAGTTGCACACAGGGGTGGCGGTGACAGGGTAATACTTAGAATGGAAGTGTCCAGGGGGCCCCCAACTTGATATTTGCTGGAAACCCCACAAAATGCTAATGCCAGCCCTGGTAAGCTGAGAGGATAAATTATTGTGTGGCAGTTATCTAAGTTGTTATTCATTCAGTTGTCTCAGTCTTAACAGTCACAGTCATATAAGTGGCTATAATTGTTTTTTAAACACCTTTACTGAATTATCACTTGCGACATAGGCAAACATATTTATGTAAAAGTAATCAAACCATATTAACAAGTTCACATCTAGAGACATTATAATTCACATATGTTGTTATATATTATATACATTATATAAATTATTCATTTCCTGAGTTCTCCTAAACCTTATTCCTCCTCCAAAACATTTATCTGCATGTATTGTTCCCACAACTTCCATTTTTCGTATGTAATTTACTCCTACCCTTTTCTAAATAGTCTACTTCCTGCTTTTTTACCTCTGTTATAATATTCACTACTTCAGATATAGTTGTTCAGATTTTGATTTCCATTTCCTAGTAACTGATTTTTTGACAGACACCAGAATTAAACTTAACAAGGCTTTACTCTGTCTAGGCATGTATCCCATCACAAAAAAATAAAAACATAAAATATACACACACACACACACACACACACACACACACACACACACACACACACACACACACACATATATATGTGTGTGTGTGTGTGTGTGTGTGTGTGTGTGTATATATATATATATATATATATATACATACATATATATATATATATATATATATATATATATATATATATTCCTTAGTTACACTTATTTTCTCATTCAGTATTCCTGACAGAGTACTCTGTAGTGAATTTTTAAAGTCTGCCAACTCATTACACTCCCAAAACATTTATTTCAAATTACCTCCTTCTTCCCCATCACACTTTCAACATTTGCTATCTCCCTGAGGAACAATTCTTTGTGAGTCTGCTTGGGGTATAAAAGTATCTATGCAAATACTTCTAGGCAAAAATCTTAAATCTTCTAGATTGTTTGCATATCCGGGAGTGTTGCATGTACCTTCCTGTTGCTTTTTTGTGAATTGCATATCTAATCTCTCTTCTCAATCCTTTTTGACCTCTTCTGATCAATTCCTTTAATTATCATGCTATTTTTATATGCCCTACTAATTATCCCTTTTTTAACAGCAGCATCTATTCTAGGTTCAATTAAAAACCCAATAAGTGCAGGTCTTTCATTTAGGATTTTCCTATTGTTTTCTCTGTGTCTATACTCTGATATTAATCCCTGATATGGAAGGCAATCACTAGCCTGGGATCCAAGTGTCTTTTTGGCCTCTTCTTATTCTATTACCTTTCCTTTTGTAATTATTTGTTTCCTGTAATTATTTGTTTCCAGTACCTTGGTTCTTTTGCCATCTTTCTCCAATAAATTCCATTCCCCCTCTTGTCTATTCTCTGCACCCCTAACTGCAGTCATCTCTATTGGCAGAATATCCTTTTTCCATTCCTGTGTTGGCTTAGTTCTTAGTATACTTGATACTTTATGAATATAATATTCTGTATAACTGTTATTATTCTCCTTAAGGATCTGTATCCAAAAAGCCCATGTTTCCCTTATTTCTTGAATTTCTCCCCTGCTTAATCATCATCCCTTTTCACTTTGAATTGTAGCTTTCTACTTGTGTTATATATAACAGCCTTAATTGTGTAGCTCTAAAATACCCTTTAAATCAAGTCATTCTAAATCTCCTTGCTCTATTGGAAGTATCACCTTATCCCACTTGAGTCTTGCCCTCTTCTCCTGGTTATTTTTCTTGTTACACACTCACTTAAGTTTGGCAAAACCCCTTTCTACTTTCTATTGCCTAAGTTGTTGCATCAGAAGTTTTTGTGCTCTGGAGTTATTATCAAAAACAGTTGCTTAATAAAAGTCTAAACTTGTGTATATTATCCAGGTCCTCCCTTATTTTCTTTTTAGCATACTGCAGTTGTGCCTTTTCTTGTTCTGTGATATTTCCCTTATTTTGTAATACTTTACCCTTTGTCATCCTTCTAAATAATTCTTAACCAGATCTTTTTTCTTTTATTTTTACCCTGTTTTTAAACTATGTTTTATCCCACTCACAAGCTGTGACTTCTGAAGTACTTCTAGCTTCCCTAATAACTCCCACATAATTTCCACTACCCATTCCTTAAATTCCTCTTTTTATTAAGTGAGTGGGGAAGTAAGAAAGTCTCATCTTTACTTCATTATCCTGCATTTTTATCTTAATAATTATTCATGCATGATGTGAAATATTTACTGCATGTCTATCAAACTCCTCAATTAAATGCACATGTTCCTGTGAAATATAAATTATATCAAGTCTAACCCAGTTATTGCAACTTGGGGAATAATATGTAAATTCTGAGTTCTTATTACTGTATTTCTTTCATACCAAATATTTTCATAAATTTCTTCAGAAATCTACCTTCTTTTGTTATATTTCCCATCTAGGCCCCCCCAAGATACACCGTCATTGTTGCAAGTCAAATTCTAGTCTCCACCTATAAGTAATATTCCCTACTGGAAATTGATTATTTCTCCACAAAAATGTTTAAGCTCCAAACTAGCAGTTTTTCATGGAATATAAATATATGCCAGTGTAATCCTCATTATCTGCTATATCTGCCATTATTATATATTTTCCTCTTCTATAACTACAAGAGCTTCTCTAGCAATTAATATAGGTACTCCTCTTTTCCTTTGTCCCAGGTATTCTGCAGACTATCCATCCTGAAATCCTTCATTTTTCAAATTCCCAAGCTCTGTTCTTTCCAAATGTGTCTCCCGTAGCATTGCTAGCACTCTGTATTTCTTACTATAATTAAGCATGCTTTCCTTTTTGTCTATACCTGTGAGACCATTTGCATTCTAAGATAATAAGTGTTGTTATTAAGAAGGTATTATTCCCACATATTATATACGGAGGCTTAATTAAATGTCCATTTCCAGTTTTGTGATACATGTACCCATTAATGTTTGGCAGGTTAATCCTGTATACAGTTTTTTCTTATCAACACTGAAACCTATGTCACATTTTTGTTTTAATAAAAAACTCTCAAACAAAAAACAACCACAGCCACAGTACTCCCATAACCTGTTAGCTTAATACAAACACACATAACTATGTACATCTTCAAATACTGAAGCTCACCCCTCCCGATAGTAACATATGTCAGATAGGACCATAATTAACCTGAAACTGGGGTTGTCCATGCTAAGATGCATGCTATTGCCTTTGCTTCTACTTACACTAATTGATACCTGTTCTCTTTTTTTTAATCTTAATCCCCGTCCACAGATATGAAAACTGCTTGCATACTTTCAGAAATCATTAACTTTTAGCCTTGAAGAAATTAATCTTCTGTCTTTTATTGGGGTCTACTTTAGATCGACAAAAAGTCAAAATGTCGAACGCTCACATGAGCTTAAATGCAGGAACTCAATGTTTATTTTTTTGATCGCAGTACAGTGAGGATCGGAATATTTTCCCTTTCCTCACTCTTGGAGTTGGAATATATATTTAGTGGGGGATTAACCCCCCACAATAGTGATTTCAAATTTCTGCATTTATGCTCATGTGAGCGTTCGACATTTTGATTTTTCGTCTATATAATATAGACCCTTTTATTGCCTATTATCAATTTTGCTCCATGAAAACATAATAGAAAAAAGAAAAATATACTCCTCTGTTACAGTCTGATAGACAAGATGAAACATTTATTGCTAAAGGAAAACTTTTCATAATAATCAGAGTTCCCATATCTACTTCCACTTAAAATTTATTAGATTAAGCCAAAGGTTTTAATCCAGAAATTCACCTATGCAAAAGTAAGAGAAAACGTATCACCTTAACATATATTCTGATCTATGTATTTTTATCCCATCACTCACTCCAACAACCCTGGATTACAGCTTATTAACTTAAACATGCATTTGTCGAGATTCTATTCTCTTTTTGCACTGCAATGCCTATATTTCCTAATACCAAAAATGAAGACAAGAAAGAGAAGAGGAAGAAAAAAAGGCATCTGTTTACCTTAATAACTTTATCACATAGAGGGACAACTAAAATACTTTACTATAAAATATGCAATTTATATTGTGAAAAGTTATAGAAATATTGTTAAGAAAAGAAGTTGTTTTACTTATAGTTACCTTTTACCTTCCTCTTCCCTTCCCCTTAGAATCCTTCTAAGCATTAATGACACAAAGTGAGGCAAATGCTTTCCACCTCCTCAAAAGTTCAATAAAGTCAACAATAGTCCACTCGTTACATTTATTCTTATACAGCCATATTTCACAAATGTGACTGATGCTTTGCAGTCTCACATTTATTCACTAATTTTCATGTTACTGTTCTTTTTTTCCTGTTCATCTCCATCTCCCAACTGCAGATTCAGGTTCAATTCCACAGAACTCCAGAGTGTCCTGCTCACCAAATGTGCTTTTCTCTGTATCTCAAGCATTTTCCTTTGGAATAGTAGAAAAGGTTTCCCTGGCAAAGTCTCTCTGGGTGCTTTATTATCAGAAGAATGACAAACAGAGTCCCTTTCTGCTTGATGGCTCATTTTTTATTGAACAAACTTGAATTTCCTCCTTACCCTGTTCTGCATCAAAAATGACTTTGATCCTCCAGAAAAAAAAGTATTCTGAAGACAGCTGGATGCAGCATCTTGAATCTCACACCTGCCTCTTGACATTCCCTGATTACTGGAGTAATTTGTTTCCCTCTTCTGCCTGGTGCACATTGGAATAATCATTTTCCACAGACACTCTACTATCTCTAACTTTTAAAACTGTGCTCTTTTGCCACAGTTTTGTCACGATCAACTCTTTCTGTTGGTAGGTTTGCAGCTTTACTAATAAAGATCTTGGCTGTTTTCTCATGGCCAGATTTGGAGCGTACATGTGGTGTGCAGTACTGTGGAATACCAGTCCAGTTGTTTATTTGTGCCTTCATAACATTAATGCAGTCAGTTCCTTCTAGTTTCTCAGGTGCAGCAGAAAATCTAAGATTTTCTCTATGTGCTCTGCCCTCTAATTCTACCATTATTTGAAACATCTCTTCTTGAACAGTCCCATACTTAGCCAGCCTTTTCTTCATTTTGACCTCTGATTTTAGCATTCTTATCAGCTCATTGGAATGTCTGTTTTAAGCTTCTTCCATTTTTTCAAGCCTTTTGCTATTTGAGATGATATACTCCTTCAGTGCTTCATTTATTTTAATCAGCTCTGAACACATTTGACATATTCTTTCCTCTAGATTACTGCAAGCTATGTTTGGCACCAAAGCTGGAACTTGAGCTGCTTTTCTGCTGAACAACTGCAGGATTCTTCCCAGTCAGTGTTTTCTCTTCATCTTTTCTAGCTGATCTTTCTTTCAGGCTCTATTAGTTTCTTCTTTGCAGGCATTCAGACAGTGTACTTACTAGCTAATTAAATTTTACTCGTGCTTACAATATCACTGGCTATTTTCTCATAGTTTGTTTTCACACTGGAAAAGTGGAAGTTAAGCTGTTAATCACTGTGCAGCCATCTTGGAAGTAATTGTTAGTCAAATTAGTCACATCCGTGAGTGTGTGTGTGTGTGTGTGTGTGTGTGTGTGTGTGTGTGTGTGTGTGTGTGTATGCACGCACGCGCGCGCACACACACACACATACATACATATATATATATATATATGTGTGTGTGTGTGTGTGTGCGCGTGCATGTGTGTGTGTATATATACGCATGTGTGTGTGTGTGTGTGTGTGTGCGCGCGCACGCGTGTGTATGTGTGTGTGTATATGCATGTGTGTGTGTGTGTGTGTGTGTACGCGCTTGTGTGTGTGTATGGATGTGTGGGGGGAATAAATGTTATCAATTGTTCTTGATTTTGCAGGATTTCTCTGATTTGTTCCACTTATTCTGGACTGTTCCTAATAAAGTTTGTGTTTTTTTTCCAATTCAATGAGTATTGCAGTAACTAAATAATGACAGACATTTAAGTGTTAGCCTTAACAGCCTTCAAAAAATCATGCTAATGCTAATGCAAAGATTGTTATTTTAGCAACTTTCTAAGTATATCAAGTGCAGTAGCTTCCCCTGACGTTGGTCATTTGTACACCATTATTTTTTAATTTTCTCCTTGGTTCTTGAGCTAAGAGGTTGAGATACATGGGGGTGAGTGGAGGTTAAGTGGATTGTACACTGTATTCTGACAGCAGTAAGAGGATTAGGTAAACTCCTGTGTGGCAGTTATTTATGTATTTATTCAATCATCTAGTCACAATCAAACCTATGAGCTTTACAGTCACAGTTATACAAGTAGCTATAACTTGTCACGTGTGTGGGCAGATACAATAAATTACTATGGCCAAGTATTATTATTATTATAATAATTATTATTATTTATTACATGCTGATATTTGACGTATATACAATCAATAAAGCTGGCTTTAATTACAGACTACAGGACTTGTCTGTGGATGAAAGTGATTGACACTGTTGTTATTTATTCATGTTAAACAGTCAGTATTTTTGCTTTTTAGAAGTAGTGTTCATTTCTGTTAGGTCAGATGGAAAACTGCACTGTGTCTGTTTTTAGCACACTCAGCTATATCAAGTGTGCACAGTCAATAAAGCATCTGTAATTGATGAGTATGGGGATTGCCTGTGATGAAAATATCTCCATGTGTGGTGGGAAGAGGTTGCTGTGTTAAAAGTAGTAAACTAAACTGGCCACAATATTTTCACTTTCCATAACAGTTTAGCATCAGCACTGTACTCAGTAAGTAGCTATATGTGGTGGTCTGGATGACTATTGTTGCTGGCTAACAGTTCTTGATTTTCTGGTTGAGGTTTTGGCTGTGATGCCTTCTGTGTGGAATCTACCTGCACTCCTTTTCTTTGTGTGTTTTTTATGCACATACCTTGGTTTCTTCTCTCAGATCCTGAAGAGTATAATATACGAGTCTGACAAATAATGCTTTTACTTTTATTTTAAACTATCACCAGGGGGTATACATTAGATAACTATCTCTTTTGGAGTGGTAGTAGGAAAGCATGCACTATTCCCAGATAGGATTTATATGTCTTTGCAAGCATTTGTCGTCACAGTTTATTGAGAACTGCTAGTCTATTAGCTTTGAACATTAAGTTTTAGACAACATATTTTTTCTTTAAAGAAAAATAAGACTAAATGCATTTCCTTACTCATGATTTTTTTGTTCTGATCATACTTAGACCCAAAGGGTGTTGAAAAAGCTCAAAGATGCACCTCAGTGCATCTAGAACCCTTTGGCTTCCGAGAGCTGCTAAGCTATCAGACTCCTGCCTTAATTGCTTTGTAAGGTTTGGCTAATGGTGGCTCCAAATGAGGAAAGGGTCATTTTCGTTTTCTTCTTCCAAACTTATTACAGTGGAGTCTTAGCCAGTTCAGGTGTGTTAAAAGCATGGGGGAAGCTAAAAAGTAGTTCAACAAGTGAAAAAAAAAACACAAGAAAAAAGTAATCTATGTGGATAGTGTAGGGCCAGCATGAGGGGAAACAGGAGAATGGGAACCAGGAAGGGGCAGTGGGGAAAACTAATATGCAACAGGATGGCCCATGGTGTCTTTTGCCCAGGGCTCAATTTCACCCAAGGTGGGCCTTCTTGATTACTATCAGACATCTGAGTTACATATAATCAGTAAGTAGCTATATTGAAAAGGTACATACTAAGGCATTCAGTGGATGAAATTGAATGAACCCACCTGTGAACTGATCACAGGTAAAGGTCATTCACCTGCTGTAATACAGACCCATAAATGAACATTAGTGGTAGAGTAGCTGAGACCACAGTGAATAAAAACAGCCAGAAAATCCATGATATCATCCAATGGTACAGAAAAGGGATCCAAACCAAAGAGAAAACATTTTCTGCTTACTGAAGTATAGTGGTAGGCTTCTAGGAAGATGAAAGGATATGAATAATTCTCCTGGAGAGTTTGTGAACTCTGGTATCATTGGAATTGGAGGAACTATGTGGCTAGTTTAAGAAAGTAAAGTTTTCGGGGAAGTAGGCCAGAAGGATGAGAAATCAGACCTGAAACAGGGTTCAGATCCCAAGGTGGGTGAAGAAGGTGAGGCCAAAGGAAGGGGAGCTGAACTTGTCTGGGCTAGACTTGAGCAATGAGGATCATGGTCATTCTGCAATAGGCTGCCTTCTGAATACCTGGGGGACAAGCATGCAGAATAGCATTCCTTGGTTCATAGGTTCATACTAGGCTATCTGCCCTAGGGCATTTATAAGCCTAGCCAGAATGTGTTTGGCTTTCGCCACCCATTTTAAATTTATTTTGCTATGCCCTTTTTCGAGGTTAGTATACTGTGCCTCTGTCTAACAGTGACACAGAAGTGATACTCGGGGTAAACCTATGATCTCCCATCCACTCATCAAGATTCCTCTTGAAGAGAGTCAATGAGGGACTCTGCCTAACCTGGACTGGGATTTTATTCCAGAGTGAAGGGAGCCTCTGGGTTATGAATCTGTCCCTCCAGCATGTCCTATTTATTTCAGTGCTGAGGTTCAAGTCTCTTGAGCACGTAGCTCGATGGGATTTGGATTTTCTGAGGTGCAGCATGTCCATTAATTCCGGGTTGGACATGGCTTTATACGTCAGGCACAGATCGCCTCTGAACAGGCGGTATGCCACTGAGTAGAGCTGGAGTTTCTTTAACCGGGCAGCATATGGCATCTGTTTGAGCCCTTTGATCCTCTTGGTGAGGTACTTTTGGGGTCTTTCCAGTTGCTGCAGGTGTCTGGTAAGGTACATCCCAAAAGGGACATTGTACTCAATTATGGGCCTGATGAGGGATGAGTAAAGAGGCACAATGACCTTGACTGTCCTCTGGAGTGATCAGGGCACAGAAGCTACAGCATTCTGTGTTGGATGGGGAACCAAACAGGTTGCAGCAGGGGGCATCCCAGCAGCTGAAAATCTATGCCTCCATCTCAGTATTCAAAGACTAATCTGAAGGCAGAAGAATGTGTCAGCTCAGACTGTCTGCCAGGATGTTGGATTTCCCCTGGGCTGTGCATTGCAGTCCGAAACCATTGAGAGGACATTATCCATTGCCAAACTCTCATGGCCTCTCGACACAGAGGATAAAATCGAATTCCTTCTTGCTTGTTCAAATACTGTAATACTGACATATTGTCAGTCCAAATGGCAATCACACCCTTGGGGAGAAGGTTTTGAAAGGCCTGCAGTACTAGGAGGCGCAAACGTATCTCTAAGATGATGATGATGTAAAGATGGGCCTTGGACTGAGAACAGGTGCCCTGGACAGTCTTCCCATTAAAATGCCCCCTCAGAAAGGGAGCATCCATAGACATTGTGGCCTGAGGATGGGGAAGGACAAAAAGTGAGCCTATCATGACCAAAGGAGCATAGATTATACATTATACTGCATGTCTACATCCTTAAGTAGTACTACTTGTAAAAGTTAACTGTTTATATTTGAACCGAGTTTGGGACCTTAGTCTTGCAGTTTCATTTACAACTGTGGGAAAATTGTGAACTACTGCAGGATATGAGTCTTATTTAGGCATTTATGATCTTAAAAGTATATGTAAAAGTTTCATTCATTCATTTATCAGCTCAGTCCTAGCTGACATAAGTATTTTAATGAGGAATTTATGCTCATTTCCTGGGGGTATGGTGCCCTAGTAGCATTATGATTGGTTTATTTTATTCATGTGATTTTATGCACATATTTTAAAAAGATTATTTACCTGGATATGAGTTATCTGAGGAAGTTTTAACATTGTTTAAAATGAAAGTTCTCATCTTTTCAATTTATCTTCTCAATTTTATTTTGGTTTATAAGTGTTTTAATTTTAATAAATGGTCATTTTTTTTGTTCTGGTGTCTGGTTTCTCTTATTTTTGTATCTTATAGAAATATATCCACCTGATGTTGTATGCCTAGATCCTGATGTTAAACATTTTTTTTCTTTTTCTGCACTCAATCAATTTCTCTTTCAAAACTTTACACATTCCATCTGCAGTTTTTCCACCGAACACATCACTCCAGTTAGTTTTACCTAGTGACTGTTTTGCTTGCATATAATCTGTAATTAATTTTCTGTGCATTGGTTTAGATTTCAGTTTGGCAGAATTATCTAGCAAAAAATTAACCTTTATAACCCTGTAATCACTGCACATCAATGGTGGTAAAACTTGACTTGAAGTAACAGTAATTTCTTTAGGAACACAAACAATGTCTAGTATATTCCATTCCCTGGTAGGTTTTTCTACAGTCTGAAGCAACTGTTATTCCTGAACATACATTGTGAATAATTTCTTTACAAATGACGTTGAATCAATACTATTCTAATCTGTTTCTGCTAAATTTAAGCCCCCTAGTTAATATTCTTCCCTGCTTTGTTTCATGCAAGAAATGTATGAATTCTTCTAGGTCATTAGCACTTGACTTTGATGGTCTATATACTCCAACAATTGTTATATGTTTCCAGGGTCATCTTTATTGTCACAGTTACACAATCTCTAGTATTGGTGTTATCACTGAACATGTATTAATCACAGGTCGTATAACTATCTTTAATCCCTGTCATAACACCTCCACCTGAGTTTTTGTTAGAATGTCTGTTACAGTAAAACATTTATATCCTGACAAAACTGGTTTCCAGTCATTGTTCTTTAACCATGTTTCACAAACAATAACAACATCAATCTTGTAGATTTATTATATCAATCCAGAAAAAAGAAGGAAACAGGACAATACAGCACTTATATATGAAAGGTAAAACTGTTTTTACTAATAGTTCTATGAAAGAGTAATATAATCATTTTCACATAATTGTTATAAATACACTAACATTTCACATTAATATATTCTAATAATCTTCATTAGATCAAATGGGTTTTTAAATATTGTTCTTGCTCCTCTCCTTCATCTTTCTTTCTTTTCCTTTACTTCGTCCCTTCTTTTTATATCTTTAAAGTGTTTATATAAGTATTTTTCAAAGATATATTAGTTTATAAGAACACTTTGATAGGAAAGTAATAGCAGTATTTAATGGTAACATAAAAATACGATGTCATTATATCTTATGTTATTCACAATTTAGTTATTTAACTTTTTGTTTTTCATCCAAATATATTTCATAAAGTTAAATTCAGACATCATTACATTTGAAGGGATGTACATAACTGACTAAGCATGTCTGTTTAGTACATATAGTATGTTTATGTATATTTTTTGAAATTATACAGTTTTTTCTTTATTAGACTTTGACCCTGGATCAGATGGACTATGGTGCCGATAGGGATGGATCGTTTAAGTTATGTCTTGTTACTGATAGATAGTTTCTGCTGTTGAGTTCGTTTTCTGTGTGGATGTTGGGTTCCAGTCATTGAGTAGCGGATGCTTTTGGAAATGTATTGCTGGTTTTTATTGTTGCTTGACATTCAGGGATTGTCAGTGTCTGTCTAGTGGTAGTTTTGTTTTGTGTGCTACCTTTTATGGGAGACTTGTGGTATTTAAGGTTAAGATTTTCTTAAATTTCTTAAGACACTGTTCTTATTTGTGTTGTGGGTGATGTTTGATGACTTTGTTTTAGTTAACATGAACAAAAAAGCCAGCACCTAGGAAGCATGAAGCATAAAGATTTATTAGAACCAGACCGGTTTCAGCATAATGCTTTCTTCAGTGGTACATCTCAAATAGTAGTACAAACCTGCAATACATACTTAATCTGATTAAGTATCCATTAAATCATTTCCTGTCCAAAACAAAAATCCAAAACCAAGATTTTACCTATTAATTGTAAAATAAGTAGTATAAGTAAGAAGTTTTCCAAATATATAGCTTTGGATAATAAAATAAAGTACTTAGGGGTTATACTATCAGACAATATTAATGATATAATATCAACTAATTATATTTGTATTTTAAATAATATAAAACATCTCATGAATAAATGGAATATTTTTACAATGGATGAGAGATTTACTTTAATTAAAATCATCTTCCCACAAAAATTGTATTAAATACAAATTATTTTTCTTCCTCATTCTAAGGAATGTATAAAATAATTTAACTCATTAATATTAAACTTTCTAGGGTATCCTGATAAGCCCAGATTAGCATTAGATCACCATTTAAAATATTGGTCAGTAGGTGGCATTGGATTACCAGATATAGAATTTTATACACTATCATCAGTTGTAAAGACAATAACATTATGGCTAAATCCAAACTACTCTTCACATTGTAAAAATACAAGAAGTAATCTGGTTAGAGTCTGAAAATTCAGAATTACTAAGAAATAATAATATATTACCATATGCTTTTCACTGGTTGTTAAGAGAATATATCCTGGGGACAAAAATAAATAAATAAATAAATAAGTTATGGGTATATATCATATTAAATATTTTCTAAAATTTTGTTAATAAAACTCCAACTTTGAAAGCTTGGTTATCTTTGCTGTTTCTTTTAGCTTGTCTTCCAAATGTTTTAACTAATTATAATACTTCAATTATGTCTGAATTCAACAAAACAAATCTTAGTTTTTGCTATCAATTAATACAGTCTGCAAAAATACAATGAATTATATTATGGTTAAATATAACTAAGGAAAAGTGGTTGAAGATACGATATTTTAGGCAATTTGTCACTAACAATATTGAGACAATGAATGTAACTATTAAAGAATCTGTTCCAAAACTTGTAGAATTTATGATTATTTCAAGCAATTATCCTATTGTACGGAATGGGTGCTTATCTAAAATATTGGGATTATTATAGATTGATTAATAATCAACTACCTTCTGATGAAGACAAAAAGTTAATATTGATATCCTCAAAACAGGCTACACTTTCATTGCAATGGAGGTTATTCACATGGAAATTTTTGCATGGAAGTTTTATTACCCCTTCATAAAATGGAATTTATGTTTAAAAAAGACATAGGCTGCTGTAGATGTCACTTACAGGTTAAAGCTGATTGGCAGCACGTTTTATGATGGCATTTTACTTAAGAGATTTTGAGATAACGTCAATATTTTCTTGCAAACTGTTTTCAATGACAAATGTACTTTAACTAAATTGTTGGTTTTATTCAATATGCCTGTTCCTAGAAGTGTTCCTAGATCTAAATATCCTATCTTATGGAGCTTATTAGCTATAGCACGCAGATTTATTACAGCAAAATGAAAAAATCAGACATCTTCTTTTAAAGACTTCAAGAATATTGCAATCAATGTTTCTCTCATGGAATTATCTACTATTAAAGCAATAACAAATAGAATATTTTAATATTATAACTTGGCTAAAAGTTAAAGATGCATTAGGGAAATTGAAGACCATATGACTTGAATTAATATTACAGATTGTACAATAATTAATGTTTTGCTTTAGATAGACACTTTTTGTAAATAGTTTATTATTTTTTTTCTCTTTGTTTTGAATGTGCTTACTAATATTATTCATGTTTAAAATGTTCTTGTATTGATTTGGTATTTTTTTTTTATTTTTTCAATAAAAAGATTTAGAAAAAACAATGCAGCAATATGCTGAGATGATTGTGAACAATGTTACCTAAACTAAGGCAGACAATATAGCAAATACAATGACGAATAAATTCAACTCAAACTTTGCCCCGTTCTCCACTCTATCACACAAGATATACCTAAAATAGATTTGCCTCCAGCTGTCACATAAGACCAACTCCTAAAAGCATTAGCAAAAGCTAAAATTACTGCATCAGTGGGTCTTGTCAATAACCTGGATGCATCTTAAATAACATAAAGCACAATGTATCCACCCACTAACAAAACTGTTCAACCTCAGCCTCTCTACAGGTTTTGCACTAAGTGAATGGAGAACTACAGTCCCTAACATAAGGGAGGATGTGCTACACACCTAGGCAATTACAGACTCATAAGTCTAACCAGCCTGCTATGCAAAGCCATGGAAAGACTCATCACAGGATTGATTAATAAGGACATAGGGAACCTCTAAACATGAACACTGTCTAAGTATGAATTTATCAAGGGCAGGACACGCATACTCAACCTGCTAGACTTTTATGAGAAGGTTACCAAGCAATGGATGAAGGTAAAATGGTATAAATCACATACCTTAACCTGGCCAAAGCTTGACACAAGCTTCTATGCAAAAATAGCAGAAAAGCTAAATAAACTGGGAATAAATCCCTACATTACCCAATAGATTGCCAACTGGTTGCCAAACTCAAAGCCTGTTACAACAAAATCTCCAAATTTGCCACTAATGCCCCATGTAATTTAATCAACTAACCTTCAAACATAAAATTCTCTAGCAACCTCACAATGTTCTTGCTCTCAGAGATATGATACAACCCTATACCTCTTCAACACCCCTCCACTCTAGCAACAAACCACTTCTACAAATCACTAAAGCAAAAAAAGTACAGTTGTGTACACTAACCATAAATGTAGATGTTCAAGTGTATTCACTGTTGCAGTCATTATATTTGGGTTATCTGCTTGCAGGTTGCCCTCAGTTGGCCTGATTAACAAAATCATGGGTCCTGCGTCAGTTGCTGTCCCTTCTTTCATGATGTCAGGTTATCAGGGGTATAAAACATGCAGCCGATGCCATTACATCAGTTTGTCTTGCCCCAGATGTCAGGTGCCCCCCCCCCAATGGGAAGCAATTAAACATAAAAGCACAAATATATACCTCCAACAAAAAAGCAAATACACCAAAAAGGCTTTTAAGCATAGTAAAGGAAAGTAGAGGTATAGCCAAAAGATGTTAGGGGGCTGGAGGGAGGGTAACCAGGACTGCAACAGTGAATACACTCAAACATCTACATTTATGGTAAGTGTACACAACTGTACTATGTTCTTCATGTTTCACTGTTGTAGTCATTACATTTGGGTAGATTCCCAAAGCTATGGTTGGGAAGAGGAATTTAGATAGCATTAGGGCCAGCTATAAGGCCCTGCAAGACTGCAGTGGCAAAGCCAGCTTTGGATTTAGAGAAAATTGGCAAATGATAATGCTTGGTGAAAGTATGTACAGAACTCCAGGTAGCAACTTCTAGGATGTCCCTGGTAGTGATGCCTCTGAGAAAGGCTGTAGAGGTAAATGCAGCCCTGGTGGAGTGAGGTCAGATCCCCTGGGGTATAGGTTTTCCATGGTGCTTGTAGCAGAAATGAATGCAATGGCTTATCCATTTAGAAATGGTTTGCTTTGAAATAGCCTTCCCCTCTGCCCCTGCAGCAAATGCCACCAGTGGTTGTTCAGATTTCCTTTGAGGTTTGGTCCTGTCCAAGTAGAATCTAAGTTGTCTGTGCACATCTAAGAAATGCAGTATCTGTTCCCCTTTATTCTGTGGATTGGGAAAGAAGGTTGTCAAATGAATGGACTGATTAAGAGCCACATTGGATACCACCTTGGGCATGAAGGATAGATTGGTTCTGAGGGACACCCTGTCCGCATGAAAGATGATGAAAGGCTCCACTGCCATAAGGGCCTGTAATTCAGATACTCTTCTACCTGAAGTGATTGCTAAAAGGAAAGCTGTTTTCCAAGAAAGAAATTTTAAGTCTGCAGTAGCAGCTGGTTCAAAAGAAAGTAAAGTGAGTTTTTCCAAGACAAAGTTAAGGTCCCAGGCTGGGATTGGAGCTCTCCTGGGTGGTCTCAAATTTTTGGCCACTCTGAGGAACTGCTTGAGCAGTGGATGAGAGAAGAGGGGAGGTTCTGTATTATAATGAGCTGAAATGGTTGAGGCATGGATTTTAATGGAGGAAAAAGACAGGCCCTTGTGAAGCATCTCAGTTAAGTATTGTAAAATCTGAGGTAAATTGGGCGCTGCTGTGCTCATCCCTTGAGATTGGTTCCAGGCACAGAATCTTTTCCATTTTTCAGCATAAGATTTTCTAGTACTAGGCCTCCTTGCCTGTAAAATGATATCTGTCACAGGTTTGCTGAGGGATGGTAAAGGAGAGATTAAGTAATTAGCCAGGCTGCAAGGTTCAGTGTTGGAAGCTGAGGGTGCAGAATCTGGTTCTCCTGCTGAGACAGCAGGGAAGGAGTCTGAGGCAGGTACCATGGAGATAACCATGACACACTGTGCAGGAGGGTGTACCAGTGTTGGCGCGGCCAATCTGGAGCAATCAAAATCTTCCTTGGTTTGTCCTGTTTGATTTTTAGTAGTACTCTGGAGAGCAGAGGCAGAGGGGGGAAGGTATAGACTGATAGGTTTTTCCAGCTGAAGGACAGAGCATCCACTTTCCAGGCTTGTTTGTGGGGAGTCCTTGTGCAACATTTGTCCAATTGGTAGTTCTGGGGAGAGGCAAACAGGTCTATATCTGAGCTCCCCCATTTGCTTGTCAACATGTTGAAAATCCTTGGTTCCAGTTTCCACTCATGTGGGTCCATGAGGTTTCTGCTTAGTCTGTCTGCCAGTGTATTTAATTTTCCTGGCAGGAATTGAGCTTGTAGGTGCACTTGGTAACTCAAGGCTATGTTCCACAATGCCATGGCTAGTCTGCAGAGGGGGTAAGAATGTGTACCCCTCCTTGCTTGTTTATGTACCACATAACAGTGGTGTTGTCCATCTTTACCATTAGTTGTCCTGGAAGAATGTGGTCCTTGAAAGCTGTCAGAGCATTCTGTACAGCTAAAATTTATTTTTGATTGATATGCAGGTGCATTTGACTTGAGTTCCATTTGCCCTGAATGCACTTCCCTGCCAGGTGAACCCACCCATGCATAGTCTGATGCATCTGTTGTTAGGGTTTGGGTGGCAGGGGGTGGTGTGAAAGGTAGTCCCTTGTTTTGGTGGCAGGCCTCTGCCCACCAAAGGAACTGTAGGCGTAAGCAAGGTATGATAGGAATCATCGTTTCTGGGTCTTGAGAATGTTGACACCATAGGCTTTTTAGATACCACTGTAGTTTCCTCATATGCAGTCTTGCATATGGGATTAGAAGAATGCAGGAGGCCATGAACCCCAAGGCTTGCAGTATTTGTCTTGCAGATAGCAGGGTTTTTGTGGCCACTTGTTTGAAGTAAGTTGTCAAATGAATTTGCTTTTCTGGCGTGAGGTAAGTCATCTGGGAAGTTGTATTCAAGCTTGCTCCCAGGAATATAATTTGTTGACAGGGCACCATGTGTGATTTCTTTTTGTTTATGGTGTACCCCAGACAAGTTTACAAAGGCCAGATGATTCAAAAGTATGTCCTAGCTTTCTGCCTGAATTAGACAACCGTCCAGGTATGGGTATATTTGAATATTTCTTTGCCTGCAAAATGCAATAACTGGAGCTAGGCACTTTGTGAATACCCTGGGTGCAGTAGATAAGCCAAAGGGCAGTACAGAGAACTGATAGTGTGTGCAGCCTGCTTTGAAGCATAGGTATCTTCTGCAAGATTCCCTGATTGGGATGTGTAGGTATGCTTCTTTTAAATCTAGTGTTGCCAACCAGGCATCTTTGTCTAGCATAGGAAGTAATTGGTGAAGAGTCAGCATCTTGAATTTTGGAATCTCCAAAAAGGTGTTTAGAGTAGACAGGTCCAGGATAGGACACCATGAATTGTCTTTTCTGGGTGCCAGTAAAAGTCTTGAGTAGAAACCTTGTCCCTTTTCCTCTTCTGGTATCAGTTGAATAGCCCCCATGCTTAAGAGAGAAAGTACTTGTTTTTGGGCCTCTGCCCACTGATTTGGGGGTAGGTCCAGCCACCCACTTGGTGTTGGCAATGTGTGGAAGTGAAATCTGTATCCCTGGGACACTATATTTAAAACCCATTTGTCCTGGGTAATGGGTTCCCAATTCTTTGCATGAAGAGCAATATTTCCCCCCAAAGGGGCAGTCAGTTGATAAGTGCTTGGAAATTTTAAAAGGAAGTCAATGAGACAGTTTACCATAGGAGTCTTATTATTCCCAGACTTGAAAGTAGTGGCCCCCCAATGCTTAGTTCTGTGAGTCTCCTGGGACTGAAACCTGGGGTTTTTGATGTGTCTTGGTTTGGCTTGAGAAGACCTGAAATGGGCTGGAAAGGACCGATTCTTAGAGGGCCAGTGCCTACTAAATCTAGGAGTCTGAACTTGTAAAAAATCTTTAACAGTTTGCATAGCTTTAGCTTTATCTTCCATCTTTTTAAGAACTTCCTCAGCCTTGTTGCCAAACAGATGGTCCTGATTTAAAGGAGCATCCAACAATTTAGCCTTAACATGATCAGGCAAAGATTGCACCTTAAGCCATGCATGCCTTCTGAGCACAGACCCAGTAACAGCAGCCCTGCAAAAGGCCTCTAATGAATCAAAACCACATTGCAAAGTATGTTTTCCAACTTGTTAGGCAAGATGCATTAAATCCTGTAATTCTTTATTTTCCACACAGTCAGGAATCAACATCATTTTCTATTTAAGTAGTCCAATAACATGTTGCTGATATTTTAACATATGAAACTGGCAGTTTAAAGCCCTAATGGCCAAGGTTGCAGAAGTGTAAACCTTCTTACCTCATCTATACAGCACCCTGGAGTCTCTATCAGAAGGGGTAGGATTTTTAGCAGTAGAAGCCTTAATGCCCTTGGGCCCCTGTGAAATAGTCTCTGGATCTGCAATAGAATTTTTGGAAAGGAACTTGTGGGACTCAGGGACCCTGCAGTATCGGTCAGGTTTTCTGGGAGCAGGAGGCAGGGAATCAGGTGCCAAACTAGATTCCGAGAAAGCATCATCAACAATGTCTAGTACAGGAGGAATAGCTAAAGGCCTATGTTGAGGTAGGAGAAGGAAATCCCTAAGCCTCTTTATTGAATCAGAAAAATCCTGGCTTTCCCATTGGAAATGCTCCCTTAGAGTATGTAAAGTCTCCCCAAAAGAAAAATTCTCAAGAGGGGAAGCAGAGGGAATACAGTCCTCTGCATCATAATCCTCATAAGTAGGTAAGGGCAAATCCAGATCATCAGAAGAGTCAGAAAAAACAGAATCCTGATCAGAAGATTCATAATCAATCTCAGTCCTAGGCCTCTTTGAAGTGGGGGGGGGGGTTGGCTACCCCTGATTAGAGTTATTAGATCTTCAGCCATTCTTATCATTTGTTTTTAGGCCTTCAGGCCTGTGCATGTGGCCTGGGCTTCAGTTTTTTAGACATGGATCGAGATTTAGGCCTAAGTAATGAAGAAGGCGTTGATTTAATATGCAAGTCTGTAGGCCTGAATACACCCTCAGAAGCCGATGCCTGCACAGCGGCTCCAGACCCATCCAAGGTAGAGGCATCCGCGAGTTCCATAGTTGAAGCATCTCGCGGCATACCGGAATCCAAATGGGTCTTAGTAAAGGCCTGTGAATCAGAAGTAGCGGGTATTAGGGGCTGCAAAAGCACCTCACTGAGTACCGGCGAACTGGCGACTGGCTTAGGAGAAGTGCCATTGGCAGTTTTGGACCTCGGCGGCCTGTCTCTGTCTTTATCTTTACATTTTTTTGGAATCTTGGTAGTTGGATGGCTAACTGACATTTCTGGATAATTAAACTGAGAACTGAAATATTTAGAGGCAAAAATATACTGACAGAGGAATAGTGCGTTGATTAAATAAAGCATAAAACCAACAGCAAGATACGTTGTGGTCAGGGCCTAGGTAAGGAATACAGTACGAATGAAAATCTTTATGAGGTATTTGCTTTCCACAAGTAATGCAATTATTAACTTTTACTGACATTGATAAGGAGCAATAAAACGTTTCCCCAATGGGGTACTTAGCTTTAGTTGAAGACTTCGGTTCTGAAACTCAAAAACGAAAATTTCAGGAGTCGGCCGACCGGCACTTGTGAACTGCTTCTGCTTCAGACACCGCACGGCAAGAAAGACTGATGTAATGGTGTTGGCTGCATGTTTTATACCCTTGACGACCTGACGTCATGGAAGAAGGGACAGCAACCGACACAGGACCCAAGACTTTGTTAATCAGACCAACTGAGGGCTACCTCCAAGCAGATAACCCAAATGTAATGACTGCAACAGTGAAACTTGAAGAACATCTTAGCAGGTGAATCTCTCTTCTCCAACTACACCACTAAACTCTGGAATAACCTACCTAATGCACTAATAACTAACACTTCTACAGCACTATTTAAAAAACTTCTGAAAACACACCTTACAAACTCCTGGCTCTGCTCTTGTAACTCCCCTGGCTAACCTACTCCTTTCTTTCAATTCATCAAAGTTTTCTTCCAACCCTCCTCACTAGTTATACTAACCACTATTGGAAGAGCACATGTCAACTGTATATAATCCTACTCAGTTCATTGTATATGTACTTTGTCTATAACAGTTTACATCCTGACTGGTCTGCTATTCAGTTAAAAACTGTCTTGTTAAAATTATTGTTACTCTAATTTTGTTATTTTACCTCCATTTTCTATGTAACTAAATCATGCAATTTAATCAATGTTTTCTAAGCATATTATGTCCGGAGCTTTTCCCCCAGGCCTCCGCTGAAAAAGGTCATGTGTCCAGTTGGACTTTCCCGGTAAATAAATATAAAATAATAATAATAAATAAATAGTCTGTTTCACAGATACTATCCATGAAATCAAGACAAGGGAAAGTAGCTCCACAAGGAGACCATTCATGGATTACCCAAGGTTTGGTGTTGAGACCTCTCCTGTTTGGTATCAACTTCTCTGAAGTAAAACCTAACAACAAGGGACTCTGGCTGACTAAGTCTGTGATGACTGCAATCAAGGAGCAGTCACTGAAGCCTCAGATGACTATAGCATCCTACAAGAAGGTTTGTCACAAACAAATAACTGGTGCTAGTATCATGGACTGAAACTAAATGCCATAAATGCATCATTGTACTCTTTGGGAAGTCATGCATCCTGTGGAACTACCACATGGGCAATATATCCCTAAGAGCTGACCCACTTCTTTGAGATTTGGGAATTTATGTAAACAGTGAACTTAGCTTTGACCAACGTGTCTACTGTTTAAGAAAGTCCTTCCACATTGCACAGTTTATAAACTCTCAAGGTCTAGAACTGTCATTGTCCCCATTTACTCAGCCATCATTAGGCCAGTCATTGAGAATAATTCTCCTTTTGGTGTATATCTATCCATACATATGCAACAACCAGAATGCCCACAAGATACCATACTAAAAGGATACGAGGTCTAATAACATGTCCTACATGGACTGTCTCAAAGCTTTGTTGCTATACTCGATATCCTACAGACTGCTAAGAGATTACCTTCTTTGGCATACAAGGTATTCTCTGACCCAATACCAATGGACCTACTGCACATCAGAAAGCCAAGTAGCATCAGAAATACTCAGGCAAAGTTCTCTATACCTCTTCTACAACATCAACAGAACAGTTTAGAGAGGGACAGGAATATCTCAAAGCAGATATCACTGCTCTGGAACAGACTCCACATCCATGTAAAACAAAGCTCACCCCTGTTCATAGTCAAGTACAACTTTCATCTATGTATGGGTAATAGAATATTTACCCCATGACTGCCCCCTGTACTACTAATGGGCAAAGAGAGTTCCTAGATGCTTCATCCCAAGCATGGGTCCCATCAACTTATCTTTTATTCTCACTATGGGTAATATATAATTATCAATTATTCCAAAGACATGTATCTGGAGTGTTTCTCCCTGGGCCTCCACTGAAAATGGACCAGTCCCAGTAGTACTTTACTGGTAAACAAATGTTAAATAAATAAAAATCAACCATGGGATGGTAAGGCCAATCTAATAGCAACTGGGATAGGTTAATTTAAGCTCCAAAATGGAAACTGGCTAGGATTAAAATGGCCTGAAAGGGCAGGTAGGCTAGGACCTACCTATAAACCTAACCTTTGAATGTATAATACTGCTCCACCCCAGTCAGTTTAAGCAGTTTGGTTGCTAAAAGCACATTAAAATATACAATGAGTACTATTACACCATTCCTTTTATCATCACTAACAAGGCACTTGGTTTCCTAATCAGCATTAATTCCAGTTTGTAACTTGATCAGGATTATGGGCACCCTAATTCTTTGATAACTGTTAATGTCTCGATTCATAGATATTCCAAGTTCACTTAGCATTATGACCATTCATCACTTGCCAGTACTCTCCATCGGGCTGCTCTTCTTACCTCCAGGAAGAACATAGTAGTCAATCCTGGAGTAAATCTGTGGGATAGCTATCCAGTCATCTAGTTTATAGTTAAAGGAAGATACTGTACTGCTCAGGTGCATCCTTAAAATGTGACTTTAAACCAAGATCTTATCAGCCTGAGCTGGTCATAGCTCAAGTGGATGTAAAATAAATCCCAAGGTTCCTACGGAAAAAGAGAGTAGGGATCTTTAAACATTTTGACAGACATAGAGTCTCAAAATAATATCAGATTTTCAACTCCAGAAAATTAAATCACAAAGTAAAAAAGAAATTATAATCAAATAAAACGTGTATTTGTCCAAAGTATAATTTTACCTCACTGTAACATATGCCCCTTTCACATCCCAGTGTTGTTAAGTACATTTTTAATTCTACCCAGGCATATTATCCAACTAATCTTTTCTTTCTCCATTTCTGGAATGCTCTTATAAAATCTATGCATAATACTATCAAAGATATTTATCTTAACATTTTTGGCTTTCTTTTTCCAGTAGTTAATTGCCACAAAATCCTTAGGTCTATTGCTGCTCTTTAGTCAAATCTGACTTTTCATGTTCTCAAGGATTTCATTGTGTGAGGTTTGCCTGTCAAGAATTGCTTCTTTGTGTTTTTGCAAATCATATTCATTACTGCGGTGGTGGTGCTGCAGTAGCATTGTCGCCTCACAGTTAGACGTTGCCCGTTTGATTCTCAGTTAGAGAGTCTTCTGTGTGGCGATGTGTGAATGGGCGTTCCTTCATTGAAGGTTGTGTGTTAGGCCCGGCAAGCCAGTATGTAAAACTTTACTGCCAATCATTAGCGGACTGGAGTTCCGTTGTGGCGACCCCTACCGGGAAAAGCCGAAAAACACAACAACAACAACTTTGACAATGCTATCAGTCTTTTTGTCTGCTGCTCCTTTTTCTTTTGTCTTTGGTCTTTCTTCAGCATCAGTGTCCTCTCTAGTGAATCCTATCTTCTTATTATGTCACCAAAGTATTGGAGATTTAGTTTCAATATCTGGCCTTCCTATGAACATTTTTTGATTTATTTTGTTACTTAACAGATATGATCTTCTAGCAATCCATGTACTTCTCTAAAGTCTTCTCCAACACCACAGTTAAAAAGCATTGATTTTCTGCTATGCAGCATTACTTATAATCCAGCTCTTATAACCATTCATTATTACAAGGAAAACCATAACTCTGACTATATGGGGCACTGTTGAAAATGTGATATTGTTTCTCTATAAAACTTTACCCAAATTTGCCATAACTTTCCTTCGAAAAGAGCAAGCATCTTTTAATTAATGGTTGCAACTACCTTCTACAGATATCTTTGAGCCCAGGAAAATAAATTTGATACTGCCACAACTTCTTTCTCGTCTGGTAGGGCTAGTTGACATAATTTTTGTTTTTTTCAGCTACAATAAAAGTTTTGTACTTTCTGCTTTTACCTTTATCAACAAGGTCTTAAAACACTTCAAAAAGGAACACTTTTCTGTTATACTACTTCATCTCATACTTATCTTAACTGCTAATTCCCAATGAGAAAGCCTTCATAAAGTATCGTATTCACTGAAAGTAACCCAAGCTTAAACATTTTTATTTTAATAGATGTTTGTAAGTCAGTGTTTAACATTTCCAATAACCATACCACACAATATTTGTACATCACTGCCATATATCATTTTGCTCCAGTCTTTAATATTTTCTTGCCATATTTCATACTAATACCAAATGCTGGACTGATGAAGTGTTCACTATCGTTTTTTAAATCTGCCCTTTCCTCTTATATCTTTTGTTTCAAATATCCATATTAATATCTCAAACTTTCTGCAACTATATCCATTCTTCATTAATTTCATTTGCACCAAACATAAATAAAATAACTAATTTAGACTGAAAATGGGAAAAGTAAATTCAAGGCCTTCTTGCTACTTCTTTATGCATAATCTTCCCCTCTTAATCATGTTTAAATTACAACCCCTCACCAAAAAAGGTAACTCTTCCCCCAATAGCTCAACTTCCGTAACAATGACATGACCTTCTTCCTCAATGACACCTTAAAAGCCATCAAAAGTAATATATTTTAACTTTTCATCAGTCTTTACTGTTCTTTCCTAGTTTAATCTATTTTACTATATTGAATTCACAGTATCAATAAACAATCTGATATTTCCATTTCACCTTCAACGAAACGCCAAGCCTTTTTTCTCCATAAAACATGATTTACATTTAGTAATAAAGCCAATTCCTTCCCTTGCAAATCAAAATTAAATCACATGCTCAGTTATTCATAAGAGGAATACTAATGCTTTCCAACACACAATTTATTTCCTTAACGTTCCTGTTCACATAGCCTACAAATTAACCTATTACAGAGCCAAGTAACATTTGCATGTGTTTTGCCTAGACAATATGATTACTTCATATCCTCTGTGAACATTCCTCTTGCTTTAAATGACCGACTTGGCTAACTGATATTGATATTTTGTAAATTCACTATAGTAAAAAAGATAACTCCAAATTATGATATAGTTAGAAATAATTATGAAACCTGAATATCCAGCAGTAGTTTTCAAATGGGGAGACATACAGGACAATATGCTAATGAAATGCATTAAAAATTAGATTTAATTAAATGTAACCCATTACATACAGCTACGGTAGGGCAGTGGGTATCATTGCTGCATTACAATGTTGGTCTCTAGTTCAGGTCTTGCCTGGGGTACCTTCTGTATGGTGCCTGCATTTTCTTCCTATTTCTTCGTGTTTTCTTTTTTTTTTATGCCAAGGCTTTCTAACACATCCCAGTGACATACTATACATGAATTGGTGTGCCTCTAAATTACCTGTAGGTGTATGTGATGTGAGTGCATCATGTGATGGCTGGTGCCCTGTTCAGGATTAGTTCCTCCACTTCGTGTTCAGTGAGTAACCTAGTCTATAACTGCAGTAAGGCACTCCATAGGTACTCTGTGATGGGATATGGTCTTTTCTGTGGGGAGGCATTCTTCTATTGTGTCTAATGCTTGTATCTAAGTTAGGTTGAATGCTATGCACTTATTACCATCCTGGTTGCATGCCTCATTGCTGAAGCAGTGTTTGTAATAAAATCATCTCCACGTCAGTGAAAAAATAACATATTAAATAATTCCCATGATATGCTCACCTTTATCATTACTTCTGTAGAAAGCATACTGTTCTTCCACAAGTCAAACATGGCTGCAGGGTCCACAAATAACTACTTAGAACCATGCTAATCCCAGAAATTATACTGATGGTACCCCTGTTCAATGCTTACTGTTTACACAGTTAGTGTTACTGCATCATGATCCCAAAAGTAATATTCAGAGCATGGCATGCTGGTTCACTGATCAGAATCAGTGACACACTTATGCGTTGTTTACTACTAATGACAGAGCAGGCTACTGTTTCATCCCTCAATGTACTTGTTCACCCATCTGTGTTCTTGTACATTGGCACCTTTAAAAGTGTTAAAGTGGTGCATCTGGCACAGCGTGAACAGATCAGCCACAGCAACACCACTTACTCTGATCTCCCAAGCAAATTGGTAATGGTAACAGTGGTATTTCACTCAGTGTTCATACGGCATATACCATGAGTCAGTCCTAATAGGACAGTGACCCTCCAAAGCTATATTTAACAAACTCTGGCCTCTTTGTTCTGGAAATGTACACTGACACCCTGATTAGCACCACTGCTGCACTGATCTGCAGTAATACAGTTAGCGGTGTACTACACTGAACTCCAGGGAACACTAACAGCATATTAACTCCATCAGTAAGTATGCATTTCACACTGTCCCCGAATACTAAGTATATTGTACTGATCCAGTGGGAGTACTTAGAGAACAGTGAGCTATCATGTAATGCTTACAGATGATCATTCTTCAAACCAGTTCCTCTGGTCAGTGACTATAACACACTGATCCTCTAACTAGTTATTTCAGTTTTACTAGAACCCTGACACCTGTCATCACCTTTTTTCCTAATCCATCACTCAGTATTATGGCCACAGTAAATGTCTAACAGGTGTTTGTTCTGCAGCATTCACTTAGTTTCTGATAACAACACATTGATTGCACAGAATTAGAATTACCTTTCATGTATTAATTAATTCATTCATTCATTCATTCATGGTAATGGAAAACTAATATTTCAGAGTTACTGACATGTTAGTTCACAGAATAATGTTAATACTACAGTGATCATATAGATATTAACAAAATCTTAAGATCCCTTTGAACTGTAATAAAACCAACATGCATCCCATCAGAGTTCATTACAGAATCACTGATCACTAACACTAGTGCCTTTAGAAACATGCTTCACTGAGCACCACTTGCTATGCAACTTTAAAACTAGGTCATGTACAATTCTATTAGGGGACTTCCATGACATCACTTGAGAAAACATGAGTAACAAACATACTAAAAAGCAGAGTTTTTGACTACCACAATTAGTAACAAATGTACGTTACAACAGTGTTTTTGATTATCAAAGGGTTTGCAATTATTATGCAAATGCAACTGTATACAAGTTAAGCCCTTTGTGGGTATTGTCAACAAATACATGCAAACACAGAAGTATGCTTTGAATGGGCAGTGAAGATGTGGACTAATTACTTCTGCTTTATTCTCCCTATTTCAGACTATATTATATTATATTAATAATATGACAACGCATATCTTGGTCTAAAATTAGATATAAGTGTAAGGGGCTCCTATTAGCTGTTTATTCCACGTGTTTGTTTCCTTCCTTCCTCAATTCATTGTTGTTTAAATAAAAGTTTTTCCAACAGCAAAAGAAATGGTATTGCATGGCTTACAAAGGTGACGACTGTCATTTGTTATTACTGTTGAACCTATAAGTAGGAAAAAAAGTATTTTTATGACCTGCATGATGAAAATGTGCTGGCACAGCCAAATGTACATTTTTAACGAAAAAGTAAAAATAAAGAAAGGTTATTTTTACGTTGACATTTAAGTCCATAATAAGTTATGGCACCTTTCAGCACACAAAAGAGAAAATAATTGACAACTACAAGTGTCCATGACTTATGACAACTGAATTGAGAACACATAAGCAAAACTGCAGCTAGTGTCAGATGTCTGATTCCTGTATTTGCTTGAAACAGATCAGTGTTGGCACATGTCATGCTAGGACAATCAAGATCACCTTGAAAGTGGAACTCATGGACTAATATTTTTAGTGTGCTGTGAATCAATGGGAAAAAAAAAACAAAGGTAGAAATAGAAATGCATCGCACTGTTCTTTTTACTGCAGTTCATGTTGATAATATTTTAAAACAAACATTTTTGACAAGATTTATAATTATTTTGTATCAATGTGATGTGCTCCCTATTGATCTGCTATAAACACACAATTTTCATTTATTAATAATACTGATAGCTATATCAGTCTGCCATTAAATCAGTGTAAGATTTTGACAAGTTTCAATATTTCTTCAAACCTTGTGCATTAAAGGTGATGAGCTCACTCGTGCAGAACACGACTAATATAATTCAATAAAATTCACACCTCATATTTCTTTGGGCATTATTAATTCAGGCATGCTATTTTGAATGATTTAAAATTTTTTTCACTGAGAAGTTACTTTTTTTTACCTAGACTATGACCAACGTAAAAACAAAGATGACATGAACAGATATATTTTATGTCCTGGTTCTGCACTACATGGTGGGCTTGGAATTTGGAAATTTCGTATTAAAATTGAAGTTGCTTTTGGAATATATAGCTTCTTGTAAAAGATCACAACCAGACAGCAAGCTATATGCTTTTATATATATATATATATATATATATATATATATATATATATATATATATATATATATATATATATATATATATATATATATGTTGAGAACATCATGGTTTGCCACTTCCTACTCTAGACTGTACCTTTGAAGAAAGGCCAGACCAGGTATGCCTGGGATGAATTCAGGAAGACCCATCCAATGTTCCAATCCCTGTATGAAGGAAGATAGTGAATCACACTGCTTTATTTGCAGGAGGAGCCTATTCCATAGGTGAGGGAGACACTGAGTAAAAGTTCTGTCTCTCCACTTTGTTTTATTGACCTGCTGAAGCAGATTTAGATCCCTTGTCCTTGTATTTGTGTGACTTTTTTATTTGTGAAGGTACAAGAGATTCTGTACTGCTGGGCCCCTGAATGTTTGGTAGGCAAGGGACAAATCTCCCCTGAGACCTCTGCAAGACCCAGAAAAAAGGGGCAGTGCTTCTAGTCTATTCTTGTAGTTCAGGGATTTTAAGACTCTGATCCTCTTTGTTAGGAACCCCGCGTGGTCTTTCCAATTTTTTGATATGTGGCTTTGTATTCTATCATTGGTCTGATCATTGCTGGATATAAGGGGACAATAACCTCTTTAGATTTGGATGACAGTGATCAGCTGCGCTAAGTACAATGATTTCTTGACAACCATTTGCTACATGGTGTTCAAAAGAGAGGGAATTATCAACCCATTGTCAATGCTATCTGCTGGGAGAATGTTTTGTGTAACAAATGTGACAATGTTGCATTTTCCAGCATTTAGTTTAGGCCCATTTTCAATATACAAGGCATTTATAAGTGTAAGTTCCTTATGTTGGGCTTCTGTATCAAGGGGTGATTTTATAAAGGCTCCCAGTTTGCAGTCATCTACAAACTTGGCTATCCAAAGGTCTTGGTTTTTAGTCTAGAGAAGAAAATAATGAACAAAAGCCGTCCCAGCACTGATCTCTACAGCACACTAATGGTCACCTTCATGTTGTCAACCCTGCCACCCTCACCATGTGGGTTGTATTTTAGGCAAATTGTTCATCATTTTATCACAGAGGTCTATTTGTAATACATTTAGTTTATGAATTAGGCTAGTGTGGGAGATGATGTCAAAAGCATTGCCCAGATCAAGGTAAGCTGTATGTACAGTGTGAATGCTGCCATCAGCTTGTGCTAGCTGCTGAAATAAGTTAATTAGGTTCATTAGACAGGCTCTGCTTTAATAAAACCAAATTGCTGCAGATCTAGCCTCGTGAGACTTTTAATGTTGCTTTTAATCACATCTGTTATAATATCTTCTATGGCCTTACAAATGAGACTTGTCAAGCTAATGGGCATATACTTTCCAGTGTCAGTAGTAGGGCCAACATAATGGCATGGCATCACCAGCACTGTACGCCATACTTCTGGAACTGATAGCCAGATTCAGGTTAAACAGCTGATGGAGAGGTTTTGCCAGGGTGAGTTTGGTGCTATCTATCAAACAAACAGGTATGTTATCGGTCCATATTAGGAAGTGTTCTTAGTCTTGGACAACACTTTCTGTATATGATCTTTAGTGATGATGTGAGGTATTAAGAGCTACAGTGATTGTAGAGATTTGGATTGCCATCTCAGGAGTGACATTTGCACTAAATGTATTTGCTAGGATATTAGCAATTCCAAGAGGTCTGAGTATATTTTGCCACTGAGTATGAGTTATGTACAATAATGAGTATTGTTTCTTAGTTTTCTAACATAACTAAAGAAGGATTTGCAATTCCCCTTTGCTTAAGATGCCAACCTGGGTTCATGGGCTGCCTTAGTAGATTGAACAGTCTTTTTTAAAGTATTGGCCAAATTTCTAACATTTTCCCTGAGATTTTTTTTTTCTTTTATTGATGATTTTAGTTATCTCGATTGACCACTGATATGGTTTGCTTTTAAACTCCCTATTATATTTGGAAATGGATGAAATTGTAAACTTTGTACAGTTAATTATGTGGTTATAAAACTCCTTAGTGAATTTATCTACCAAGGCAATACCCACGATTATATTGTTACAAGTGAATTTTGAGACTTCATCGTAGAATTTAAGATTTGTGTGCTTGACGTCCTTGAATTCTAATATATTGGTTTCAGGTAGTTTAGATAGTTTGATGGAAAAGATTACTAGCTTATGGCCTGAATTAATCAGAGAGGGAGTTAACAGAGAAGTTGTACATAATGATGCTACATTTGGAAGTACCAGGTCAAGAATATTTTGTCTTCTAGTTGGGCTAGTAACAATTTGGTCCATTAAATGTTTAATTATTATGTCTAGAAGCTTCTGAATAAATTCTAAGTTGGTGGTGTAGATGTTCCCAGAATAATGGAGTTCTTATTTATGGGGATTTCATGCATATTTAGGAACCTGAAATTAACTTATGAGGTCATGAAAGGAGTCCTGTAACAGATATTAAACTACTAGCTGATTTTGCTTAATGTGAATTGGAGTTCAGTAAGGTCAATGTGTGAATCTGTGGGAATCTAACCAGGGGCAATACTGTCTCTGACAAATATGGACACACCACCACACTATGAAGGTATGCTAGGCACTATACGTGGGTATGGAGAGTGGTTGGTGGGCATTACAACCAGGTTTAAATGGTTAAACATATATGGGTACCTTCCAAATGCGAGTGTCTAAAGATGGGGCAGCAGAAGCATAGCTGTCTCAACCAGCTCCCCTGTGCATGTACCATAGACTAAAGCCTCATCTCCTCGGCTCTTCAAGTGAGGAGCAAAAACAAAAAAAAAAAAAAATTGAGATTTAACATCCTTAGATAACTTCAGATTATGTACCCAAACAAAACACCTCATCTCAGCAGCAGCAGCTGCTGCCCTGGATACAGAATCAGCACAATTGTATGCACACTTAACAAAATATTTGGAAAACTGTAAAAGAGAAGCAATTTAATAATACAATTCAGAGAGGACATACCTTGTGAAGATAAAAAGATGGAAGAAATGTTCCAAAGATCAGTAAAACAAGCCAATTTGTAACAACATATGAGCTGATAATTCAGAATTCTGAAGGCTAATGTTCTGGAGGAATAAATTAGTTTCCCCAAACCTGTCAAAGGTTTCTTCATCTGTGCCCAGACGTTAAGGATTAGCATTTAGCAAATTTCTGTTAGCAGCTGGACTAGAAATATAAATAGCTGTTAGGTCTGAACTAGGATGAGAAAACAAATATTTGTAAAACTGAAGAAACATATAAAGTCTGCCTGTCCTTTTAGAGGTTGAAGGTTAATTATCAGGCATATTGCAAGCAATGTCAAAAACATTGTGCAAAATGGGCAACAAAGGGGAACAGGAGTTGGCTATGGTACATCAACTTCTAACATGTCATATTACATCTTCAGTAATGCAGAAACATCAACTTGCTCGCACTGAAACAAATTATTCATTCTGGACACTGTCTTATAAAAGAAAATTCCTCTAAAGGATAAATTGTGGAAATACTTTCCTCTGAATCAGAATCTGGGAATTGGGCAGCAAATATGGAAGCTGTCATACCTCGAAACCTACAATAATCCTTTAGCCAAAGTAATACATTCTTCCTTATCAATAAAAAAAAATCTCTGTTTTACTTTTGTTACTTTTTCCTGGGGACATTCCTAGAAAGGGATTGACTCTCCTGGACATGGGCAAGCATTAATAAAATACAGTCCTGTGTATTGACTAGAGTATCTATGGCATTACATTGGGATGAAATGGCTAGGCTTGAAATGACCTCCGGATCAATAGCCTAGTAACCTCCTATAATCATATGATCCTATGACTCAAGAATGGAACCTTATCCTGGGGATTAGTTCTCTTACTCTAGCTACATTCTAAATATTCATTAGGAAAGGAAATATCTCAGTTACCATCAGGTCCATTTTAATCAGTTATTAATCAATTTATTTAATCTGCTGCTTGGGTAATCCAACTCCATTGAGTCTAAGTCACATGACAGCGTGCATTCACACACATGCACACACACACATGCACACACACACACACACACACACACACGTGATGCATTGGTGGAAACAGTTTACACCACAAAACTGACAAAATCATTATATTCATATCCCATAATATGATGTAGTCAGTTGTCCTTCTAAACCGTTGATAGCAAAGGAAGTGTCACTGCTACATTACAGTTCATAGATTCATAGATTAGTACTAAGCTAATTGCCCTTGCGAGCCACTTTAAGCCTTGCCAATTATACCTTGTGAGACTCAAACCCTGCACCTTGTATTTGTAAGGCAAACACCTTAACCATTAGGCCACCCTCTGAACTATTTTGTTTTACAGCTGTATTTTCAACTCCTTTTTCTTCTACCTCTCTGGAAGACTGCAAGTAAATGTGAAATGAAATATATTAACAAATCATTAATCTTTTTGGTTATATTTGTTAAGTGGTTAGTATCCACTAAGCCTGCAATCCTTATTCAGGGAAAACAAAGATGGTGTTTATACTGGGCAGGGGAAACTTGGCCAAGAATTCATCAGAAATTTTCCTCCTCTTTTACAAATACTGTAAGTGACATGGGATCATTGACATACAACTAAACTGCCACCAACTCCAGCAGAAATGACCTCTGTTTAACATCCTTTGTGAAGGACAGCACCTCATAAGTATATATTTCCCATTATGCTGTCCTAGTGCATCAGTATTATAGTATAGCTTCTGACCTCATGATCATTTTGTCATGCTTCTGCAAGGTATGCTTCCAGGACTTTAAAACTGATTACCTGATGGTGCATCATCTTAAGACTGGAGATAAATACTTAACTTAGAGATATTTCTCCTACTGTGACATTCTGCTATTGTTTTACTGAAATACCAATGTGTTTGACCTGGCAGGGAAATAATGAGTAACTTGATATCTGCCTTGTTGTTTATGATAGTGTATGAAAGATTACATCTTGCTTTTTCTTATAAATAACAGTAACTAACTGGTGCACTTTAAGTTAATATACATTAGTGCCAAACAGCTGACCTACTCTTCCTAGTTGATACCTACACAGCTCTCTGCCTACATGATTTGTTTAGGCAGAAATGTTACTAATGGCAAAATGAACAAACATTTGTGGTAGTATTGCACTGGGATGGCAGTGGTGGGAATATAACATGGCCTGAGGAAAATCATGTCACTTGTAGTGGATTTACAATCATAAAAAATAAACTGAACTATTCTCCCTGCCTATATATTGTCTATTATTTCTCAATATAAGCTACTGAAGTTATTTTATAATGTGGTGCCATGGTGCACTCTTAAGTGGTGAAGCAACAAACAATACACAGGATAGACTGACTCTGATTCCCCTACCAATAATTCCCTGAACTCCACCTGAGTACCTCGACTAGCGTTTACCCACCCCTTAAAGATACAATATCCATATCTAAGCTAATAAATGTGTACATTAATCAACCCTTACTCAGGACTAAATCCAAAGATAAGAACAAATGTCAGTGTTATGAACAATGCAGTAAGTTCCATCACAGACAGGGTATGCCAGAGACAACTTGGTCAACAGAAGCCCATTGGTGTCAATTTGGGATAGGGCAGGTGGGAGAGAAGTTGAAAGAGATGAAAACCAGACATGGATTAATTATGGGACAGGCTGCCAAGCTGAAAGGCCCAGGTGGTATCAAGAAAGAATATTCCTGATGATGGTGGAACCAAAAGAATAACATAATCTGGATTGTTTCTCCAGCTTGTAATGAGCTACAAAGGTATGAACTGTTGACCAAGTAGCTGTTGCACATATAACATCAATAAGTAATCTACTGGCAAAGGCTGTTGAAGTGCTAACTGCTCTTGTGGAATGAGTCTTAGGTTTAGATTGCAAAGGCAAGCCCTTTTTGTTGTAAATAAAGAAGTAGTATTCGGATACCATTTAGACATAGCAACCTTAGCCATTGTTTTGCCCAACTTAGATTCTGAGAACGCCACAAAAAATTGATCTGACTTCCTAAATGGTTTGGTCCTATGAAGGTAGAACCTAAGCTGGCAATGAACGTCCAGCATACATAGGATATATTCACCTTTGTTCGAGAAGCTTGGAAAAAAGACTGGTAGGTTTATTGACTGACTTAAATTAGTCTCTGATGTCACCGTGGGAGGAGAGATATGTTAGTTTTTAAAGAAACTATGTCTTTGTGAAAGACAAAATATGGGGGCTTGCAGGAAAGTGCTTACATCTCTGAAATCTGCTTCACTGAAGTGACTGCTACCAGAAAAAATGTTTTCTAAGAGAGAAACTTCAAACTGATGCTACCAGTTCAAAGGGTGGCTGAGTCAGTGACTGTATCATAATGGCAATGTCCCATGGAAATACAGAATCTCTGATAGGTAGCCACAGAAGAAATGTTCCCTTAAAGATGGCTGTAGAGTCTTAAAAAGTGTAATTCTGACCTATGTGAAAGTTTGAGATAGTTGATACTTGCACTTTGAGAGTACAAAAATTGGAGCCATTGTGGAAATGTTTTGACAGGAATTCAAGAATGGAAGGAACAGGGCAGAAATGGGATCTAAACCCCTTGACATAGCCCAGATGGAAAACATCTTCCATTTGCTATGGTAGATTTCCACAGTGTGCTGTTTTTTTGAGAGGTTGATATAATATGAATGACCGAAGTGGCATCTCTGGTTTGCATTAGAACTGGAGGAACCAAGTGGTTGACATCATGGCTTTCTGATGCTGAGGAGGAAGTCTGGATGGGTGTGCTACTAGGTCTGTATAATGGTCCAAAATGCATGGAGGATGTACTAATACAGGCCACAGGAAGGGAAACTATAGTTGTTGAAGCCAGAGAGGAGCAATGAGGATCACCTTGGCTTTGCAAATTATTGCTTTCTGTATGAACTTGTTTATCAAAGGCAAAGGGGGAAAGGCATAGATGAGACCTGGGGGCAAGTAGTGGACTATATCATTCCTTGTTGACTGTCCCTGTGGAGGGATCAGGGCAAAATAACTGATGTACTTGTTGTTTAGGTAGGATGTGAACGGGTAACAGAAAAGTTGGCTCCAGTGACTGAAAATCAATGTTGTCATTGTTGCATTGAGGGACCACTTATGAGGCATTAAGTTAGTTGTGCTCCATTTGTCCACCAGTACATTGGACAACTCAGGGATATGCACTGCTATTAGAAAGCGATGAGAAGACATCACCCATTGCCAGACTCTCACGGCTTCTCAACATTGGAGGTAGGAACTTGTTCCCCTCATTTGCTGATGTACCAAACCACTGACATATTGTAAGTCTGTACAGATATCACACCCCTGGGGAGGATATCCTGAAAAGTCTACAATGATAGGAGGACTGCCATCATCTCCAGGACATTAATATGAAGGTTGATCTCTGCATGTGACCAAATACCTTGGACTGTCTTCACTTCAAAATGCTCCTACACAACAGAAGGAACACACCGTGGTCATTACAACCACAGGGAGCTCCATAAGGAACAAACATCCTTCTGTCATTAAAGGAGACATTATCCACCAGGATATGTATTACCTGCAAATTTGAGTAATTCGAATTTTGGCATGAAATGGGTGATATGTTTACGACCATTGCACTGTTTGGGCTCACTGAAGCACTCTCATGTAGTGTCTCGTTATCGGAACCATGGGGATTGTGGAAGCCAGTAGACCCGGTATGGTAAGAATTAGTCTCACTAGAGCGGAAGGGTAATGGAGATTGCAGGGAGAACACCATGGAGTTGGGAAGTTTGGTGATCTGTAAACTTGTAACCAGGTGGCATCCAATAAATTCTATCTGTTGAGTAAGGGTAAGATGACTTTTGTTAGCCTAACTGTGATCCTTAGGTCCTGCATCAGATGGAGCAAAATTTCTAGATGGTTCAATAACAGGTCATTAGAGGTAGAAGTCAGGAGCTAATCATCAAGGTACAGGAAAACATGGATCCCTAGCAGGTGAAGATGTGCTGCCACCACTGCCATCACCTTGGTGAACATCCTGGGGGCTATGGTCAAACAGAATATCAGGGCTCCAGATTGATAATGATTGGTTCCCAGGCTGAAATGGAGAAATTTCCTTACATGCTGATCTATGGAGCACATCAAATCTTCCATCCTCAGCAGAGGCAAAATGGACTTAAATATGACCAGCCAGAACTGTGTTTGTTTGACATATGACTGAGATCCAAGATGAGTCTGAGCTCCCTTGTTTTCTTGGGTATTAAAAAGAACCTAGAGTAAACTTGGGATTCTAACTGGTCTTCAGGGACTGGTTGAATTACCCTTTGGAAATTTCACCTGCTGTGAGTTCTCACTAACTGGGTGGAACATCTGGATTTTCTTTTTCTTGATAGAAAGAAAAGAAAATGGAGTAGGCGCTGGAAATTATGTTTAGGACTCAAAAAATCTGTAGATATGCTTTGCCAAGCTTTTGGGTGTAGAGATAAGCACTCCCTCCAACTGCCTTCAGAATGCAGCAGTCAAGCAACACTTCAGGGGCACTGGAAGGGCTTTTGGTAAAGGGGCCATGAAAGCCCTGGTTATGGGATCTGCCTCTGCCTATAGGGCAACATCCATTACTGTTACCTCCTACTCTGCCACAGAAGGTCTATCAACAAGATCATCTTGATAAGAGCTGTGTGACTTTTGGAACCACATCTTCTTTTCAGCCCATGGATTCCTAGAATAGATTCTCGGGGGTGGAAAAGCTGATCACTACTGCAGAGAGTGTCTTACCATCTTGTTGACTCCTGGTCAGTGTTTCTTTCACTTTAGGTCCAAGTAAGGTGGATCCATCAAAAGGAGTATTAACGACGGAAGTCTTAAAACCTTTTGGAAAACCACACAGATGAAACCAGGCATGCTGACGAATGGTAATGCTGGTGCCTGCTGCTCTGGCCATGACATTAGCTGCATTAGACAACAGTTGCATGGCTACATTAGAAACAGACTGGATTGTAGAAAGCTGGGAGAATGAACATCTAGAAGAAGGATGTCAGGCAAACACTTGGAAAGCTCCTCGGTTGGGTCTCTCTGAAATCTGGCAATATGGACTAAATAATTCAGCACTCTAAGTGTGAAAATCACTGAAGCATATGTCCATTTCCTAAAATGATCCATCCTAGACTCCATGTTCGGGTGATGGACCGAGGAACTTTCCTCCATTAGTTCCTTCTTTGTGAATGCTGCTACCACCATCACATCCACAAGTGAACCTTTGCTCCAGTGTTTCTAGTTTTTGGGTACAGCCAGAATCCTATCAAGTTTCTTTGGAATGGGTCCCACCACCTCAAGGTCCTTCCATGTCCACTCTGCCATCAAATCAATGAGTGTATCAACAGGTGGAACAACCCAAAATGAAGATGAGCTTTCAGGGACACAAACAAAGCAATTTGCAATTTTTTGTTCTGGCAAAGTGCTTTGGAATAGATCAGAGCCAAGATAGCTGGGTCCAATGGACAGACTTTGACCAGATAAGGAAGAAGAGGAGGGGTAGTTGGCACAACATTTAGTAAGTTCCCAGAAGATGGTACCAAGAGAACCCTGAGCTGAATCTGCATTCTATGGAATTTCCTCACCATCTTGTGGAGATCCTGTTCATTTAGGCTTCTGGATGACTGAGTCAATGATGCCACTGAAGATTGCCTGGGGTACCTTCGTTCTTGGAAGATCGATGAGTGTAGACCAGGGTTCTCTCCATCCAGGGAGAATTGGGACCGGTGGGGGTGAAAGACATATTTGAGGAACTGTCTGCTCTGAACATCAGGGTGCCTTGGGATTCAAACCAGACAAAAAAAAAGCCAAATCTGGGGAGCTCTTATGAGACTTCTCAGAGTCCAATTTCTCCTTTTTCTTTTTCTTCTCCTTCACTTGTCTTTTTTGCTCATCTTTTTCTTTCTGAACCTTCTCCTCTCTCTCCTTTTCTTTCTGCTTGTCCCTTGTCCTCATGTCTTTGCTTGCAGGACAGGAGGAAGTGGAAAGTATAGCAGACCATGTCTGAGAGGGAAGGCAGCACTTCACAACCAATTTCTCCCTCTTACTTTGAAGAGCCCAGGAGCTAAATGAAGAGCAGGCCTGTCCACTGCCTCTCTAAATGGTCAGTGCCCATACAGTAAACATACAGGAGTACGGGTTCCAGCAGGGGGAGTGTTGTTCTAAGTCTATAGAACACACACACGCATGCATACGCACATGCACACACGCACACACACACACACACACACACACAGTTTAAAAGCAAAGAATCCCTGTAAACTACTACCCTCATTAGGCTACATACATTATGACTACATTATTAAGCAAATATCTAGAAACACACTAAAGACTATACAGTGTATAAAACAAAGAACACAGCACATGCTCTATGACTAACATAACTACCTAAATCTAAATGTAACAAACTCTAAACTTATGGCAACAACTACCTAGAGAGAAAATGTTCTTCGGTACAAAGGAAGAGGAGTGCTATTAGCAAAATTACCAACTAGAACATCACAAAGGCTATAGTAAATCTGAGGCCTTGTTGACATGACTGAATTCTTCAGGCGGCAAATGAGATCTGGGGTATTGAAGTGGAGTTCAGGGAATTATAGGCAGGGAAGTAGTCAGAGCCCTGTAACTAAAGAGTTTCACAATTGGTGCTGTGGTCAGACGGGATAACCCATAGCTGAATTAGAAGGGAAAACAGTCAACACTGGATCCATAACTTCAACTTGAGGAACACATGTGGATGAAGACTTGAAAAGCATTATACCTTGTTTGCACCTCTGACTTCAGAAAAACACATCCACATGGGGAGATTTAGAAGTAGGAAAAGAGGTATTTGTATCCCTTAGTGTATCACTGTTATCAGACTTCCTTTTTTCTTTTTTCTCCTTCGAGACAGTAAAGCAAAAAAAAAAAAAAAAAAAAACCTTCAAAATCTAACAGATTCTTTCTTGTATTTTTCATGAGACACATCTGACAGGTATCTTTCTATTTCCATCTAAACTCTCTTCCCCCAGACATACAATGTATAAGGTCTTGAGTGGGTAACCGTGTCTTCATTTGATACATTTCATCACTTAATATTCACATATTCATATTTCTGTTCATATTTTCATAAATCATGAGTCTTTTTTTAGAGTAAAAAAACATCAGGAAATTTACAAAACACCACATAATACAAGTCCAACCTTGAAGCACAGCCAGCAAACCAAAATTGCCATCCATGACTTAGAATGAATCAGTTTACAAAGCTGAATTATGGCAAAATGTCATGATAACATGGTGACCTGATGGGAGAGGGAAGGAACTAAAAATAAATAGTTTTCATTTTGCAAGTTGGTCACAGACCTACATAATGAAAAGATCACATCTGAAATTGTTTGAAAATGAGAAAAAGGCTCATACCGGATTGACAAAAGCTTACAAAATCACAAAGAACAAGCTCAGGAGTGCCTCTTGATGCTTGATGGAATTAGGGGGTTTCTGAGCCTGGGAGAGTCTGAAAGATGCCAAGTGACTTTTGCTTGTGGCACACTACACTTACTGCTGAAGTGAACAGATAGGATATAGAAAGATCCTTTCTTTCCTTCCATTACATAATTCCCAACTCCACGCCAATGTTTCTTATCCATTATCATGTAATTTAGCTCCAGCAGCTTCTAACGTTGAAGTGAATTAAATGGCTTACTAAAGTCCAAACAGATCACATTGACTGAATTTTCATAGCCTTCTCAGTGTTTACCCAAGCATAAAATGGAATCAAATTAACCTGACATAACCACAGTAAACCTGTCATTCAACATCCTCAAATTTGTTTTTATTTGAGGATTCTAATTGTTCTTCTCTTCTAATTTCTCCAACAGTTTTGTCAGGGTGAAGAGTAGTGACCTGTTAAAGTCTCTGGAACATGTAGTTGACAGAGAAAATCATGAACGATTTATCTTGGGTACTTCATTAAAACATCATCCAACTCTGGAAGAGGATAGCAAAGATAGCCTGTTAAAGGCAGAATAGCCCAAGTTTGGATCTGTCTAGTCCTAAAAAAATAAACAAGCCCATATCAGTATGTTTTGCCTGCTTCAGAAAGGCATTAAAGTGACTTTGAGGTGAAATGCAGGGAAGGAAATACCATAACAGATTCACCTTTACCATTCATGGGGTAGTCTACAGTAAGAGTCCTCTGGAAAGAAAATTACATAGGCAGCTGCACTATTCCTTTGGTACAGAAGACAGAAATTTGACCTTTTCAATCTTTGGAGAAAGAGCAAGAGAGCAAACTACGAAAACTATTCTGCTTGGACAGCTTACCAACAGACCTGTAGTCCTCAACAGGAATGAACATTAAGGTTAGAAAAACTCCAGCACTTGCTCAACAGCTGTAGGAGCCCATTGTGCAATGTGGGTAAATACCAAGCTAGGGGCACAGCTTGAAGGGGTAGATGTAGGCCATTGCCATTTCCTGTAATTATACCCCTTGAATGTCATTCTGTTATACTTTCTTTGCATCTATTACCAGCACTGAATAACCCTTTGAAATCAAACTTGGTCACTGGGACAATTTTTGTGTCAAAACATTAAGGTGAGGATGCCTGGCAGAGATTTTCAATTGAAACTAACCAGCAAACCATCACATGAGGAGACACAAGAAGATATGACCCAGTTAGGCCACATTCCAACTGAGTGCTGAGAAAAGTCCTCGTAATGCACAGTCATATAAAGGGATTATGCTTCAATGGAGGAATGGCACAAATGGTTGTACTGGTGTCCCACATAACACCACATGCTGGGAAGACAAACATTTGTTCAATTTATGTGACTGTTAATGAAATTTAGCTAGGTGTGCTTTTCTACAGGACAAGGAAGAGTGGGGAAATCTCAACATCAATTTAAGTATTGTGGACTAACATCAGAACTGAAGCCATACATACATTCATAGGTAGTTAAGAGGCTTGTAGTCTAGGGCACCACAAGGGACCTAGCTAAAATTTTCAATAGTCCACAGCACTTTCTAGTTAAGTGACCTACTCAAAGGCATATAGTAAGTAAATGGAGGCTGATCAAACCCTGGAATATAAGAAGCATATCATTAACAGCTCATAGCCTTAGTCTTCTGCACTAACCACTAGACACACTCAACAAGTACACATCTTTGGTTTGGTCTTCAGATCCCTTACTGTCTTTTTTCATGTCATGCTTAGTGCTCTTAGGACGGCCCTTGGGTCTGTCACTGTTGTAAGAGGATCCCGCTGCAGTCACATACTGTGAAATAAAGTAAGTCTTGAGCCTCTTACAGCTCTGGTATCTTGAATGAACTACACAAAGCTGCAGTAAAAAGGGAAATCAGGGTCCATACTAGTGACTTGGAGACCACTTAAACACTTTAGACACTAACTGTAGGCACTTTCTTATGATAAACTCTAAGGAAAACTATACAATGAAAACATAAAAATGGAATGGAGAAACTTGGGAGAGTTCACTCCTTGCAACCATTTGCTGGGTGCGGACATAACACCAGGTTTAAATGAGGTCATAAATTTAAAATGTTTTTTAACACACAGATAAATTTGTAATTAGTTCCAAATGCATTTTTGAAATGATTTTATTAATGTGTTTATATACATTTAGAAGTATATATATATTTTTTTACAAAGTATAATATACATTTTTCATGTACTATTGGCATTAATTGGTATCTTATGTCATTTCCTGTTAAGGTAATTCATTATAAAAGGAAGGGGTAGGGTTATATGTGATGTTTCTGATGAAGTTCACAGTATTAAAAAGTGAATGAAAGTGCTAATCTACATTGTCCGAGTGTAGCTTTCTGGATAGTGATTCATAGCTGGGTGTTCAAAGTTTCTCATTTGTGGGGATGCTGACAAAGTCAAATAGGGCATGATCTCCTGAGTACAGATTTAGTGTGAAACTGTCAACCCATCAATGAAAATAATTTCCACATTTTAACTTACTTCCAAAGTAAGATCTTAAATATCATTAACCTCATTTAACTTGCTGACATCTCTAAAAGGGATGAAGTATTACTCAAATGATTTTTTAAGATGCAATGAAAAATACTAATAAAGACAAACACTTTATATACAATATTACAATTTATAAGATGAAAACTGTGCAAATTACTCAGCAATTAGCATAATTACAGGCAGAACAAGAGAAAAAAACATCTATGTTCTGGTCTAGTAGATTAAATATTGCTTGCTGAGTTGTGGGTCTCTCCTATGTAAAAGTTACCAGCTCTGCAGGGATACAGCACCAGTTTTGTACAAGGCTGCACGACCAACAATGGACTGCATATCCATTAATGTCTTCAGAGTTCTGTGCAAATATGTAGCACCTCCAGAAATAAAATTATACTACTTTTGTAATATTGTGGTATTTACATCAGACATCTACAGTCTTTATAGGAATTCAAAATTTACATAAAACAATATACAGTTTCCATATCCAACAGCTTCTCTTTAATAAATAGTGTTATTTTAAGAAATCTGTTCATTTTGGCACCACATTCAAACTTGAGGCCATAAAAAGTCCAAATGACCTTGCCAAAGTTTTCTGTATTTTTAACCTTTAACACTTTAGAACATAATGGTTACTACCATGCTTTCTCTTCCTGCACTTATAAGTGCACAGACTCTAAAATAGACTGAACGCCTGCCTAAGGCAGGTTTAGCCTGGATCCGTTTTAGTTTCCACCTTGCTCGTATTCTTTCCATTATGGCTTTCCTGCTCACATTTAGCAGGGCAGTATGCTGAAATGTAATAGTTATTAACACTTTCAGAAGTGTTCGGTTTGCACGATCATTTCTTTACCATACTACATCACATGCGCAGGTGGGATAACGGGTCCTTTTCCAGTTAAATAAAGTGCTTATTTATTTCCTTCATGATGACACGACAGCACCAAAATAGTCATGGCCAGTTTGTCTACTCCTCTTCCTTCTCATCCACTGGCCTAAACAATGTACTGTAGACATCCTGGACTGTTTCTAGAAGCAACTCCAAATCCTCTGGATATTGGGTCTGCAGTTCATTATTTGCCACATAATGAGTACCAACAAACTCGGCAAAATAACGACCAACTTCTGGGTGTGTAATTTGTAAAGGTGCAGGACTGTATTCCAAGTTCTCTGTTGACACACACAAAACACTGATTAGTAAATACATATATATTTTTATTTTGATAAGCCATATATATCATTGTATAACTAGTTATCTTATTGTGCTACAGCTGTATTGTCTTTTCTAATTATAAGCCTAAAAGGAAAATTATTTTCATTACCTACATAGCAACAGATTCTTAGCAATTTCATCTACATGGCACATCCTACCAGCAGATGCTGTTCCAGTACTAATCTTTCAAACAATTCAGTCTAGAGAACCACCTCAATTAACACACACACACACACACACACACACACACACACACACACACACACACACACACACACACAAACACACAGAGTCATGCTCAGTGACATAATTGAAAAGGCATAACCCCTTCAATTGTTTCCCACTTACAGGTCACAAAAAATTAAGACTTGGTTCAAATTATTTTACAATAAAGAAAAGCACACAATACTGAAAAAAAATAGTAGAACCCTACAAAAAAGTCATGCTATAATTGTGAAACCAAAAGAATGAAGAGAAGGAGAGAAGTCAGAATTGTTAACTAATTTATTTTAAACTCTAGTGGTGTGCCAGAAAGGTTATATGCAGAAAACAACAGGAAGTGTACAGAAGTATAATGTCTCTCCAAAGCCTGGGACTTTCTTTCCCTAATCCAGAAAGGGGTGGTCAAAGAAATGAGAAAGGTGACTACAGTGAAATCTTATAACACTGTTTAGACTTAAACAAATCTGGCTTCTGATACACAACTTGTCAATACAAATTATTTACTCACTGCTCTCATACTGGGACCTTCAAACTCTGGAAGATGGCATTTTGGTTCATCCCAATAAATAATGAAGCTCTGTGTTCAGCTCATAAATACCCATCACAGCTCATAAATACCCATCAGTAGCCAGACTTAGACTGCCATGTGATATTAAAAAGTCATTCACTGACAGCGTCCAATCTAGTCTCAGATTCAGGGTAGCAACAAACCTTCCTAAAAGTACATATGGCAGCCAAGGCCTTCTGTGAAAATGTACAGGGAAATTAAGAAATTAAGACAGTGCCACTTGTGGTCAATGAACCTTCTTTCACAGAACTTCCACTACAAGATCATACCCCAGACTGGAACACCAAATTTGCTTGTGACAGCCAAAACAACCCCTGAGCTTCAGAATGTTACAAACATTACCCAACTTTCCTTGACCTCCATTGGAGCCTGCTCAAATAATAGTCTAACTTATACTAAATCCTAAAAATAAACATTCTTTCCAGCAAAGGTACCACCATTGAAGCTATTTTCTACACAATTCCTAGGTGTCATAATTGATGAAAATCTAAAGTTGCTTCTCCACCTTCACAAATCTGCATTCAACCCAGCTTGCTAAACCTGAGCAGTACTACAAAAAACTGCTGAGCTCACCATCAGTGTAAACAACAAAACCCACTACTGCACAACTATAAAACAACTCAACTGGCTTCAATATCCAATTACTTCAAGTAATATCAAGTCGAAATAGCTCATACAATTTTACATATCCCAGATAGCTGCCCATCCCTTCTGAATTTTCTTCAGTGGTATACTGACTGAAAAAATGTCAATTCTCTGATGATGTCCTGACCTATAGCACCCTCCCTCAACACTCCTGAGCGTGTCATCCTTCAGACGAGATGCTAAACTCAGGCTCTATCCACTGAGTTGGTGGTAGCTCAGGTGGATGTAAAGATACCATAACACCTACAGAAAAGAGTGGGAAAGTTCCCCAATCCCTGGCCAAATGTCCTCTAGTTTCATATAAATCATCCAGGGTCTCCCTTGAAAAGTGGTTACTAGGCTAATGAAACTAACTCAGTCAACAAAGGATAGATACATAGAAAAATAAACAAGCAAACAGTCTTGATACATCCAAAACCGTTTAATCTAAAACACAAAACATAACATAAATAAATAAATAAATAAAACAGTGGTGGGGAGTTGTGTCTCCTACACCCCCTACTAATTATATATTCTAACTCCAAGATCGCATAACAGTGGGGAAAACAGCAAACTGCCATAACCCACTTTTTTACTCATTTTTCTACAGAGGGGTCAGGGTGTTGCATCAACTGCTGCCATCTCTTAATTCAATGCCACTCTCTTACCTTCTTTTTTTGACAGTCAAGCTTGACTGTTGCACATCTTCTCTCACACAATCCATCCACCTCTTTACTTGATGCCCTCATCCAGCTTACATTCTTCTTGTCTGACACAAATCTTCTTCACCAGATTGTCTTATTTTCCTCCACATGGGCCTAAACCACTGTAATCTGTTCTTTATGATCTTCTCTGTAATTGAAGCTACATGGGCTTCTGGTCTACTGTCCTCATTTCTTCTTCTGTTCCACAGTATGCATCCTGCCACCTGTCTTAGGCACTTCATCTCCATCACCTCAGGTTTTCTCCACTGCTCTGCCTTCCCTGCCTAGGTTCCTGTGGCATTCAGTAGCATTCTTTTTGTCACACACTACTACTGATAATCTGTTCCAGTAGTCTATACCTCTCTGATTCTAGCTCTGACTTTCTCATTCATAGGTTCATACGTTAATAGGAGGTTATTAGGCTAATGGCTCAGAAGCCCTTATAAGCCTAGCCATATTCATCTTTAGTTGCTCCAATTGTTAGTAGTTAGGTGAGCAAAGTTCAAAGAGGTTTGAGTCTATGGTAATTAATACCAACTGCCTCTGTCCATGATGGACATAGGCACCACACCAGGAGTGAATTTACCACGAGTGAATTTACGGTCACAAATCCATTGATCTAGTTTGCATATGAATAGGGTCAGGAAGGGACTTTGCTTGGCGTGAATGGGAAGCTTGCTCCAGAGAAGGGGCAGTCTCTGGGACATGTATCTATCTCTTCAGCATGATTTGTTCATGTTAGTGGCTAGGTTAAGATCCCTGGATAAATGACCCTAATTAGTTTGATTTATGAATGTGTAGCATTTTCATCAGGGCCAGGTCTGAGATTGCCCTGTAAGCCAGGCACATGTCACCCTTTAGCAGCCTGCGGGAGACAGAATACAGTGACAGGGCCTTCAGTCTTTCTGTGCAGGATTTGTTTTGTGAACTCTGTATTTTCTTGGTGAGAAACCTCTGTGGTCCCTCCAGCTGTCGCAGGTGTCTGGTGAGATACATGCAAAAGGGAGCACTGTACTCAATTATTGGTCTAATGAGGGCCAAATACAATGGAATTATAACATTTTTCAATCTAGATGTGATGCCTTTACTTATGAGATGTACCACATAGGATTTCCTTACTACTGTGGATACGTGGTGGTCAAAGTTCAGATTGCCATCAACCTGAGTACCCAGATCTCAGATCACTGATTGTACACTTAGAGGGGTGCTGACTATAATGTAATTAGGGATGTCAGCCTTCCCAAAGGGGATAATAATGCATTTTTTTGCATTTAGCTTCAGTCCTTGGCTTTGGCACCAACTGTTTATTTGTGTTAACCCTTTCTTCAGTATGTTGGCATTGCTGGAGGCTCAATGATTGCTTCCAATTTCCAATCATCACTGATATTGCTCAGCCACAGGTTGTCCAGATTTGACTGGACTTCTGAGAAATAGATTCAAAACAGTAAAGTGCCCAGCACAGAACCCTGGTGACTGGTCTTTTGCTAGAGGTGAAGTCACCCACTTTGACAGTATGTGTCTGGCTATCTGGTGACATAGGGGTTAATTCCAAGTTGGGAGAGTTTCTCTATAATACCTGAGTGAGGGATTGTGTCAAATGCCTTGGCTAGGTTGAGGTAGGCAGTATGCACTGTCTTTCCCTCATCCAGGGCCTTGGTGACTTTCTCAAAGAAGTCAACCAGGTTAAACAGACATGATCTACCCTTAACGAATCCAAACTGGGTTGGATCCAGAGTTTGGCAATTACCTATGTCCTTGTTGATAAGCTCAATAATGATTCTTTCCATGGACTTCCCTTCTCTTCAACCACCCCTCTGAGATACTTAAAGTGCTTAACCTGTTTCATTATTTTCCCTTCTACCTCAGGTTTCAGCTTCCTCTGATTTCTGCCATTTGTTGCCACTACAACTGCTTATGTGTAATTAGTTTCATGCCATGTGCCCTCAGTTTTGCATTCCATTCTCTTATGGTCTTCCATGTCAAAAACGTCAAATCACATGTAGCTACTAGCTCAAAGGGAGACTGTGTTAAGGCCTGCAGTACTAATTCAAATCCCATGACAGAAAGAGGTCTTTACAAGTGGGCCTGAGAAGCAATGTGCCGTTCAAAAAGGCTTTAAACAGCTTAGAAAAAGGTAAAGATGAGTTTTGAAACCCTACTTGAAAATTAGAAATGGCAGCCAGTTAAACTTTGACAGTAGATGCACTAGCACCCCCATTGAACAATTTTGCCAAAAATTCAAGAATAGAATGAATTGCAGCTAAAAAGGGGTCTACTTGATTTTGCTCAGCCCAATAATCAAACTTCCTCTACTTACTCCTGTAGAGCTTCCTCATGGAAGGTTTTTGTGAAGACAGGAGAATAGAATGGATAAGGGAGGAAAGCATGGGCTGAATGGCTACTAATGGAACTGGAGAAACCATGCAGTCGGTTTGAGATTTTGAAGGTCCAGGAGAACCAGGCCTGTTGGATGAGACAGTAAGTCCAGAATTGTATCCAGAATCCAAGGGGGATGCAGGAGGTGAGGCCAGAGGAAAGGGAACCAAATTTCTCGAGGCCAATAAGGGACAATGAGGATGACTGCCCTCTTCAACCTGACTGCTTTCTGAAGGAATTTGGGGATAAAAGGAATTCGGGGATAAGTGTACAGGAGACCGGGGACCAATCATGGAGCAGATCATCCCTCAGTGGTTCCCCCAGTGGGGAGGGGGGGATTCAGGGCAAAAAAGTTGCTGTACTTGTTCAGGAGAGATGTGAAGAGATTGCAGCAAGGCTGGCCCCACTACTGGAAGATCATGTCTGACACTCTGTTGTTGAGTGACCACTTGTAAGGAAGTAGAATGGACCTGCTCAATTTGTCTGTTATCACATTAGACTTGCTCAGAATCAGAAAGCAGTTGGAGGTCATCTCCCGTTGCCACACTTTTAGGGCTTCTTGACATAAGGGGTAGGACTTGGTCCCTCCTTGTCTGTTGATATACGAAACCACCTGACATATTGTTTGCTTGAACCGCAATTATTCTGAGAGGAAGAGAATCTTGGAATGCCTGCAATGCCAACAGCACCACTCTCATCTCAAGAACACTGATATGCAAGTTTGTCTCTTCAGGGAATCAAGTGCTTGGACCATCTTGCCCAAGAAATGCCCCCCCACCCGATATGGGAAGCGTCTGTGGTCACTATGGCCTTGGGCTGAGGGAGGACAAAGGGGCAACCTTGTAAAGTTTGCCGTAACTGCATCCACCAGGAAAGGTATTGCTTGCTAACCTCAGAAATCCTTATTTTCATAGACATGGGCTGAGAGATCATCGAGCATTGCATCTGAAGTATCCACTGCAGAATCCTCATGGGATATCTTGCCCAAGGACAGAAGGATTATTGCTGTTGACACTGACTCCAATTCCCGAAGAACCAACTATGCTGAAATCCTGGTACTGACTCAGATTATTTTCCTGATCTGAGATTTTATTTTTTGTAGTCTCGACACAGGAAGAGATGCTATCATTGACCCTGTGTCAAATACTGCCCCTGTGAATTCCAGAGATTGAGTGGATTGTAACTGTGACTTCCTGTAATTGACTGTTATGCCTAGATGTGAACGAGTATACAACATGTGGTCTCTCGCTTGTACCAGTTGATGCCAAGTCAGGGCGGCGATGAGCTAATCATTCAAATACGGAAAAACCCAGAATCCCTGCAGTCTCAAGTGAGCTGCTTCCACTGCCATGCACTTGGTGAACACCCTGGGGCTGTGGTGAGACCACAGGGCAGTGCTCTGAACTGGTAATAACTGGATCCCAGCAGGAGGTGTAGCTATTTCTCGATCTCATGTTCATCTTGATGTGATAGTATGCATCCTGAAGGTCTGTCAAGCACATCCAATTGTCCTTGCTCAGAAAGGGTAAAATGGACTGAACCATGACCATCCGGAACTGGGTGTGTCAAACTGCTTTGTTTAGCATACTGAGATCCAAAATTGGTCTCCAGTCCCCTGTTTTCTTTGGCACTAAAAAGAATCTTGAGTAAGTTCTGGACTTTATCTGGTCTGGAGGGACTTCCTGGATGACTCTTTTTTTTTTAGTGGCTTTTGTACTTCTAGAGCTGCTACTTCCCTCTGACTGGGTGGAACATTGGGGATTCTGTTAGGCACAGGGCGCAGAAGGGAAAGGGAATAATATAACCTCTGGAAACAGTCCTCTGCACCCAGGTATTTTTTGTTAAACTTCTCCAGGGTTCCAGGTACAGGGATAAGATATCCCTGACTGCCTCCAGAGGAAGACAATCTAGGCCTCCATTCCAAAGAGCTTTAAGCGTCTGTCGGAAAATGAATTTCTCGACCTCAGGTTTTGTGAGCCTCCTCTGCCACAGGAGTGTCTTCTACCATAATCGCTCCACCTGGTCCTGGGGGAGCTACCTCCACTTGTGTCCTGGAAAGGACCCTGCGATTTCTTGAACCATATCTTATGATCTCTCCTTTGGTTCCAAAAGGTCCACTGAGGGGTAGAAAAACATATGTCCACTCCAGACAGGGTCTTCCCATCCGTCTCACACCTGGAGAGTGCGTCTTTCAATGTGGGTCCAAACAAGGAGGAACTGTCAAAAGGAGCATTGACAAAATATGACTTAAAAGGCTCAGAAAAATCACACAAGCACATTCAGCCGTGCCTCCTAATGGAAATGTCTGAACCCACAGCCCTTGAGGATCCTTCTGTAGTTGGGAAATGAGCCTCATGGATGAATTATTGATCGGCTGAAAGGTAGCCAACTGTGAGGCCACAGAAGATTGTGCCTCTTCACTAATGGTCCCTGCCAAAAAGTTGGAAAGCTCCTTGATTAAGTTCCTTTGCAACCTTGTGAAGGGAGCCAAATAGTTCAGAGATCGTATGGCACACATTGCTGAACCATATACACACTTCCCAAACCTGTCCAACGCCCTAGACTCCCTGTTAGCTGGGTGGACAGAGGAATTCTGTTCTGCGAGTTCCATGGCCATGGCCATGAACATGGCATCAACTGGTGCACCCTTGCTCCAATGCTTTCTCCTGACTGGTGGAGCCAGAATCCTATTAGGTCTTTTGGGGATCTGCTCAATCATTTCAGGCTCCTTCCACACCCACCAAGACACCAGGTCAATAAGGTCATCAGCAGGCAGGGTGGCACAGGAGGTAGACAGGCCAGTCCCAAAGGTGTACAGAAGCACTGACTCCTCAGGAGTCAGATTTTGGGTTGACTAACCAAACTTCTGCCTAAGGATCTCAAGAATGTCTCCAAAGGAGACGTTATTGGGTGGTGACTTGGGAGACACTTCTCCTTCATCGAAGTCAGTGTTCTCTATGACAAACTCTTGTGGGGAGTCCAAGTGCTTCCCCTTGCACATTTTGTTCCTAGGAAGTTTTTCAGTGGGGTGTTCCACGGAAGTGTCAGAAGAAATAATACCCAGCTGGGTAGACTGGAAGCTTCGTGCTAGCTGTCCCAGTGGAGTGGAAAAATGAGGATCATGGAGCACAGACAGATGAGAAGTCACAGTTGGATTCAAGGAGGAAGGGCCCATCTACTCTACTGACAAAGAAAATACCCTCTTCATGACCTCAAAGGCTGACTGCTCCGGGGAGAAGGAAGACAATGGAGCCGAGAGGAGGAGTCTCTGGCCCACTATCTCCCCCTGCTCCAAGGGACGGACACCCGAGGTGGAACCCAGAGCTGAGCTGTCAAAGGCCAAGGCTCTGAGAGGAACAGATGGCTCTGAAAACTCGAAGTCCATTCCAACCCCTGCATCCAACCTAGAAGCTTCAGCTCCAAGAGTCACCCGGATCTGAAGATGTCAGAGCCAGCGCACTCAGAGTAGTAGTTGGATCCGAAGAAGACAATCTCTATGCATCTCACACAGATGGATCGGGAGCACTCAGAGCCAGGGACTCTAAAACCACATGTCAGGTCAGAGGAGGGACCAGACTCGGTGGAGGAGTGAAAGCATGTTGTTCCTGATCCTAAGGGGTAGGAACCTTGATGACTCCCTTCTGAAAATGCTCCATGAAGAATCTCACCATCCTCTCCACATCCTCTTCCATGACACGTCTGGAGGAGCAAGTTGAGTACACTGAGGGTGACTTAGAGTGCTACTCTAAAAAAGGCGAGGGCATCCTAAAGGGCATGGGTCCACACTTAGGCAGTAGACAGCATGAGGTAGGGGCCTTGGATCCGAAGAATCCTGAGACAGATCCGAAGGAACAGCAGAAGCCACCAACTTAATCGGCTATGAAGAAGGTCAAGTCCCGGATAGAGCTGGATCCCACTTCAGCTTTTTCTTCCTTGGTTCCGAGGAATTGGAAGCCACTGAGTCCAAGGATCTGGATCTTTTGGTTGTTTTAGAAGCAGGTGATTGAACTCCTGCAACAGCAGTAGAAAAGGGAGCAGGCAGAAAACCCTTTAAAATAAGTCTGTTCCACCTCTCAGTGAGAGCTCTGGGGTTGAACCCAGCACATATAGAACATTCTGAGTCCAAAAGGGCAGGCGCCAACAGTATACACACAATTGGTGGGAGTCAGAGAGCGGCATTGTGTGCCCACATTGGTCAAACTTTTTAAATCCCTTTTTCAGACATACTGACCAAACTGGAGGATGGCACAGAAAAACACAACAAAATAGTATGCAAGCACTACGAACTATAGAAGGATAATTTTTTTTTTTAAGCAGAATGGACTATGGTATTTTAAGGAAATACACCAGAGTGTAAAGGAAAGGGGAGGGAAAAAATACCAATGATAGAAATCGGAAAGTACACTAGTGTGCAAAAGGGGTAGAAAAAGGAAATTCTACACAACAAACACAGCAAAAATTAACAGAAGGTTATATCATAGCTACAGAAGACAGAAAAACAGCAAAAAAAGGAACTAAATTCCCACTTATCTCAATAGTAGCTCAAGAGCCAAGGCAACCATGTCTAAGCACAAAAGTGGGAAACAAGATCTGAGGGAGGTTGGGCTTAGAGCATTATCAGTAGGAAGGAAGCTCAAGAGTTTTCTGGCGACTGTGAGCTAGCAGAATGGCCGAGTAGGATCCAAGGGTCGGATCTGCGTCCCATTGGTTGAGGATTGAATGAAAATTGACAACATCAGATCAACTAATTTTTTCCTCCTTTTTTATTTGTTAACAAGAAAAATTCACTGGGAACATAAATGGGCACTGATGGAATCAAACTCAGCACTGTACAATGAAACACATTAGGAACTCACAACTTTAATCTTCTGTGACAAAATGTGATATGAACAACTTTCAACATTAATATGAAAGAAGGTGTTTTTGTTTTGAGGGGAAAATATAAACTCTGATCAATGGAAAAGATGGTGAATATTTCTATTGGCAATTATATTCACCTCAACAAAAAAGAGGTGACTGCAAATGCAAATACACACTTAAAATTTGCTGTCACCAAAAATAGGAAAAACTGCACTTAGGTACTATCAGCACTAGCTGTTCCTACGCAGTAACAACACTGGTACTTATTAGTTGTGACCATCCCTCCTGGTATGATTGTAGGGCAATTCTTTTGTGCTTTCTCCTGTTAACCTGGTGCACTTGGGCATTCTGAGACAGTGTGGCAACTGTCTAATGTACACAGACAACCCTCTCCTCTTTCCTCCCAACACTCATACCTGTGAGAGATGCACTGATATTGCCAAACTGGAAGCAGTGCACTCTCCAACCAAAGATGGACTAGCTGGTCAAGAGGAGAAGGTCAACACCTGCAACTCACTACATAGAACACTCAGCCCTCCAAAACACCAACCAGCACAACCCACACACAGAAATACAAACCATACACCCACCTTCACGGAGGCTCTCAATAAAAAATTTACCCAAACAACAGAAACCCCCCCCCCCCGAGACAGAAATGCACTCGAACACCACCACAACACAACACCAACGTCAGAACACATAGCTCACCACCACAGTGTGCCCCTCAACCCAAACCCTTAAGGCAAAACACTTTGCCCAATGTACTAATCATAGGAGACTCAATTGTGAGGCACACTGATGTCCCACTCACTAGGTGAACAAGAAGAAGGTGACAGTCAGTTGCCTATCAGGTGCCAGGATCCACCACATAACACATGCACTCAGGTCACTCCACAACAAGTACAAATTTGACTCAGTCATTGTCCATGTGGGTGTGAATGAATTGAGATGTGATGGAACTCTCGGATTATGTAGTCCAGGTAGGTATGACCCTAGCCCTGAGCAGTATTCTACCATCACCCAGAATGATACCACAGTATGAGTAGAAAATGACTGACTTCAACGATTGGCTAAGTTTCTGGTGCCATCCTAAGGGGATCCAGTATCTGTCTGCCTGGGATAATATGATTGACAGACCTTGATGCTTTGCCAGAGACGGCCTGCATCTGTCGCCCCTGGGATTCCAGGTACTGGCTAAGGCTCTTGCCACCCCTATAGTACCTTTTTTAGGCAGTGTTCCAAAGACCAAAATTCCACTGTAACAGCTACAAACAAATGCAATCTGATGGTCATAGGTTCATAGGTTCATAGGTTCATAGGTTAGTACTAAGCTAACTGCCTTTGCGAGCCATTTTAAGCCTAGCCAATTATCCCTTGTGAGACTCAAACCCTGCACCTTGTGTTTGTAAGGCAAACACCTTAACCATTAGGCCACCCTCCCAACCCCTTGCTGCTCAATGCTAGAAGTCTAAATCTCAAGATGCATTTGCTCAAAGTTCTCCTCAAAATGGAGAATGTTGACATCTGTGCTGTAATGGAGACCTGGTTTAAAGAGGCAGAAAGCACCCCTGCACTCCCAGGCTACAACTCATTCCATACCTCTAGGCCCCAGAATACGTCCAGAAGCGCCAAAGGTGGTGGTGTCGCCATACTCTTAAAGGATAAGCACACCTCTAGACTGGTAGCCCAGCACAATGCATCCAAGATACGTCAGGTACAACTAACACTGGGTAAGATGGAGATACAAGTCATAGTCTGCTACAGAACCCCAAACATGTCCCTAGACTCTCACTCCAAGTTCCTAAGCACCCTGGAATCTATCAAGGTCCAACCCAATACTCTCATACTGAGTGTCTTCAACTACCCTTCCATCAACTGGGAAAACTATTCAAGTACAATGTACAGGATCAACGCCTACCCTTCCATCAACTGGGAAATCTATTCAAGTACAATGTACAGACCCAATGCTTTCTGGAATTTATCAATTCCAATGCCCTGGACCAGCTCATTCTGACCCCCACTAGAGGAAGCAACATCCCCGACCTGGTTATCACCAACATAGGAGACCATTGCTCCACACCTATAGTCAATTTCTCCCTGGTTAAATATGACCACAAACTGATCACCATGGACATCTCTATCTCACCTACACTCCCCCGCTAAGGTGACCATCCTGACAAACTTCTCTAAAGATAACTTTGGGCTCCTAAAAACAGAGGTGGCTAACTTCTCGGCACCCATGCCAATGGAAAATAGCTGCATGACTGCAGAATCATACACTAATGCACTATACGAGCATGTACACAAATGCATGGACCTTGTCATACCAAATAGAACCAAGACGCTCTCCTCTAAAAAAAAGGAAGCCAATCTGTAGGTCCCCGGCTATCAATAAACTCTACAACAGAAAAAAGAAACAGTTGCAGAAAAAAATGAAGTCACAAGACTGGAAAACCTCCCTTATCAGTCTCAGCAAAAAGCTGAGAGCCCTTATCAAATGCTCTAAAGCCAGCTATGAAGGCAGAATTGCAGCTGACACCAAAAACAACCATAAAGCCTTCTATAGCTATATCAAAAATCTCAAAAGCAATACCCAGATTTGCTCTGAGTTATTGCACAATAGGTTGTAGAAAAGAAGGAAGAAAATCAGAGCAAAAATTAGGAGGTGTAGCAGCCATCAGGATAAAAACACGCTCATCACACTAAACAAACAACTCAGAGCACTAACAAAGCCCACCAAAACCAAATGCGAGGTAAACTTGGCCATCCAATCCAAGGACAGGCACAAGGCATTCTTTAGCTATGTCCACAACCTCAAAGGCAATACACATTTGTGTGCAGATCTCATTGTTAATGGAGACTCCTATATGAACCAGAAGATATAGCAAAACTATTGGCTAATAAATTAGCTCCAACTTTACTTCTCTCTCCCCTTCAACGTCCCCTAAGGAAATATAATCAAATATAACTCCCCCTACAAAATATAACGCCACCTACTAACACTAATCACTAATCATCATCATCTGATGTAGAGGGCAAGGAAAAAGCACTAACAAAGCTCCTTTAGTAAATTCCAGTAAATATTTTCTGTTCATAGAGGTAGAAACAGGAGACTGGAAGTTTTTTTCATAATGTTCACTTTTCTTGAGAAAAACACTTTGGAAAATGACAGACACTTGACCCAGATTCACATTTACCATCCTAGCTGAGTGAAAACCCTTTACTTGCCCTTTCCTCTGAGACCAAAAAGAGTGGTTTCCCCTTGCCCACCAAGGGCATCCCTACAGCCACAGAGGACATGGCTACCCCCTGTCTTTGATGGCTGTAGGTGCAACACCAAAATGCCCGGAGGGAAAAGATGAGTGGTTTGAGGAAAAAGTGGCTACAGAGTCACCCACCAGCAACTGTGGAAATAAGAGATGGCCTGGCACCTAAAGATTCCCTAACAGCTTTCTTCTTCTTGTGGACAGGGTCAGGAAAAAATGCAGTGACTGGTGGTTGCTCGATAGGTAAGCTGAGAATGAGGCCTCAAAGTCAGACAGTTGAGCCTGGACAAGCTGCTAAAAAGGTAAAGCACAGAACAAGTAGTACTGAGGTAAGTAGACCACAGACAGTCCCCCCGAAGCACACTATTTTGCCACAAATACACATAAACACACCTAAAAAAAGTCTGTTAAACAATAGATTTTTTTTACACAAAAGGAACACGTAAGTATTTATGCATAAACTCACTTAGAAATGCAATGATAGTCTTAAACAATTAGTTTCCAAGCAAAACAAATATTTCAGTCATAAAAACACAAGTTTTCCTCAGAAAAATAGATTTAGTGGTACATTTCCCCAACAGCTGACTTATCTGTTCAGCTCTGAAAGATCTGGAGCCAACTGACAGTTCCACTGGGCCCACCAAAGGAACATTCTTCAGCGGCTAAAAAGCTCTGAGGACATTTGTGCTTTGACTACCTTTATATGGAGCTCCTCTCCAGCTCCTATCAGAGATCATGGAAGGTGTCTTTATGCTTTGAATAATTGCTGGTCACAGGGTGCAGGACCCAAACAGTTTAGGCTACTGTAACTGTGATCTGTATGCTGAACATCAATGCTTCTTACCTTGCATGCATCTATAAATTTTAGCATCTGGTGGTAGTCACTCACTTTTGCATCAGAAAAGAAAGATAAAAAATTAGAGTCCAATGTGAAGCCCCTCGGGACTTCACCCACTCATATCCTGTATTTGACATGCTCAGTGTTCTGTTAAGTAACTATTTTTATCCAGTCAGGTAAACAGCAGTTATACTAAAAAAGTTTTAGAATATGTAGTATACCTATATCTCAGTGTGAGTACATCAATGACTTAATAAAGAATATAACAAAAGTATGATCAGTGCAATCTACAGGCCTGCAGAAAAAAAAATGAAAACCAAAGTAGTAATGATGAAGGAATCATGCAGTGCATCATAAGCTGAAATTCTGTCCCCTCAAACACCACCTTACACATGTGTGCCAACCTTAGACTTAACCTAAATCTATCCCTGTGGCTAACCCCAACCCTACCCCTTAGCATATTAAAATCTCTTTCACACACACACACACACACACACACACACACACACACACACACACACACACACACACACACACACACACACACACACCAGAAAGTCTATCTTCTTGTCCAGCCCTTACTCTAACCCTAACTGACAAACACTCACAAATGCAATCTCACTCTTAATACTGAGCCTTTTGGTATACCTGCCAACTCACTACCAACTCATTCACTCTCCTTCTAGGGTGAGAACTAGCACATTCATTCTGTGGCTAAGGCAAGAGCCCTGCATCTTATTCCTTTTTGGTAAATGCGTCAGCTTATCAGCTCATTCATTCACTTTTGGATGTGAAAGTACAGAATCACCAAGCCCTCATCAATATAAAGGATCCTCCCGCCATGCCTAACTCACTTCCTGCAGCAGCTGGTGGCTATTAATAATCCACTCTCTAGGAGGTCCATCATATGCCTCTGCAATTACCAGGGAGCTCCCTTCTGAAATACATGTGGTGAAAGCCACATCATTCCAAAAGCTGCTACAAGCAATCCCAAAGCAGCCCTCTTGGTTTTAGTGGTGCACTGGGTAACTCCAACTTTCTTCCACAGGATGGGCAAGCCAGAATTGGCCACTCACTCCTGTCCTCCCTGACTTGGTCATTTCAGTGCCTGAACCACTAGTTAAACCCAGATCATCTACCTTGTGATCACAGCTTCATCACTCTACAACACAACCCTGAAGCAGGCAGTGTAATTAATAAGGAACAAGAACATAAAAACAGGCTGGAGAAAAGACAACACAGCCTGAAAACCTTAATCAGGTATGGTAAAAGAAAAGGGGAAAATGTTATTTGAATTTTAAGTTTTTTTATCTGTTTTTTTAATTTATTTATTTAACATTTGTTAACCGGGAAAGTCTGACTTGGAACAAAGCCAGTTTTCAGCAGAGGCCCAGGGAGAAATACTCCAGATGCATGTCTTTGTAACATTAACCAGGTAAAACAACAAGGTACAAGCTTCTCTTTTCAGGAGTGACCCATGGGACACTGTTTAGTGACTTGCTCACACTTGCAGGGCAGGAAAAAGAAGACTACAGCAACAAAACCCTGGGCTACACAATGAGGCTTGTTAACAGCCAGTACCTTAATCTTCTGTACTGAACTACAGATTACTAACAGAGCTAAGAAGGAGAGGAACAGAGCTGAATAGAGAGCATGGCAGTAGCAGTACTGGAAACAGTGGATTTATTTACTGTATGGGAGAGCAATAAATAAAGAATATATTTTAAAGATAAAAATAACAAGCAATATATCCATGGAGCCAGATCTGCGGTGGTGGCACTGCGGTAGCGTTGTCATCTCACAGTAAGACGTTGTCCTGTTCGATTCTCAGCTAGAGCGTCTTCTGTGTGGAGACATGCGTGAACGGGCGTACCTTCGTTGAAGGTTGTGTGTCAGGGCCGGCAACTCGGCACGTAAAAATCTACTGCCAATCATTAGCGGACTGGAGTTCCACTGTGGCGACCCCTAACCGGGAAAAGCCAAAAGACACAACATATCCATGGAGTCAGATAACTCACATGCATATGTTAAAAAGGTGCTCTGGATTATACAAGCAACTAACTTAAAATTCAGCATAAAAATGGTTAGTGAAGGAGTAGAGAAGGACATCACAGGTTCCATGTATATGGATGAGTAAGTGGTACATTACAGGCAGTCATGAATACAGTGATAGGAAAACTAATGAAAATGTTTACACATGCCTAATATGTTAAGATACACTAAGCGTGCATAATATGTTGAGGTTTATAAAGGCTTAATTATACCAATCAGTAATTCTTCAATGGCATTGTATTGTATCAAAAGTCAACTGTTGGGCTTAAAAATATATAGATTACATGCAGATATGTCAAAAGCCTACAACACAGTACAATGTGGGGTATTACTGCAAACTTGATATGCCATGAATACTGAAAATACATACATTTCTGTCACATCATGGTTACTAGTTAATGCATACAATGCTTAAAATGCAACAAAATAAGTCACACTGAATGAGACTTCATATTAACATTTCCCAGAATTCTGTACTAGTTCCAGTTTTGTTTAATTTGTTTTCATCTGATGCAACAGGAGAAATTAGGACTGATGCTACAAAATATGCATATCTTACAAAGGTGAGGCAAATGTTATGTAATGAACATCAACATGTCTTGAGGTGGTGAAATAGAAAATAAAGGAACGTGAAAGAGAATATCAAAATCTGGAAACGGATACTTTAGATTTAAGCTGATAGGATGCAAGACACTTTGTCATGGACAATATAACCAAATGCATATAAAGGAATTTTTCTAAGATTTACTACTTCATTAAAGGCATATCAAATTAAAAATGCAACCATATATGTAATTATTTGAAGTACTTGCTAAATAATTCATAAAACCACCACACTCCCTCAAAGGACACAACATTTAACATCCCCCATCCCATCCCTACACAAAACTAAAGATATATGGCTAAACCTTCACCATAACACTAAGCATATACCTAATACTAAGTCTTAAACCTAACCCCCAACCCAGACTCCAAGTTTAACTCTACAGTCAGTGAGTTCAGTAAACAATACAGAAAGGGCTTTGTCCAACTGGCCTTTCATTGCATATGGAATTCAGCCAAATCATCTTGATAAAACTGCTCTCAATACTGGGGTCCAGGCTATCCACAAACCAACAAGTGCATGAAGCACACAGAATGAAGCTGGGTATATCTGAAGCAATGAAGGATAAAATTATGTGCAACTACGGTGCTGTTCTCTGAGTTGTCTCAGTGCTGGACATAATATGTTAGTAGAAGGAAAGTAAACACATAGGTTATTTAGCAGGACTTAACCTGGTGGGTGTTTCTTTTATTATTTTTGCTGGTTATTGTACAAGTCTTCATAGGGTAAATAATCAAGTGCGCTTGTTCTTTCATCTTTAACTCATTCTGAAATTGCTCTGGCCTTGTATAAGCATGGATTCCTCTAAGTGCATACAGTGTTAGCATATTGGTACAGATCAGACTTAACAGACAAAAAGAGAGGAATGGAAAAAAAGGCATATTATGGTACATTTGCCCTTTTCCTGAGTTAATGTGATCTCATAGTTAAAATATACAAATAAGGGTGTATTGGGGCTTTAATCTTGGTATTCAGGTGGGTTTTGTGGTTTACTATCAAAATTGCGAACGGCACTACGTCGACTGTCATATAGTCGAACATGGAAGTTCGAAATCGGTAATTTCGAAGACAAAATAATCAATCTAGGAATGGTTTTAACATGGGTCGAGGTAGGGGAGATGTTTGTAGTTCGGAATACTACTGAACACCTACCTCGACCCATGTTAAAACCATTCCTAGATTGATTATTTTGTCTTCGACATTACTGATTTTGAACTTCCATGTTCGAGTATATGACAGTCGACGTAGTGCCGTTCGCAATTTTGATAGTAAACCGGGTTTTGTGTCACTCATTTTTGAGAGGGGCACTAGTTTCTTTCAGATAGTACTGCCATGTATTTTAGATATAAGCAGTGCTTCTTTATAGAAATGGAGTGGAAGCATTTTAATTTTTGTTTTAGTACACTGGTTTACTGCTGTTTTCATTTTAAATCCATAAATGTAAATGAAGTGCAGTCTGGTTGACGGTATGTTGGCAATCATTACCTGCTGTGAGGGGTAGTGAGTTGTCTAGCATGTTGAGTGTGAAGAAACAAACATGTTTTTGTGGTATTAACCATATATGAGATAGTCAATTTTTATAATATATTTTATTTATTTATAAACTATTAACTGGGTAAGCCCTGCTGTGACCGGTCCACTTTCAGACAAGTAAATCCAGAATGTAGTACATGAAAGTATTCCTGCACATGTGTATTTAGTTATTTAAGTTTGTTTACCAGGGTAAGGTACTGATCAAAAATGACCAATTTTAAACCCAGCCTGGGTTGCAGAGACACAACAGGTATAAAAGTTACATTACATCAGATAGAAATATACATAGCATGCTTAACAATTTGGTGTAGATGAAAAACAATGTATAATTATTAACAAAGATATTTTGGTTATAAAAGTATACAGTGATACAACAGAGTATAAAATTAAGTAAATGACAAAAGAAAACAAGAGCTAGTGGAGATTATAGGTTCATAGGTAGGTACTACTCTATTGGCCCTTAAGCCTAGCCAAAAAGGTAACCTGGCTTTCGCCACCCAAGAAAATTATTTTGCTGTGCCACTGTCGAGCAGAGCTACAGAAGTGATCCCCAGGGTGAATTTCCTATTTTCTATCCACTCAACAAGATTTTTCTTGAAAAGTGCTAATGAGGCGCTTTGTTTGATATAGATAGGTAGTTTATTCCAGAGTATGGGAAGTCTCTAGGGCAGGAATCTATCGCTCCATGTTCTGTTTATTGTGGTGACAAGGTTTAGGTCCCTAGAGCGTGTAGCTCGGAGGGATTGTGATTTCTTTAAGTGGAGCATGTCCAACAGCTCTGGGTGTGACATACCTTTGTATGTTAGGCAGAGATCGCCTCTGAATAGGCAATATGTGATGGAGTAAAGCTGGAGGTATTTGAGACAGTCTGCATAGGGCATCTGTTTGCGGCCAGTAATCCGCTTTGCGAGGTATTTCTGCGGTCTTTCCAGTTGTTGCAGATGTCTTGTGAGGTACATACCAAAAGGGGCGTTGTACTCTATAATGGGTCTAATGAGAGATGAGTAGAGGGGAACAATGACCTCTTTTTTCCTGGATGAGAAACCTTTTTTGCTGAGGTGTGCCACACAGAAGGATTTCCTGACTAATGTGGTGATATGATTATCAAAGGCGAGACTACTGTCCACCTGTGTCCCAAAGTCTCTTATCACACTTTCGGTGTTAAGTTTACTATCACCTATGTGGTAGTTCATGGGTACAGAGTTTTTACCAAAGGGGATGACAATACACTTTTTGGCACTGAGCAGGAGGCCATGGCTTTGACACCAGGCATCTGTCTCAGTGAGGCCCTTTTGTAGGATGTCCACATCGTTAGGAGTTTCGATTATGGCTCCTAGTTTGCAGTCATTTGTGAAGTTCATTAGCCAAAGACTGTCTGTGTTAGCTTGTACTTCAGAGAAGTAGATACCAAACAGGAGAGGACCCAGGACTGAACCCTGTGGTACTCCACTTGTCACTGGTCTGAAGTCGGATTTGGAGTCTGCTACTTTCACAGTGTGGGTTCTGTCAGTGAGCCAGTTGGCAACCCATCTTGTGACATAGGGATTTATACCTAGTTTAGTGAGTTTATCTATAATTTCAGAGTGGGGGATGGTGTTGAAAGCCTTGGCAAGTTCTAGATAGGCTATGTGAACCACCTTACCCTTGTCTACAGCTTTGGTGACTGCTTCAAAGAAGTCTATCAGGTTTAGGAGACATGATCTGCCTTTTACAAACCCCAACTGGATGGGGTCCAGAGTTTGGAGATTACCAATGTCTTTGTTTATAAGTTCCATGATGATACGTTCCATGGTCTTGGAGACCAGCTTCATCAGGCTAATGGGGCGGTAGTTCCTGGGGTCTGTGGTGGCTCCCCCTTTGTGGAGTGGGATAACCATTGCTGTGTGCCATTCAGTGGGCACAAAGCCCGAGGTGAGGCTATGATTGAACATGGTACTCAGGTGGGGTGCCAGTTCAATCCGTAGTTCGTGTAGAACACCGCCTGGGATATTGTCATATCCCATGGATGCTGTGTTCTTGGCTTTGGAGAGTGTGGTTTTTACCTGTGCAGCTGTGATTACAGGAACTCTGCATTCTTCCAGTACAGAGATGGGCCCTTTAGGGTGTGAGAGGAGGGTAAAGTTAGCACTGAACCTATCTGCCTGGATGTTGGCAATATCAGTTGGTTCTGTATATTACTGCCATTGTACTGTAACTCAGAGCAGATCTGAGTGTTGCCATTGAGATTCTTGACATAGCTATAGAATGCTTTGTGGTTGTCTTTAGAATCAGTGGCAATTTTGTTTTTGTAACTAGCTTTGCAGGATTTTATGAGGGATCTCAGCTTCTTACTGAGGCTGACCAGGGAGTTCCTCCAATCATGGGATTTTACTCTTTTTTGCAACAGTTTCTTTCTTCTGTTGTAGAGTTTGTTTATGGCAGAGGACCACCAGACTGGCTTCATTTTTTTGGAGGATAGCATCTTAGTTCTGTTAGGGATAGCATGATCCATGCACTTGTGTAGGATTCAGCAGTCTTACCTTTATTGTCCGTCTCCATGGGTGTCGTGAAGTTTGCCACTTCTGTCTTAAGAAGCGTGAAGTTGGCTTTGGAGAAATTGTTTACGGTAGTTTCTCTAATGGGGGGGGTAGGGTCGGGATGTGGATGTCTAGGGTGATTAGCTTGTAGTCGGATCTGACCAATGAGGAATTGACCTTTGGTGTGGAACACCGGTCACCCATGTTGGTAATGACCAGGTCTAGGATATTGCTGCCCCTGGTGGGGGTGTGGATAAGTTGATCCAAGGCACTGGAATTTATGAATTCCAGAAAACGTTGAGCAAAAGAGTTGGTACATGAGTAGTTTTCCCAGTTAATGGTGGGGTAGTTGAAATCACCCATTAACTGGGTGTTGGGTTGTACCCTAATATTTTCCAGTGTATTTAGAAATGAGGAGTGGGAATCCTGGGGCATGGTTGGGGGAACTGTAGCAAGCTGCAATTTGGACTGCGGTCTTGCCCAGAGTTAGTTGCACTTAGATAATCTCGGATGCATTATGCTGAGCAACTAACCTGGACGTGTGGGTATCCTTAACAAATATGGACACGCCTCCGCTTTTAGTGTTTCGGTCCAGGTTAAGTGGCCGAAAGGTGTGGTATAAATTATAGCCTGGTAATGCAGGGGTGCTCTCTGGAGCCTTGAACCAGGTCTCTGACACTGCACAGACAAGCAAGACTGCAAGCTAATATACCTCCTGGATTAAATGAAATTATATCCATTAAGCCTGTATTAATCAAAAGGGCTGAACAATATACGTAAAATATTGTATGTATAAGCATTGCACGATTTATTTCAAACATTTCATTTTATGTGATTTTAATATATATGTTACATTTTTTAAATTAGTAACAATATGTTTTTATTCAGGACCAAGGATATATCAATTAGTTGTGTTTTTATAAATATACATACAGGAATATTTTCTGAGATATATATGGTTGCTATTGTTTTAAATAAAATGTCTGTTGATTAATTAAATGATGACATCAGATATCAGATGGTATTTAAAGGGGATAATAATGGAGAATGTTAGATTCTGATGAAATCCCCATGAGGGGATGAAAGCGCTCAGTCTGTGTTTTAACAGTGAATTAAAAGTTATTTAACAGCAATTCCTGGCATCGACAGTGTTTTATTCGATTACTACTGCACAGATGTTGATGTTCTCCATTTTAAGGAGTGTCTTGAGTGAGTGCATTTTGAGGTTTAGACTTCTAGCATTAAGTAGCATTACCCTCAGATTTTGCTTGCTTGTACCTGTTACGGTGGTGAATTTGTCATTTCTAAGTACACATAAACACTCATTGCTAAGTACATATAAACAGCTGTTTCAATCTTAGAGTGGAGAGACAGATGTAAGGGGTTATTTGGTGGAATTAAGTTACATGGTCTGAATCAGGGTATTTGCATTGGCTTTCTTCCATCAAGTATGTTTTAAATTGGAGTTCATTCATTCAGTGTAATGATTTACGTTTTAATGGTTAACAAACAGTTATTACACAAAGCTAAATGAAGTACTATATAAACTAATGAAAAGAAAGAACAAAATGGGAACTGGACACATCTATTTGATTATCAACTCACGATGCCACAGTTATTAGTAGCTATTGATCCGTGAATTTTCTGCAGGTAATGTCAATGATAATGAGGGTCCAAAGTCTGTGTAATTATAACTGTAATCAGCAAAAGAAACAAATGTGAAGCTCCTTGCCAGCAATAGCTTTTTTTACAACTTCTGTGTAGCGTATGGAGAGGCAGTAATGTCTCTTTATTGATTATAGTGTGACTTATGCTGGAGTGTCTAACAAAATATTGGCAATAACAGATTAGTAAAATGGACTTGATAGTTTCTTTGCTTAGACAGTCTGAAAAATAATCAAGTTTCTTTGTATGTTAGTGGGTTACTAAAACAGAGACTCTGTTTGTCCATCAGTATGGCTATTTTCTAAGCCCAGCCACATTGTTAGCCTTAGCATTACTTGAAGTAATATTTGGCTCACTGTAAAATATGACTCCTGAACAGTTACATACTGGATCATTCAGCTTCTCATAGCTCTTAATACTCTGCTTGAGCAATCTCCAGCCATTTTAAATCCAGACTTTCTACATCTTAAACTTGGTTTCTGTTTAGCACAGCATGTCCCTTGATTTTGCTTCAGGCTTAAATGTTCTGTCAACAAAACATTACCATTATGCTTTTGTGCCTATGTAAACAACCAATGTACTTGCTTAACTACCTGAAAAAGCTTATTTCTTGTAACACCTCTGTGTCATGTTATACTTGGAAAGGCAGTTTCAATACACACTCTCAGAACTTGTACATTTGCACTTTACATAGCCTTGGTGAATACTGAAAAACCCAAACTGCTACGTTACAGTGACTCTTGCAGAATACTTTAAACTGTCTTTTAGTTCAGTTTCAATGAATACATATGCTCTTCTTCAACTGTTTATTTTAATTAATCCATGTTTTCACAGATGACAGTTGAACTTCTGGGATGAATAGCAGAAATTTCAGTGTGAATGTGAAGGAATATAAGTTAAGTATGAGACTGCTGTTTCTTGGAATAGCCCCCTACTGTGAGGTACAATGATCTCTGATTTAGCATATACTACAGGTAAGTAGCTTGAGTGTGAGGGGTATGCCCCGCTGTGGGGGGAGAGGGAGGAACCCTCTTCAAAAATGCCTTAAAAATGCAATCACCGATAATAGTCTGGTGCATGGAGCATTGCAATTATGCTTCAAAAATGGGGAAAAGGCAAGCTTTCATTAAGTACTCTTAAGAGTGGTCAAGATGAGGTATCTAGCTGGAAAATGACATTGGACAGCACTAGTCAACAAAGAGCAGTGGCAGAAAAGTACCTTGCAACTTTTAAAACAGTTTGGCCATCAGAGAGACACTTCATTTTTTCTGCTGTTTACTTTGACCGAGTTAAAGTGTTTTACTGTCTTTCAAAGGCTATGAAAGCAGGTAAAACACTTTTCTTCTGTAACTGGTAGCCCATGAAAAAGAAAACTATACACTACAAAGAATTGTGATCTGGTCTCACTTATCAAAAGCCTCATCATGTGCTCTTGACATGGATGACTCACCACTCAAACACTGCTCTCGGAGTGAATTTATTGGCATATTTATGCAATGAAGGCTGGAGACCTGATCATAATCCTCCAATTAGATGACAGGAAATGGATACAAGTATCTAGGCATTAAACACTGAATCATCTTTTCCCCCTTGGAAGGTCATCCCACATAGATATATATGGTGCAACTTTTCCAAAAAGCTATTTAAGACAAGCTGACAAAAATCAGAGTCATACTGGAAATTTTCGCAATCTGACGCCAGCTACTTCCACATGGTATGGTTATGTTCCAGTGTACATCCTCACTGGGAACTAGCAAAAAATAGAGTTACGTATGTCATGGGTCTTACCCTTCCTGAAAGGCAAGACTGTGATTTATGGCTGTTATGTTTATCACAGGAGTGGCAAGCCCTAACAAGAAAAAAATGTTATCTTTGGATCAGAGCACTTATTAGTGCCTTGTTGATGACAATCTGCAAGTTCTAAAAATATCTGTAGTAAATTGCTTAAAATGTCTTGCAGTATTGCAGTATGGTGACTAATGCAAAGGACAGCCCTCTAACAAATTAGATATGCATGTAAGGAACAATTTTGGTGTGCATTTATATTGCTCACAATTATTACATACAATGCTCATTATTCTACTGTTCGCCGTCAAGCATTTACTTATTCTTACTGTTCATACAGAGTTTCTTCATGAGGAATATACTTACAAGTTTATATCACTATACAGCATTAATGCATTTCTTTTTAACAAAACATGCTTTAAAGGTTTAACAGCAAATTTCAAAATGTGTTGTTTGCTTGAACTCAAATTTATTTTCTGAAGTAGTGCTACTTGCAGGACTGGCTAGTGTACACATCCTTATTTATATTCAAGGCATGTAACTACTGCCTGTTTTCTCTCTGCCTCACAGTTTTATGTAAGCTGTTCTTTCAACATTATAATTAACTTTCATTGCTATGCAATGCCCATGATGTATGAGTTACATGAATGTGATTTAACATATCTTTATACAATGTTTTCCTATGAAGTGTGATCACTGTTTTTGCTTGCATTTGTTGCTGACATAAAGAGGGTGTTCTGTGTTCTTCAAGGTGCTTACACATTAAAATGCTAAAAGAAAAAATACAGTTTTGTAAATGATATTTACAAGGACAGATTTTAACAAGTATATTAGTGAATGCCACATGGCAGTAAAAATTTGATTTAAAACCTGAAATTCAAAATAATATAAACAGAACCACAGCAAATAATAATAACTTGAATGTGACAGAACCTAATATATAAAGTAAACCAATAAAAATTTGTATTTTTTCTGGTTCTGATGAAGTAAAAATCAGAGAGATAAAATTTGAGTATTCCTCTCTTGTTTCTAAATTGAATATAATAGGGAGGTAGTACCTGCTTTAACTGAAATGGTGGATAAAGCACCATTCAGTGAACCCGACAAACAAAGCACTTTACTCCAGCCTTGTCATGGAATGAAAAAGCCTTGTTCTACATGATGCAGTAGCCTCTGAGTTGCTTATACTGGCTGGGAAAGGTAAGTACTCTCCCTGAGCATAGGAGTTGTGGTAGAATAAAGACCCAACATAAAGCATATTCTTTTAGTTTTCATTCTTTATTTTTTCGCATGTAGTTTTAATTATTTACTTTATTTTTAAATGTGTCTCAGATTTTGTGTTATCCATTTGAGCATAAACCTAATAGGATGGATGAAAACACAGATAATCCTTAGTTATGGTAACTACACAACTAATCTGGCAACAGATGTGGTGACACAGAGCAACTGTGATAGATTTTAACTCAGGATATAGAAAGAAACCTCTTCGTTTTGTGAAATTTCATGGACAAAACAAGTGAAAAATAACTCATACTTTTGTGGAACTTCACGGTCAAAATAAGAGACAGCAGCAAAATCTGAGTCAATAGTTATAACACTGTCCAATTGTAATGTTAAAAAAACATTAACTTCCACTGTAAGCTCCTTGGCAATTTTTGAAAAAAAAAAAAAAGTTCAGTGCTACACATAAAGCTGACCTTCACAATTAGCTCTTTTAATAACATTTTTCATTGTAACATACTGTGCTCCCCTTGTATGGTCTGCTTGTCATCTTGGCACTGATTGCTGAAATGCAATTAGCTCATCCACAATTTAAGAGGAAACATAAATTTTACTAATACTTTCACAATTAGTACTTTAGGATGTTGGGAGAAAAAGTGTAAATTAGTAACATCATATCTCATTCTTTCAACTGACACAGATATAAGTACGAAATTGAGCTGAAGTGGAAATCTTGCCATTTACCAAGCTGTGTATTAGCCACAGATAGAACATGATTTATCTTTTTTGTTAAGGTAGCGTTGTCTTAAGAAACATATTTGAGCAACACTGCATGTGGGTAAAACAAGTGCAAACTTCAGAAGAGTATGTTCATACTATAAACTAACACTTTAGAGATATTAAAATTTAAATATTAGATAATACCTTCAACAATAATATAAACAACACTGCTAATAATCAATGGTATAGCTTTACAAATTTATAGAAGTAAAAATGCTATAACAAAACAGGTGCCAATTTCAACAATAAACTTACAGCATAACATACAATAAACATTAGCATTGCGGACTTATAGCCAGCATGGACTCAGACTTTAATGATAGCCTTTATAGTACCGTTACTGAAGCAGAGACATATTATCAGATCCCTGCAGAAATGTCACTGGGTTTGAATGAGTGATACACATAAGAAGCGAATGACCCCAAGCTTGATTACACTGGTTATCAGATAATGATTTAATGCATGAAAACAGGCTAAACTGAACATAAGCATTTTAACTTCATAAATGCATAAGATTTAACTAAGCAACATCAGATCTGGAAGAAGCTGTAGAGGGGATATAAATGGAAGTCAACTTCATTTTAATAAAATTATCCTTTTTTTTTTTTTTTACTGATGGGATTGTCCAACTAGGAAGTCACATTTTCAGTGAAGTCTTGGGGAGATTCTTCAAAGCATGACCAAGTAACATGATGGTAATATAGTACACAATGAGCAGGATCAATACCATCAAAAGCAGGCATAAGCTTAGCATACCATACATTTATAAACATTACAGAAATATACTGACAATGAAATAGATGTTGATCTGACTGGTATCATCAACAAATGTCCAGAACAAATAAAGTATTAGAAAATGTATTGTATACTGCTTACCTTTAGTTGTTCTTGTGGTTTAATTCAATGACATTTTCAATTACTTTTTTTTTTTTTTTTTAGAAAAAAAATAACTGGACTATATACATATATGAGATATACAGAGTTACATATTGCAGCATGACATGCTTACACTATTGGGAGGTGCCTGACAGTTAATAATGACAGGAAGGTATATGACCGCTAGACACAGAACGTCTAGATTAAGTGACAATTTTTACATGTGTTAGAAATAGTTGGAAGTGTGAAAAACTGAGGGGCTGCCAGCCCAGCCAGATAGAATTTTATAAATAATTTTATGTCATTGTAAATATTAATATGATCCACAGGCTGGTTTCACAGATGTAAGAAAACTGTGTTATGTTCTGAGCTTCAAAAATGTAACCACAGTGCACCCTTCTGGAAGAAAGCTGATGAGTAAAGCATTTTATGACTGATCTCAAGCTAGGAGATAGGATGCCTGGGCTAGGAAATTCTTTTGATTGTTCATAGACAGAGATAATTACTAGGTTTTACATGTAAAGTATATTTTATTGCTGTGGCTTCCTGGCAGGTGCAGATTGGAAAAAGAAATGTTAAAATTTTAAGTTCAGTGAGCCTGGGAAACTTAAGGAGAAGTGTCAAGAATGATGTAATCTGAAATGACTCAGCAGTAACGTGTATTATCAATTTAAGACTTTCTCGGAGAGAAAGATTTATCATTTTGTATTTTGATCTGAAGCTAAAAACAACTCACCAGCACTTTGCTTGTAAGTAGAATTTAGAACATAGTTTCTCTTAGCCAGATTAGTCTCGCTGTTTTCTATATTTATGTGACACTATCTTACAATATTATTTTAAAGAAGTTTCCTGTGATCTCTGAATTCTCTATAAGCACTGTGTTGAATTGATGAGCATTGCCTTGTGTTTTTATTATAAAATATTTTAAACATTTCAACTGTGGCTGTTTTGTGTAGACGTAATTTAAGCTCTTAAAGTATTTGCATGCATTTGGTGATACTGTATAAGCCACTCCAATACCCTTAGCCCTGGGTTACACTTACTATTTGGATAACAGTAATAGCATACAGTAGAACTGGACAACCTTTGGTAAGGGACTGTATATTAGCTGATAAGAATAGTTGGTGGCAGTGGTTACTACCTTATAGCCTGGTCAGAAGGGGGCATAGCTAGTGAACCTGTGTCAGCCTTCCCCAGGAGTGTCTGTGTGTTTGTATATAGCTCAGATCTCAAAGTGTGTGTGTGTAAGTGTGTGTCAGCTACTTGGGCAGGGACACGAAGCACTGGTTGGACCAAGAGGACACTGGAGGTTCTGGCTTGACTGCTTGCATGAGATCTAAACCCTATCACTGTGCCAGTGGGGAGCCTCAATTGGGATCTGGAGAGAAAGGGAGAAACCAGCCTCAGACTGACTGTGATCTCTGTGTGCTCTTAAAGGAAATTGTACTTTACTGTGCATGTACTTGTTATCCTCCCAATGTGGACGCCCCTCACTCATGTTAGTGGTGACGATTGAGGTTCCTTGATTACTGGGCCAGTGCACGCGTGTCACATATTAATAGTTTGGCAGTGGTGAGATATCTACATCAAATTTTCACTGCTTGATAGTGGCGAGTTAGCCACATCACATATTAATTGGCTTGTAGTGGTGTGGATATTGAATTCCTATAGCTTGTGTACAGTGATCACTGAAGCTGTTTTTGTACTCTGAATCAGTCATGCAGTGAACCCTCAGAGTTCAGATCACAATTATTTTATTTCTTTTGTTAGCTTAGTCAGTCAGGGAGAGGAGGCAAGCATGTCAGGAGAGAATTATGGTAAGCTGACAAAGAGCCAGTTGGCTGAGATGTGCCAAGCTAAAGGACTGGTGCATGGAAACCTAACTAATGCAGACATGATTGCAGCTTTGGTCACAGATCCATCAGAGAATAGCAATCAGGAAGATGATCAGACTGGCCGTGGAGGTGTACAACACTCAGAGAATGGAGAGCTCAACCTTTCTACAGAGGATTTAAAAATCCATCTGGAGCTAAAGAGACTTGATTTGGAGGCCAAGTGTTGGGAAAGAGATGCAGCACAGAGACTGAGGCATCTAAAGGCTGAGGACAATGAGCAACTGCTATACCTGGAAGCTGAGGAGAAGGAGAGGCAGAGACAACATGAAAAGGAGATGCTGACTCTTCACCAGAGTCATGGAGGTAAAGTGGAAGGGAGTAACTGAACCGCAGGAGCAACAAAGGTCAGTAAATTTCTTCTACAGTTTACAGAGGGGCATAATTTTGATAGTTTCATTCATATGTTTGAGAGTGTATGTAAACAGTATGATGTTGACCAAAGGCTCTGGATAAGGTTCCTGACCCCCTTATTCCATGGTAAAGCTGAAACTATTTTGTCCAAACTGACAATGATTTCTTAAATTTTATACTTGTAAATAATTGTTTGCTAGAATTTTTTAAGATAACACCTGAAGCTTATAGGAAAAAGTTTTGTGAGTACAGACACAAGGGAGATGAAAATGTGTGTGAATATGTTGTTGAAGTGAGCACTTATTTTCATAGGTGAGTGAGTGGATGTCAGGTCACCACTTTTGAAGGGCCAGCAGACATTTTGTTGAGGGAACAAGCCCTTGGCATTTTGCCTGAGGACATGAGGATCTGGTTAGCTGATAGACAATGCTCTACTTCAGATGAGTTGAGGAAGAAGGGAGACCTATACCTAGCAAGCAGGGCATCACTGCACAGGAAGGGACATCCAGTGCTGCTCATGGGTCTAAGGGAACCCTTGGTGGGCAGCTCAAACTGCCCCAACAGAATCTGACAGTAGCAGGGAAAGCCACTAGTCCAGGTACATGTCCAGGACCTAGGGTTAAATGTTTTGAATACAACCAGTGGGGCCATGTAGCACATAGCTGTCCACAGAGGCAAGGTGGGGAACAAAAGGTGAGGGAGCCAATAAGTGGGAAGGCCAAAATGCCAACAGTAGGTTGTCTTGAGACAACAAGGGTATCAAACTACCACAAGAGTTTATATCCTATCAGAGTGAATGGCAAAGAGACCGTGGCTAATAGAGACACAGCCTCTGATATAACCATTATGAAGCACGCAATGGTTACAGAGGAGCAATACTTGCCTGGGCAGTCTACTCCAGTCAGAGCTTTAGGAGGGACCCCATTCCAACTACCTTTGGCTAGGTTTCACCTTGACTGTGAGGGTGGAAAAGGAAGCCAGCAATTAGGTGTGTTTGAGGATATCCCTCCAGATGTCCTGATAGGGAATTATTTTGATAATGCAGTACTGTGTGTTTATGCAGTTACATGCAGTTAGGCTTGGAGACTAAGCATGTGGGTCTGGTAGCCTGAGGGAGACCCAGACAGACCACACACTTGCAGCCAGGACTAGTGAGGTGACTACTGCAGGGAGGGAGCTATCCTGTAGCAGTGAGACTGAAGGTGAGCCACAACTGCTTGTTGGTACTGATAGCCCCTTGGACGGAATGATTGCAAGGGCAGAGGTGAGTAGTACTACCCAGGTTGACAGTGAGGTACCGCTGTCAGAGGATACCAGACGTCCTGTGGAAGGGGAGCTGGGTTACAAGAAGAGAGTTGAGACAGGCTGAGCTGTCAGACCCTACATTACAAAGCCTGAGGCAGGTAGCTAGTGAGGCACCTGATTCTCAAGGGAAGGGGGAATCTGTATACTGGGACAAAGAGTTATTGTACAGAGATTGGACCCCTGAGGGAGGGCTAGAGGGTGAGAGAATACAGCAGATGGTAGTGCCTAACTTCTGGCACTTCTAGCCATAGCCCATGATATTCCCTTTGTTGGTCATATGGGCATAAAATATACAAAGAGAATGTTATGCAGACCTTTTATTGGTCTGGGATTTCCAGAGATGCAACAGGGTACTGCAGGACCTGTGAGCAGTGCCAAAAGGTAGGCAAGGGAGGAGACAAGGTGAAAGATCCTTTGATGCCTTTGCATGTGACTGAGGAGTCAATTCAGAGGATAGCTATGGATACTGTGGGGCCTCTGAGTACTCCAAGTTCTACAGGGAAAAAGTATATCCTAGTGGGAGTAGATTATGCTGAAAGATGCCCTGAGGCAGTGGCTCTGTCCTCCATTGAGGCAGAAAAGGTGGCAAATGCTTTATTAGAGATTTGCAACAGGGTAGGTTTCCCAAAAGAAATACTGACTGACAGAGGTGCCAATTTCATGTCAGACCTGCTGCTTGTATGTGGAAGTACTGTGGGGTGAAGCACCGAAAGACTACCCCATACCATTCCCAGACTAATGGTCTTGTTGAGAGGTTAAACTCTACACTCAAGTCCATGCTACGGGCATTTGCAGAGCAGTTTAAGAGGGATTGTAGCAAATATTTGCCCCATCTGTTGTTTGCTTACAGAGATATTCCCCAGGAATCCACAGGTTTTTCACCCTTTGAGTTGCTGTATGGGCATAAGGTGAGAGGACCTCTACATTTAATTCCAGATGAGTGGGAAACTGAGTGTGAATCTCACAAGGAGTCTGTTGTGGCATATGTCCTAAACCTCAGGACAAGGGTCAGGTAACTCATAGGCTTGGCCTAGGAGAAACTGGTAGAAGCCTAACAGCAGAAAAAGGTCTGGTATGACAGGAATGCTTGAGCTAGAGAGTATGCTGTAGGGCAGCAGGTAATGGTTCTCATTCCTGTCAGACACAACAAGCTGCAGGCAGCCTGGGAGGGATCCCACAAGGTGGTAAGGAAGGTCAGTGATGTTAACTACATGGTGGAACTGCTAGGCAGGCGGCAAGAGCACAAACTGTACCATATTAACATGATGAAACCTTACCATGATAGGGAGGCCCCCTTCTAGGGTGCCTGAGGGAGTCAAACAAACTCTGAGGGAGGAGATACATGAAATGTTGGAACTAGGGGTAATTCAGGAGTCTAACAGTCCCTGGGCCTCCCCAGTGGTGCTGGTGCCAATGAAGGATGGCAGCAACAGGTTCTGTGTGGACTACAGGAAATTAAATAGTCACAAAGACACAGATGCTTACCCCATGCCTAGGGCAGATAAAGCCCTAGAGCAGCTGGGTGGGGCTAAGTATCTTACCACCACTGATCTTACCAAGGGTTACATTGCAGGTGCCCTTGACTCCCAGTGCTAGAGAGAGATCAGCCTTTGTGATTCCTTTTGGCTTGTATGAGATCACAAAGATGTTCTTTGGGATAAAAAATGCCCCAGTGACTTTCCAGAGGCTGGTAGATCATATCATAGGAGGAGCAGGAGATTTTGCCATTATGTAGATGATGTTGCCATCTACAGCCATTCCTGGCTAGAGCACCTTCAGCATGTCAGGGAGGTTCTGGGCAGACTACAGAGGGCAGGGTTGACCGTTAAGCCCAGCAAATGTCAGGTGGGTATGGTAGAGGTCTCCTAACTGGGGCATAGATTGGGGAGTGGTAAGATCAGGCCAGAAACTGTCAAGTGGAAGCCATTCAGCCATGGCCTGCACCTGTTACCAAAAAAACAGGTGAAGACATTCTTTGGGACAGCAGGGTACTACAAAAAGTTAGTCCCCAGTTATAGTACCATAACTGCTCCCATCACAGACCTAACAAGAAAAACAGGCCAGATAAGGTAATGTGGACCACAGCATGTGAGCAGGCATTCCAGAAGCTTAAAGAAGCTTTGGGAGGACCCCCTGTGTTAGCCAGTCCAGATTACAGCAAAGAATTTGTTGTGCAGGTGTATGCTTTGAACCATGGGGTGGGGGCTGTACTTAGCCAGGTTTCTTCAGAAGGAGAAGAGCACCCAGTGGTATCTCAATTGTAGGTTCCAGCCCAGGGAGAATGCTATGCAGCTGTAGAAAATGAATGTCTAGCCATAGTGTGGGTAATGCAAAAACTTCAGAATTATCTGTATGGAAGAAAGTTCGCTGTAGTTACAGATCACAATCCCTTAACATGGTTCACATCGAGCCAGCTGAAAAAATGCCAAGTTATTAAGGTTGAGCCTAGAATTGCAAGCATATGATATGCCAGTGCAGCACCGCAGTGGGATTAGTAATGCCAATGCAGATGGGTTCTCAAGACAAGGAATGTGGTAAGTTATACTGAAACACTCAGCCCTCTCAAGCAACGTTTCTCAAGGGGTACTTGAAAAACTTGATTTTTCAGGGGGGGAAGAAATGTGAAAAACTGAGGGGGTGCCAGCCCAGCCAGATAAAATGTTATAAATAATTCTATGTCATTGTAAATATTAATATGATCCACAGGCTGCTTTCACAGATGTAAGAAAACTGTGTTATGTTCTGAGCTTCAAAAATGTAACCACAGTGCACCCTGTGGGAAGAAAGCTGATGAGTAAAGCATTTTATGACAGTTTGATCTCAAGCTAGCAGACAGGATGTCTGGGATAAGAAATTCTTTCTATTGATCTAAGACAGAGTTAGTTCCTAGGTTTTAGATGTAAAGTGTCTTTTATTGCTGTGACTTCCTGGCAGGTGCAGATTACAAAAAGAAATGTTAAAATTTTAAGGTCTGTAAGCCTGGGAAACTTAAGCAGAAGTGTCAAGAATGATGTAATCTGAAATTAATCAGCAGTAACGTGTATTATCAATTTAAGACTTTCTCAGAGAGAAAGATTTGGCATTTTGTATTTTGTTCTGAAGTTGACAACAACTCACCAGCACTTTGCCTCGTACGTAGAATTTATAACATAGTTTCTCTTAGAGACAGATAGGAATATAGCCAAATTAGTCTAGCTGTTTTCTATATTTATGTGAGACTATCCTACAATATTGTTTAAAGTATTTTCGTGGGATCTCTGAACTCTCTATTAGCACTGTGTTGAATTGATGAGTATTGTGTTTTTATTATTTATTATTGAATATTTTTAAACCTTTCAACTGTGGCTGTTTTGTGTAGACATAATTTAAGCTCTCAGAGAAGTTGCATGTATTTGGTGATACTGTATAAGCCACTCCAATGGCCTTAGCTCTACATTACACTTACTATTTAGATAACAGTAATAGCACTCAGTAGAACTGGACACTCTTTGGTAAGGGCCTGTATCGTAGCTGATAACAGTAGTTGGTGGCAGTGATTACTACCTTATAGCCTGGGCAGAGGGGGGGGCATACTTAGTGAACCTGTGCGAGCCTTCCCCAGGAGTGTCTGTGTGTTTATATATAACTCAAATCTCAAAGTATGTGTGTGTCAGCTACTTGGGCAGGGACACGGAGCACTGGTTGGACAGAGAGGGTACTAGAGGTTTTAGCTTGACTACTCGGCTTAGATCTGAACCCTATAGCTGTGCCAATGGGGAGTCTTATTGGGGATCTAGAGAGAAAGGGAGAAACCAGCCCCAGACTGACTGTGATCTATGTGTGCTATTAAGGGAAATTGTACTTTACTTTGTGTATACTTATTATCCTCCCAATGTGGACATCCCTCACTGGTGTTAGTGGTGAGGATTGAGGCTCCTTGATTACTGGGCCACTGCATGGGCATCACAGGAAGTATAGCAGATAATAGGCCCTTTGAGCTTTCACCATACCTCTCAACCTCTTAGAGCAAGAAATCTGAACAAAGGCATGAATAATAGGAGAAAAAAGTGCAGAAATAGGGACACTTTTTACATAATGATCTTACAAACTTGGAATGTTGACAGAATAACATGTTTTGTTTGCATCAGCATGAATGTTCTGAAGGATATGAAGTCTGAAACTCAAATTCATGACATTATTTTCTCACTTCAGTTCTCAATGTATTTGCCAGTGATTTGTGAGACAGAGACCAAAAATTTGAGGGACAAATCTGGATGTTCTGTGAAAATCTGGACAGTTGAGAGTTATGGCTCTCACCTGCTAGCTAGATAATTAGGTTTATGGGAAGAAGCAGCTGCCTCTATAACAAGTTGTCAGAATCAATGTAACAGAAATTACAGCGTCTAAGAGACTCACTGAGTACACTCTACAAGAGTTTGGAGAACTTAGAGGGACAGCAGGCTACACTGTTGTCAGAAGAGGTGTGTGTGAGAGGACTGGAAACCACATTTCCTAAAGCAGTGGTGAGGAGAAGGATGAACTTTTGGCTCTTGGCATGAATTACTGGCCCCATGGCATCCTACCTGGACTAATAATCTGCACTGGAGCAGATCTGTTAAAATGCTTCTATTTTACTTGCACCAACTTTCTATTTATCATGTTTTCTTGTGCTGCCTACCTGACCAGTGGTAATATTAACTTCACATACTGGTGCCTTATGGCACCTGGGCTAAAACCCTAAACTAACTGACTACCTGGCTCACTACACACACTTTTTGTCATAATAATATACTTTACACAGTTTAAACAGAGTAGAAATTCTTTACTGACCTGTCTCACAAACTAAAACTGATTGCCTCTTTGTGCTGCATTACACCACTTCATGGTTCAGTCAAGCAGCCTTTATCATTACTTCAATAACTTAATCTCCCCCTGTCTCACTTCTTCCTCCAATTGCCCTCACATCCATATTGGATCACTGACGACTCGGACTGCAATCGGCTCTGCCCATTCAGGCATCTAGACAGAGTTTACTAATACCCAGCTATAATTGGCACCATTTTTAAACATACCAAACATATAATGAAGTAGCTTTTGCTCCCTAGCCTCCCAGTGTGCTCGCCATGTAAGTACAATTATATTTGAAAATACTGCTATATAACAGTGCTCTGTCTTTCAATTGTTTACTAGCCACGCTATGTACATGACTAATCTAATGGTGTGTTAAACCATGTGTCTTATATGGCAGCATAACTGCATTCCATACTGCGACTTAATTTTTTTCTACACAATATTTGTAAATAAGTTAAGCTTTTATTTTATATTAACTAATAGTGCTTCTCACTTTTCATTTGAAGCAACAAAGAACAATCTGTAAAAGTCTGATTGCTATTCCTGGCCTATCTTATAACTACTAGCAACTTTTGTCTGCTTTAATAAAAGTGCATTTGTGTATTCAGTACCAAGGATCTTGATACAAGTTATGTGTTACTGACACCACTTAGTTTCATAGTTTCATAGTATAGTACTAGGCTATCTGCCCTGGGGCATTTGTAAGCCTAGCCATAGTGATGTGGCTTTTGCCACCCCATGAAATGGTACAAAAATGTACAGAATAAATCTAGATAGTTTCATAGTATAGTACTAGGCTTGCAATGTAATTGCGAATGTCAATAGTTCTCTATACTTGTCTTTTTGAGTGTTTTTGCTACCAGAACAGATGTACAATTTAATTTCTGATATTTATAATCTCTTTCTGCTCACTCTAATTTATAGTACTTTTCCTACACTTTTGGTATATAGCGTGATTATATTATCTATGACTATATTATCTATCCCTTTTCCCATTTCTTCCTACTTACCTAACCTATTCTGTTTTTTTTTCTTTAGTTATCAGTCCCATCCCAGCCTCTTAGCAAACTTCCCACCCTCTTAAATGGTCTGCCAAGAACGCACCTACTATTAGATGGTTTTCTCGGTGGAAAGTGTTTAAAAAAGAAACTTAAGTGCAGGTCAAGACCTATGTACTTATACACAGTATAGTAAGCCTCCTATCCATGTGTGCATACTACTGGACCCACTTCTCCTCTCCCTAATTTGGCTCTTAACTAAGCTATTATTTTACTCATACCAAGCGTTGCCAAAAAGTCCCAAAAGCACAAACCCCAACTATGGTCCTCTAATTAACCTCACATACTGGTGCCTTATGGCACCTGGGCTAAAACCCTGAACTAACAGACTCCCTGGCTCAGTACACACACTTTTTGTCATAATAACATACTTTACACAGGTTAAGCAGGGTACACATTCTGTACTGGCCTATCTCACAAACTAAAAGTGCTTGCCTCTTCACGATGCATTACACCACTTTGTGGTTCAAACCGCTCTGTTTGCCCTCACTATCCCACCCCCATTCTCACCCACCCCACTATCCCTAAATTCTAACCTAACCACACCCTCAAATGAATTAGCTTATCTCTAACTCTCATTCACCATCTTCACACCCACATCCCTCCACTTCTCCCCATACTCTTACCATCATCCAATCACTACTCTCACTGTTGCACTACAATCCCCTCCCCTACATTTCACATTACGCCTTTTGATCCCATACATTAAGTTTACTCCTCCTTATCTCTCCTCCCTTACCACCATGCTTGCAAAAAATTCACTAATAATTATGACTCCCCTACCTTGTCTTCTCTTCCTAGCTCACCTAGCTACTTCCTACCGCACACTCCACATCTAAACTACCACTCTCCAACACACCTGTTCTATCCAAATTACAACCAGCCCAACACACACATACACATCTCACCTCAACTTTACATTAACTCTAACACACTATTCTTCACTTTTAAATATATCCGTACTCACACCCCTCTATGGTCTCTTCACAAATATTTCAGATCGGTACGCAAACTCACATACCTATTGCTACACTCTCTAACTCAAATTAAACTTTGAGCAGACATCCATCCCAACCCTGGACCCAAACTTGCTTATCTGCCTAGTACAAAACACCCCCCCCCCACTAACTCACAAAATCAGGTCATTATCAATCTCTCCCCCCCCCACACACACACACTTACTAAAAACTGCAATTCAAACCTATTAATTACTAATTTCAACCTCAAGAGCATCATAAATAAAGTAAATCAATTCCATGCTGCCCTTGCCCTCTACTCACCTGACACAGCTGTCATAACAGAGACGTGGCTAAAATTCCATATAAAAGATTAAAAAAATTCTAACTAAAGGCTGCAGCAAATTTAGATGCAATAGGTTAAACAAATGGGGTGGAGGTATTGCTAACATCTTTAGATTCCTTCAAACTAGTCCAACTACACTGCACTCCTCCTGACCTCCCCAACTCTGAAGTATTAATTACACACCTAGAAATCAATTTCCACAAAACAATAATATTCATTGCCACCTACTTACCTCCTGGAAACAACCGATCTAATATAGAAAACATTCTCTGCTGGGCATCAACTAACTTCCACCAAGAAACAATAGTCCTAGGCAACTTTAATCTAAACTGGCTTACCTGCTCCTCTGATAACCTCTCCAACTTTATCAACCTCTACAACTTCTATCAAACCATTAACTCTCCCACTCATATCGACAAACATTCAGAAAAACAGTCAATACTAGACTTAATACTAACAAACAAGCCCAACCTAGGTCACTAAGCAGGCTACCTTCCAGACAACCTTAGCAATAATTCCCCAAACGTTTTTCCCAGGACACGGGTTCACACCCCTAACACCGTCATATTCAAAAACATCCGCAGCAAAAAAAAACTTCCTCCCAACTCTGTTTAATACCCTGCTACAGCAATGTGACTGGTCACCACTAGAATTCCTCCAGTTAGACCTCTCAGTTCAATACTTTAACAATAAATTCCTTGAAATCTTAAATATACTAGCACCCACTAGGAAAATTCGCACCAAAAGCAAACAACTTCGTTGGCTAACTAAATACATCAAATTACTACTTAAACAAAGGGAGAGAGCCTGGTCACTTTACCAAAGTTCCAAAAACAGAGAAACCTCACCTCATATCAATAACTAAGAAACCAAGCTAACAAACAGATCAACCATGATAAAAAGTCTTACTTCCAAACATCCCAACAAAAACACCAGAACAATCCCCAAAAATTTTGGCAAAGTATTAATCCTAAATCCTGGAAAAGTCACAACCCCAGTGCCATCCACCAAAAACATAACTGATTGTCCTGCATCCCAATTCAGTACTCACTTTATTAATTCAATAACATCCCTCATAGTCAATAATACTAACTCTCCCCTAACAGTACCCACCTCCACTGAATCCAACCCTGAATCATTCTCCATCAAGCCCATACAAAATAATTACATAAAAAAAGCTTCTAACCAAATTAAAACCCTCATCTCCTACTGCCGATCAGCTCCCAAATTAATTCTTAAAAATAGCTGCTACTTCCATCTCCTATCCTATATCAATACTAATTAACCACTCCATTTCCGAACAATACGTAACTATATTCTGAAAAATATCTCATATCACTCCTCTACACCAAATTGGCCCCTCTACAGACTTCTCAAACTACTGACCCATTGCCATTCTTTCCCGTCTAGCCAAAATCCTTAGAAAAATACATTCATCGATTCATCAACAACGTTTTGATTATTTCCTAAAGAACAACCTCCTATCAAATTCTCAACAAGGTTTCTGACCGAAACATAGTGCTAATACCACACTTATAAGTTTCACTAATACTGTTAACCTCCTCAAAAACCAAGGCCAACTTGTTTCATCTGTTTTTCTTGATATGTCCAAAGCTTTTGATACAGTATTCCACCAAAAACTTCTCAACAAACCAGCATCATATAACCTCAGTTAATCTACCCTGAGTTGGTTTCACAGCTATCTTTCTAATAGACAGCAGTCTACCAAACAGGAAAACAATCTCCCCCCTGCTACCCATTTCTGTTGGAGTACCCCAAGGTTCTATCCTTGGACCTCTCCTCTTCATCATACTTACCAGTAACATCAGTATGTCCATTTAACTAGCCTCTATCATTCAATATACAGACGATGCCTCCCTTATCTGCTCTGCTCCCTCACCTAAATTACAAGAAAAAACACAAAAATCACTCCAAGATATAGAAAACTATCTTACAAATCATCAACTCATACTCAACCCGAACAAAACTAAGCTAATAGTCTTCTGCAATACTAAAGCCAAAAACAACCAACCACCCTCATCATCCACTCTTCTAATGGCACAAAAATCAAGCCAGTCAATCAAACTAAACTTCTAGGAGTCACAATTGACAAGTGTCTAAACGTCAACACACACACACATATATATATATATATATATATATATATATATATATATATATATATATATATATATATATATATCGCTTACAATCCAAAAGGTCCATATTAAACTTGGCTCACTTTATATGGTCAAACCATACCTAATCAACAATGCCAGATTAACCACAGCCAGGTCCTACCTACTATCCAGCCTCCTCTATTCTTCCCAAATCTTCACCGACCTGTTTACGTCAGATTTTAATAACTTTGAGACCTGCTATAACAAAATAGCCAAGTTTGCCGCAAACCAATCCCATAAATCTCACCACTGTACTGCTTTTTATCATCTCAGGTGGATTGAACTACCTATCTTATTATCTCTCAACCAAATTATCACTGCCCACTGTATTATCCACAAACCTGACAACATCCCCGCTCTCATAAACCTAGTTCAAACTAATACAAACCTCAGGTCCTAAAGTCATCTGATAAATTACATCTAAAGATAACTAAATCCCATAACTACTGTGGTGACTCCCTATACTCTAATAAATATCCAAATCCTGGAACTCAATACTCCACATCCTAAAAAATCAAAGACAGCCACAAATTCAAACTACTACTAAAAGAACACCTCAATGATCACTGGCTATGCTCCTGCACAGTACCAGGCTAATAACACCCAGCTTGATGTGTCTTTCCCTAGCGAGACCTACTTATTTTTTCTTTCTCTTTCTCTTTTCTCCTAACTTAATAACTATGAAATGCAAGGAAAAGAATAATATATATAGGTTTATTATCAAAATATTGACGTTGAAAAAAAAAAAAACTTATTTAACATCGAAAGTCAAAGTTGAATTCCTGCCTATTAAGTAGGTGAAAATTTCAAATCAGATGAATGAATTTAGCAGATCTGACATTTTCTTTGACTATCAAATGTGATGTATGTATAGGTGCAAAGGTAAGTTTAAATCCTACACTGGATTCACGTTTTAGTAGGGGTGAGCCCCCACGCCTCCTGAAAAGTATATATTCTAACTCCGAGATTGCACTGCAGTGAAGAAAGGGATATATTTCCCAATCCACACTGTACCACAATCTCTATTCATAACATCAAGCACATATCAGCTAATGCACAGTGGCATTCGCTGATATGGACTCTCATTCATAACGCTAGGAAACACTGCACTGTGGCATTCCCTGAAATGGACTCTTGCTCAACTAATGTTCGGAAACACGGGAATCTGCCAATTGCCATTTGGCATTCCTGTGTTCGCTGAACCTTAATTATAAACTTTGATAGTAAACCATATCTATATGTATATATACATATATATATATATATATATATATATATATATATATATATATATATATGTGTGTGTGTGTGTGTGTGTGTGTTGTACTTCCTATTCATGATTCAAATGGTCTTATGTAAAAAGGTGAACTAGCCTCCTTGTAATCAATGGTGCTCTGCTGTATTTTCCAAAATTTGTCAATTACTTCTTGGCGCTTTTCTCCCCGGGTCTCTGCTGAAAAAAAAAAAAAGAAAAGAAAAATAAATAAATACATTTTCAGCTTGTAACTGTTGCACATAAAGACTGTTCAATAAGTACTGTTATCTGCGCAAAAGGCTTCTTCTAGAGACTATACTAGGCATGACTGCAAATTCTGTTGCTACTCAGGATGTCTTATCCGATACCTGTTGTTTTTTTTTTTTTTTTTTTGTTATGTGGAGGTTCCCTTTCTCTAATGGACAGATCTTCTGACAGAAACTACTGTTCACTTGTCTTATTCTGCTTGGTTTTAATGTCTGCCATAGAAAAATGCAGGAGGAAGTAACTGAATTCTTGTCCATTTGTAACACTGCTGTTTCTCACTTAAGTGGGACTAGTTGCTGATACCCCACCAGCAAAAGGAGAAGAATAAACTTTTTTTGTCCTGATTGCTACAAACAAAGAGACAGGGCAAACTGTTTTGTTACCTGCGCCTATTATTACAAAGACAGACAGAGAGAGAGAGAGAGAGAGAAAATGCTCATGTGGAATATGCAGAAATCAACTAAGTTGGTTCCCTAAAGACTGTTTTTTCCTGGGATGTGAATTACTATTAGAAGGTGGTTCACTGACAAAGTTCCTTCTCATACTTGCCTAGTTTCATGACAGAGGGGTAGGAGTCACTCCCTGTTTTTTCAAGTAGCAAACTATGACCACAGAGTTGCTTTAAAACATGCTCAGTGTGGATGGCTACTGCACCAAGGGGAAGGGAATTCTGAAAAGCCGCAACAGTGAAAACAACAACACTCACTTCTAGACTATTTTGACGCCTGCATGTGCCAATATATGCCTTAGACTATCTGCCCCTGAAAATATCCCCAGAATCCTGTGAGATAACAGTCACAGTCAGGGATGGAGCTGAAAACGGATGGTATGTCCTCAGAAAGGTTGGGTTTGTGCAGTCACCAGTTCAAGGGATCCTTGCAACCTTTAGATATCCTGACTGGGAATCTCAAGGGTTCTGAAACTTTACTTTACTGCACTTCACTCTGACGTGAAATGTGAGAATGGTGTATGTTATGGCAGCCATCAGATCCGATGCCCTAAGAAAAAGGGAAGATGGAACTGAGTACTTTGTTAGGATTCTCTTCACAACTTTCTAAATGGAAAAATTTCTGCCCAGTGGTAGCAGGGCCTTACAAGATAGAATGTTCCTTGTATACATAATGAATGTAAATATCTGACTGGACATCAACTGCGAATCGGTGATGGTCACCATGATTTCCAAGGGCTAACAGTGAAGATTATGACTAGTTTCTCTGATGCAGTGGCATCTAGAAGCTGATTGCCTAAGGTTGGAAATACCAAGGGATCTTGAGACCTCTAGTTCACTGCAACAACAGACATGCATTTGGTGAATGCCCTGTTTAAGGTGAACCCAAATGGAATCAACCAAAATTAGAAGGGGCTGGCTCCTACCCAGAAGAGAAGGAACTCCCTGGACTCTTTGTTGACTTTGATGTACAGGTAGGCAGCTGTCCTAGGGTTCTAAACAGTAAATCTGGTCACCTTTGGCTAGATAAGGATGGAACTACTGCACTGTGACCATACAAAATGACTATTCTGGGATGAAATGGTTTAGACCACTCAAACAGAATACCTGCTTGAGGTCACTGACTTTCTTTGGCACTAAATCCAATTAGTATCTGTGCCTTTCTGATTTAATGGGACTTCCTAGATGCTGCTCCTTTGAAGGAGGCATAATACCATGTTTCTTGCCACTATCTTCTGAAAGGGGTGGGAGTGGGAGTCTTTAGATGACTAGATGCACGAGGAATATACATTACTATGTAATTTACTTTGTCATACTGTGGTTTATTATCATCAGAGGTAGATCACGCATGACAAACAAGTCACAGCAGAACCCAGTTTTGTGGTACAGCGTTTTTTTCTGACATCCATAAATGTTCATTTCTGAGGAAAGTGAACCCTGAGGTCGGCATGTATTGCAATATATACCATGGAACTAAATATTGTGACTGCAAAGGAAAAAAGAAAGCTAGGAAAACTCTTGGACAGATGGTTAGTGGCAAGACTGCAGCCTAAAATATTTAGCTTAAAATGCACTACTTATAAAGTAATCTTCACAAAGCTACAGCACCAACAGACTTAATGCAGTGTACTGACAGTACAGAATACTGCTCTTATTTATTCTTTTTTCGCAAGACAAACGGTTTGTAAGGTAAAGGTCTCCACACTGGAAATGTCTGTCAATCAGGGGCTCATCACTGAAAAAAAGTGATATGTTTATGAATGAAAATAGAAGTTATGTTCTTACCATAACGTTCCATGTTAGTTGTCTTCTTCTCGCCTTCTTCTTGCTGGATGGGTTCGGAGCCGACCTCGGCTCCGACTCGGCCACTCTAAAGCTCGAGAGTTGGTTCCACCGGCTCGAGGCTCCCCTTATATCCCACAATGCTAGGCGAGAGTTACCTCAGATCTCGTTTGTAAGCTAACCCCAGCTTAAGATAGTAACAGTATAAAACAGAATAACTATAACAGAGACCACCTCTAACAACAGGGAGAAGAAGGGTGACCTACATCCTGAAACAAGAAATATGCATAATAGCATATAGCTAAGAAAGAGGTGGTAGAAAGAGAGGTCACGATCACAACTCCTCTAGGTCTGTCCAGGCCAGGGGGAAGGAGGGTGGGACGCAAGAAGAAGGCGAGAAGAAGACAACTAACATGGAGCGTTATGGTAAGAACATAACTTCTATATGTTAAGTTGACTATCTACTTCATTCTTGCTGGATGGGACCGTCCTAGCACCTTGTCCCGGTGGCCTAACGGAACAGACTCCTGAGAACAGTGGAACCAAAATTAGCTCTATGCCTAGAAGCTAAATCCAACTTATAATGGGAAATAAAAGTGTGAGGAGTAGCCCAAGTAGCCGCTGCACAAATGGTGTCAATAGGCAGTCTGTCTTGGAAGGCTAGAGAAGTAGCCAAAGCTCTGGTGGAATGGGCTTTAGGCTTATTAGGCAGTTTTGTGTCTAATCTCATAAACAAGGGTAATCAGAGATGTTAGCCATCTGGATAAAGATACCTTTGAAACTGGAAGTCCCTTTCTGCTTTCCGCATAGGAGACAAACAGCTGATCAGATTTTCTGAATTGTTTCGTCCTGTCCAAGTAGTACCTTAATTGACGATGAACATCCAGACAGTGTAATTTTTGTTCAGACCTATTTGAATACTCCGGGAAAAAGACAGGAGGTCAATGCACTGGTTTAGATTTGATGTTGAAACCACCTTAGGCAAAAAGGATGGGTTAGTTCGTAAGGAAACTCTGTCCTTATGGAACACAAGGTAAGGAGAACGACAACTGAGTGCTTGAAGTTCTGAAATTCTTCTAGCTGATGTGATAGCCACCAGAAAGAGAGTTTTCCATGATAATAACTTTAAGGAACATGAAGCTGCAGGTTCGAAGGGGAAAGAATCAAAGAAGCAAGAACTAAATTTAGGTCCCAAGGAGAAGGAGGATTTCTTACAGGAGGTCTGAGCAGAAAAACTCCTTTCAAAAAGGCTTTGCAGAGTTTGTGGGACATTAGGGCGGATTCAGAAATACCCACATGGAAATTAGAAATAGCTGCCAATTGAACCTTAAGAGTAGATGGAGATGAACCTGCATGGAAGAGTTCAGCAAGAAAATCGAGGACTAGTTGGATGGAAGCGGTGAAAGGATCTATGTCCTTTCCTTGTGCCCAATATGAAAATCGTTTCCACTTACTCAAATAAATCTTTCGAGTGGAAGATTTATGGGAAGCTATCAAAATATCTCTAACAGAGTGAGATAATTGAGGAAGCCTGGCTACGGTTGGAAGTGGAGGAACCAAGCAGTGAGGTTCAGAGAGGGGAGGGAGCGATGAAACTGACCCGACTGATGGATCAAAAGATCTGGAACTAGGTCCAGATTCCACGGTCGCTCCAAAAGAAATCGATGCAGAAAGGGGAACCACACTTGTCGAGGCCAGTAAGGAGCAATGAGGATCAATGAGGCCTTCTGAGCGATAGCTTTCTGTATTACTTGAGAGATCAGTGGGAAAGGAGGAAATGCATACAGAAGTCCCGGGCCAAACTTGGACTAGCGTCCCTGCTGGGTTGGCCTGGTAAAGGGAATAGAGTGAAGTATTCTCTGCACTTGCTGTTTTGGGGAGTAGCAAAAGATCGCAGCAAGGCTGACCCCACTTGAGAAAAATCTCTCTCACTACAGAGTCTTTCAGAGACCACTCGTGAGGCATGAGAATAGCTCTGCTCAACTTGTCCGCAATGTGATTGGACTTCCCGGGATGTGCGTTGCTATCAGAAAACGCTGAGAAGAAATCGCCCATTGCCACAGTCTGAGTGCTTCTCGACACAGGGGTATGATCTGGTTCCGCCTTGTTTGTTGATGTACCACACTACAGACATATTGTCTGTCTGGATTGCAATCGTTCCCAAGGGAAGAGAGTGTTGAAGGGCTTGCAACGCTAAAAGCACTGCTCTCATCTCCAGAACATTTATGTGCAAGTGGCATTCGTTTGGTTGCCATGTGCCCTGGACTGTCCTGCCCTGATAATGCCCCCCCCACCCGATCAGGGAGGCATCCGTTGTCAGAGTAGCAACCGGAGGAGGTGGAACAAATGGTCTCCCCAACAGGAGCTGGGGGGAAGACATCCACCACATGAGATGCTTTTTGCACGCTTGCGTGATCATAATGGTGTGAGACATTGGAAGTTCCTGGTATGACCATTGAGAAAAGAGCATCCACTGAAGGATCCGCATGTGGTATCTGGCCAATGGAAGGAGGGTATGGCCGCTGCCATGATTCCCAACACCTTTAGAACTAACCTGGCTTTGGCTCTGTTGTTATTGAGAAGTAGTGATACCAATTTTTGAATGTCTGATATCCTTTGGTTCGTTAGTGTTGCAGACATGTTTACAGTATCTAATTTTGCGCCTATGTAGGTAATAGTACGACAAGGCGACAAAACAGACTTTTCGCAATTTATTGAGATACCCAGTTTTTGACAGACGAAAAGTGTAATCTCTGGCCATCAGAAGGAGATGCTTGGTGGGAGCTGTGAGGAGCCAGTCGTCCAAATATGGAAACACCTGGAATCCTTGTCGTCTCAGGTGAGAAGCTACCTCTGCCATGCATTTGGTAAACACCCTGGGGGCACTCGTGAGACCAAAGGGCACGGCCCTGAATTGAAAATGACTGGTTCCCAGCCTGAAGCGGAGGAATCTTCTGGAGCGCCTGTTCACTTTTATGTGATAGTACGCGTCCTGAAGGTCTATAGAGCACATCCAGTTTCCTTTTCCCAACAGGGGAAGAATGGATTGCAGCGTGACCATCCGAAATCTTGTTTTCTTGACCGATCTGTTCAAGATACTGAGATCCAAAATTGGTCTCCAGTCCCCTGTTTTCTTTGGAACTAAAAAGAACCTTGAGTAGATTCCGGATCCTAGTTGGTCTGCTGGCACTGGCTGAATAGCTCTTTTGCAAGCAGTTTTGAAATTTCCAAAGCTGCTATATCCCTTTGAGCGGTGGAACATCTGGAAGGGATTTTTGACTGACTTGGAGAACGAAGAAAGGGAATAGAATAACCTTCGAAATGATGGACTGTACCCATTTGTCTTGTGTCAAGGATAGCCAGGCTTCTGGGTACAGTGACAATCTTCCCCCGACTGCCTCCGAAGATGGGCAGTCGGGCAACACCTCAGGGATGCTGAAAGGGCTTATCGGAAGACGTTTCTCGATTGCCCTGGTTCTGCGGACCCCCTCTGCCTCTAGGGCGACGTCTACCATTGTTGTTCCCCCCTCTGCCTCTGGCGGGGAACCGACTCTGTGCGTCAGGCGAAGTCCCTTGAGATTGTTTACGGAACCACATCTTTCCCCCCTTCTGGCCTTTGGAGTAACTTTTTATAGAAAAAGTTAAAACTTACCAGGAACCGGTAGAATAACCAACCTCGAAGCTGTAGCGGCAAACGAGATCTGAGGTAACTCTCGCCTAGCATTGTGGGATATAAGGGGAGCCTCGAGCCGGTGGAACCAACTCTCGAGCTTTAGAGTGGCCGAGTCGGAGCCGAGGTCGGCTCCGAACCCATCCAGCAAGAATGAAGGCGAGATAGACAACTTAACATAAGGCCTTTACATATTTTAGATAAAAAAAGCATGATGTGACATCAGCAGTTAAGCAGTTAACATGCATTTCAGGTGACCTGCTCAGCAACCTTTCCAGCTGTTTTGTAAAAGTCAATACTAGAAGTGAATTTAATAACCTAAATCTTTCTCTGTCAGTTTCATGATATCATGACTTCATGTTTGTTTCTCTAGACTGTCACCATATAGAATCACAACTGCACCACCCTCTTGGGATATTCTTAAAGAAACAAAAATTACTAAGATTTTCCAACCAAAAACTCTTTGATTCAAAATAAAATGAACTTTAGACCAAAGAAACAATGTGCCCTTTTGGACTTCATATTCATGTAGTCTTCACAGCAGGCACTAGGCAGCTCACACCCTATAATGTTCCTTCTCTCTCTCATGCATTGCAAACTAAATCAGCTAAATCTTATCCTCTCTTTCCTGACATCGATTCCTGTAAGTCACAGGGCTACAGACTGGAGACAATGATACTCTTACTGTCAGGTAAATCTGGTGTTTAAACACTGATGATATACAAACACTGGTTATACACTAAAATAATTACTTTGTAATGTTGGCTTAATACATGCATCAGGGACAATTTAATTTAAAGGACCAAAAAAGCAAACTGTTTTCCTCCGAGTTCATGGACTTGATAGTTTGTCAAATGCTCTGAAATTTTCTTTCCATTTATATGCACATTAAAACCATCAGCCATACACTTAAGTCTCATTCGTAGTACAGCATGAAGCTGGTTTGACAACTCTTGTCACACGTGATTATCGCACTCTCCCATCCTTTCTTGTTTTATTTCTCCCCCCCATCCCTTCTTGTTTTATCCCTCCCATCCTTTCTTGTTTTCTTTCTCTCTCTCTCTCTGCTTTATGTTTGTCATTATTATTTATAGCTTTTTTGAAACTTAATATTTTTCCCTGGGAAAGTGGCCTGGAAGAAAAAAGGTCTCGACTGCCATTCAGACTGCAAATTATAATAGTTACTAAGCCTGTTTTTTTCATTCTTGGGACCTAGGTATTACTGTAGTAGGTATGTGCCTACCTGGGCATCATCATCAGTAAATATCATCATTAAAAAACAAAGTTAATAAAAAGGCTTTTCTCTAACTAGTTTATTTTGTTTATTGGCAATCACTTTATTACCATGTCTGAATAACTTTGTATTTAGCATCTTTCCAGCCCGTTAAAGTACACCAATTGTTTTAAAGCTAATTACTGTCTTGCATTTTTTTCCTAATTCACTTCTTAAAGATTCACATATTTCACTGATTCACTGAAAGAGAATTGTAATTACAGTGTTAGAATAAACTGAAAAGTGCAAACTGCCAACATTCTTAACATATGACTGCTACAAACCCACATGTGTTTTACTTAGTCAATCAAAAACAAACATGGTCCACCCACTTGTGTTATGCATATGCAAATTCAAGAACACAGAGTAAATTAACTTCTCTGGATATAAAACCTCTGCACTTCATTAAGTAAACCTAATGTTTCTCCCTCCCATGGCCATAGACAACTAAGGGGCAGGTGTAGAAACAGAACGAGAAATGTACAGTTTGGCACAAACTAGCAAAGTTAAGCATCAGGGAGCTCCTGGATGTCCTGCTCTGCCAAAATATCAATAAAGTTAGTTAAACAAGCCTGAACAGTGGCACTACATCCAGAAGAAAACTAATGGTTTAGTATGTAAAAAGGAAAAGCAAAATGCTCATGGGGCAAGTTAATGGAAATGCAGGAGGTAAGGAATACCAGTAATCACAGTCTGAGGAAAATGGTCACCCGAACTACAGGGATTGACAGAAGAACAGTGTCAGCACAGTGAGGTCATAACAGAAGTATCATACAAAAGCACTTATGAAGGACATGAAAATGTGCTGAGGTGCACAGTTATGCACAAAAGAAATAAGGGCCACAAAAGCAAAAAAAATACTGATACTCATAGGAATCATGGCAACTTTCTCAGTGTGCACAGATCTCATCCTTAGGCTCTCATGCAAGGGGGAACAAATGGGTCACAGGGGAGATTTGACAGTCTATGGGTCTATGTCATTTCACTGAATCCTTATATGACTGAAGCTCGTTTCACTGAAAACTTATTTGACTGAATCATCATTGACAGAAAAGGATAAGTAGAAGTCTATTGACAGTATGCAATGAAGTAATTTCTGATCAATGGTGTTATTAGGGAAGTAAGTCTAGACCAGTATGTGTGGAATGGCAATGGCCATTGTCGTGTTGCACCCCCATCTCTGTGGATGTTTATATTTGTGCACTAGCACTGACAATGTCTACTGTCATGTTGCACCCCCCATATCTTTAGATGTTTATATTTGTACACTAGCACTGACAATGGCCACTGTCATGTTGTTCCCCCAGATCTGTAGAGGTTTATATTTGTGCACTAGCACTGACAATGCCCACTGTCATGTCGCACCCCCATATCTGCAGATGTTTATATTTGTGCACTAGCACTGACAATGTCCACTGTCATGTTGCACCCCCCATATCTTATAGGTTCATAGGTAGGTACTAGGCTATCTGCCCGAGGACATTTTTAAGCCTAGCCAGACTGTGTCGGCTTTTGCCGCCCCATTGATTAATTAACTGAGCCTCTGTCAAGCAGAGCCAATGAAGTGATCCCCAGGGTGTATTTTCTGTTACCCATCCACTCGTCAAGGCTTCTCTTGAAGAGTGTTAGTGAGGGGCTCTGCCTAATGTAGTTAGGAATTTTGTTCCAAAGCATGGGGAGTCTCTGCAACAGGGATCTATCCCTCCAGCATGTTCTATTTATTGTTGTGGCGAGGTTTAGCTCACTAGAGTGTGTGGCTCGCAGTGACTTGGATTTCTTTAGGTGGAGCATGTCCATTAATTCTGAGTTGGACATAGCTTTGTAAGGCAGGCAGAGATCACCTCTGAGTAAGTGATATGCCACTGAGTACAGCTGGAATTTTTTCAGTCGGGCTGCATAGGACATATGTTTGAGGCCAGTAATCCTCTTGGTGAGGTGCTTTTGTGGTCTTTCTAGCTGTTGGAAGTGTCTTGTGAGGTACATGGGGCATTGTACTCTATGATGGGTCTGATGAGTGATGAGTAGAGGAGCACTATAACCTCTTTATTTCTAGATGTGAACCCCTTAGTAATTAGATGGGCCATATAGGATTTCTTAACTACTTTGGAAATATGATTGTCAAAGGAGAGATTACTATCTACCTGGGTCCCCAGATCTCTTATTACCTCTTCTGTATTAAGGGGGCTGCCGCCTATGTGGTAATTCATGGGTGTTTTGTTTTTCCCCAAATGGGATGACTATGCATTTTTTGACATTTAGCTTGAGGCCATGACTTTGACACCAGGTGTCTGTCTCAGTAAGGCCTTTTTGAAGGATGTCCATGTCAGCCAGAGAGTCAGTTATGGCTCCCAGTTTGCAGTCATCGGCGAACTTGGTTAGCCATAGTCCTCCTGTGTTTGCCTGTACTTCTGAGAAATATATGCCGAACAGTATGGGTCCCAGAACCGAGCCTTGCGGGACACCACTTGTGACTAGTTTAGAGTCGGACCTGGAGAACATTATTCTTACCGTGTGTGTTCTGTCTGTAAGCCAGTTGGCAGCCCATCTTGTGACGTAGGGGTTTATGTTCAGGCTGGTGAGATTTTCTATAATACCTGAGTGAGGAATGGTGTTGAACGCCTTGGCGAGATCAAGGTAGGCTGTGTGAACCACCTTTCCCTCGTCTATGGCCTTGGTGACTGTCACGAAGAAGTCAACCAGGTTTAGTAGGCATGATCTGCCCTTAATAAAGCCGAACTGGGTTGGGTCAAGTGTTTGGAGGTTCCCAATGTCTTTGTTAATGAGTTCCATGATGATGCGCTCCATAGCCTTGCAGACCAGGCTAGTCAGGCTTATGGGGTGATAGTTACCAGGATCAGTTGTGGCCCCTCCTTTGTGGAGCGGAACAACTGTTGTTGTGCGCCATTCTATGGGCATGTAGCCTGTGGAGAGGCAGAGGTTGAACAGCGTGTTTAGGTGGGGGGTTAGTTCGTTCTGTAGTTCGTGCAAGATGCAGCCTGGGACACCATCTGGCCCCATTGATGCTGTGCTTTTGGCTTTTGAAAGGGCTGTTTTCACCTGTGCTTCTGTGATTTCCGGGACACTACACTTTTCCGGTATTGTTGTGGGCCCATTTGAAGGTGAGAGGGAGGTGAAGTTTGCACTGAATCTATCTGCCAGGATGTTGGCAATATCAGTAGGTTCAGTATATTTTGTGCTATTTTGCACTAGCTCAGAGCATATCTGTGAGTTGCCACTTAGATTCTTGACATAGCTAAAGAAGGCTTTGTGGTTATCTTTCGAAGCCTTGGCTATTTTTATTTCGAAGTTAGCCTTGGATGATTTTATGACGGACCTTAGTTTCTTACTGATACTGATCAAGGATGTCTTTCCTTCTTGGGATTTGCTTTTTTTCTGAACTAGTTTCCTCCTTCTGTTGTATAACCTGTTTATGGCAGGGGTTCACCAGACTGGTTTCCTTCTCTTAGGGGAGTGAGTCTTGGTCTTGCTAGGGATGGCACGATCGATGCATCCTTGTAGGTGCTCATAGAGTGCAATTGTAAAGGATTCTGCATCTTGGCCAGTGTTATCCTTTAGTGTGGGGGCTGTAAAACTCTGCCTTAAGTAAGGTGAAGTTTGCTTTAGAAATGTTTTTCACTGTGGTTTCCTTGGTTGGGGGTGATGGTGGGGTGTGGACATCCAGGGTGATTAGTTTATGGTCTGATCTAACCAGTGACAGGTTGACCTCCGGTACGGAACACCTGTCGCCCATGTTGGTGATGACCAGGTCCAATATGTTGTGGCCTCTGGAAGGGGAGTTTACCAGCTGATCCAGGGAATTTGAGTTGATAAATTCCAGAAAGCGCTGAGCCTGGGAGTTTGTACTCAATTAGTTTTCCCAGTTAATGGTAGGGTAATTGAAATTGCCCAATATCAGGGTGTTCGGTAGGACCTTCATGTTTTCCACTGTCTCCAGAAAGGTGGAATGGTGGTCCTGAGTCATGGAGGCTGATCTGTAGCAGGCCACAATTTGCATTGCAGATTTGCCCAATGTTAGTTGCACATGGATGATCTCAGAGGTATCATGCTGCACCACTAACCTGGAGGTGTGAGTATCCTTGATGAATATGGATACACCCCCTCCTTTTGTGTTTTGGTCCATGTTCTGTGGCCGAAATGTGTGGTATGAGTTGTAGCCCAGTAGTGCTGGAGTGTTCTCCGGAGCCTTGAACCAGGTTTCAGTTACTGCACAGATGTCGACGTTCTCCATACTTAGGAGTGCTTCAAGCACATGCATTTTGAGATTTAAACTCCTGGCATTGAGTAGCATAACCCTCATTTTTTTACTTGTGTTGTTTACGGTGGTGGGTTTGAATTCTGAGCCTTGCCTAAAAAAGGCACTATGGGGGCAGCAAGAGCCTTGGCCAGTATTTGAAAGCCAAGGGGTGACAGGTGCAAGCCATCTCTTGCGAAGCAACGCGGCTTGTCGATTATGTCATCCCAGGCTGACAGACACTGGATCCCCTTTGAATGACACCTGAAGCTTAGCCAATTGTTGAAATTGATCATTTTGTCTTTATACAGAGGTATCATTCTTGGTGAGGGCAGGATGCTACTCAGGGTCATACCCGCCTGGGCTACATGATCAGAGAGCTCTTCAATGTCTCTTTTCATGTAGTCCAGGGAGGTACATTTCAGGTCATTCACACCAACATGAACAATGACAGAGTCATATTTGTACTTGTTCTGGAGTGACCTGAGTGCTTGTGTTATGTGGCAGAATCTGGCTCCCGTGATGTTTATATTTGTGCACTAGCACTGACAAGGGCCACTGTCATGTTGTTCCCCCAGATCTGTAGAGGTTTATATTTGTGCACTAGCACTGACAATGCCCACTGTCATGCCGCACCCCCATATCTGCAGATTTTATATTTGTGCACTAGCACTGACAATGCCCACTGTCATGACGCACCCGCATCTCTGTAGAAGTTTATATTTGTGCACTAGCACTGACAATGCCCACTGTCATGTCGCACTCCCAAATCTGCAGATATTATATTTGTGCACTAGCACTGACAATGGCCACTGTCATGTTGTTCCCCCAGATCTGTAGATGTCTATATTTGTGCACTAGCACTGATTCATTCTGTGTGGTGTTTTTTCCTTTTATCCATGGCTGTGTGGCTCTGATGTTAGGAGATGTGGGGGTGCAGGGTGGCTTGACTTCCCTGCTAAAATACATTTTTATGGCATAGTTCTTGTGTAGAAGGTTTTCTATCAACTATGATTCAGTCAAGCGAGTTTTGTGTTAATAGTATTCAGTGGTTTGTGACTCAGTCACATGAGTATTCAATCAAATGACATATGCCCTTATACATATATAATTAAACTAGAATCCTAGCTTGAAAGGGAAAGATGATGTTGAAGCTTGAATTTTGATGAAAAAAAAATTGTCAGCCTCAGGAGAAGTTGTGGATGATGACTAATAAAGTATTGAAGGAGCTTATTTTGGAGGGGAAGAGGATAAGTGTTAAGTGGTATAAGTTGATCCTCCACATAGAGCAAGGTGGATTAGGACTGACTGATTTGAAGGGATACTTTAGAGCTATGCCATTAAGGCTCATATACATAATACAAGGAAAAGGTTATAAATCAAAGTGGAAAAGTCACTGTTAGAAAAATATAAACAGGAGAATAGATCACCGAAAATACTAAGAAAGATAGGGATTATCAAAACAGACCAGGAATTATCATACACAATTGCAAATAATAGACTAAAATATAAGCAAAGGCAGAAAAAAATCTTAGAAGATATGCAGATAAATATAAAAGAAAAGTACAAAACAAGCAAGTCATTTATGATCCAAAAAAAGTTTTATATAGAAAACTGGGAAATGAAAGAAAAGGAACAGAAACACCACCAAAAAGAAAATAAATGGATACATTTTGAAGAAATATTTATGAAGACCCTGTGGAACATAACTAAAAGCAAAAAAAAAAAAAAACAGTAAGGAGTTCAAATAAATAGGATATGAAGTGGGATGAAGTAACGGCTAAAGAAACTGAAAGAAAAAAAAAATAAGAAAAGCTCCTAATTAGAAAAACCCAGCCTAGATGCAGTACTTTACCTTTGCTTAGAAGTATTAACATCTTTAAATGAAGATTTAGCACTGAGTAAAAGTTACTTATATGCTTATCTTGAAGAAACATCAATCTGGTTAAAAACAGGAAAAAATTACCCTCCTCTCTGAGAATGAACCTACAAAGCCATCCTAAAATTTACAGACCACTAACTTGCCTTCTGACAATTTGCAAACTATATACTGGAATTGAAATAATCAAATTAGGAAAAAAACCCTCAAGTATATCAACAGAAAAAAAGGTTAACACAAAGAAGTCATATGGAACAAAGGATCATTTGTTGTTAAATAAAACCATTATAGAGAATTGTAAAATGGAAAGAATCTAAGTACGGCATGGATAGATTACAAAAAAAAAAAAAAAAAATCTGACAGTATCCCACATTCAGAGATAAAGGAGACATACTCTATATTGATAGGCTACATTACAGTGACCATAAAAGAGTGGCAAACCACTTTTTAGCTAAGCCACGACAAAGGGCAAATTATTATCCCAGGGATAAAAATTCAAAGCTAGGTATTTCAGGGTGACTCTGTGTCTTTCCCATAACCTATTAAGCTGTCTACTTAACACATTAGGCCATGGTTACAATTTGGCTCCCAGAAAATGATCAAGTTTAAAGACTTCTCATCTACTTTTTCTAATTGACTTCAAAATTATACAGCACATCAGATGAGGAGCTGAAAGCAAACCTGCAAATGGTTAAACTACTTTCTAAGATGACATAAGAATGTCATTTGATTTGGGTGAATGTGCAAAAGCAATGTTTAAAGTAGGAAAACTGCAGCACCAACAAAATATCAGTCTAGGACAGAAATGTGATACAAAGAAACTTGAACAGGAAACAGTGTATAAATATTTGGGAAATGATGAAGAATTGGCAACAAAACATAAACAGATGTAAACAAAGCTCGGTAAGAAATACATTTGAAGACTAAAACTAATACTGAAAACAGCCCTGACATCTAGGAACAATGTCTAAGCTATAAACCAGTTTGTTCTACTTGTTATAACCTACAGTTTTAGGGTGATTAGACAGGAAACAAGAAAAATGCTTCATGCTCATCAAATGATATATAAAAATCAGTGTATTCCAAGATTATATATTTCTCATTCTGGAGGAGGTATGGGCCTCACAATTGATTACATTTATAGAGCTAGAGTCATGGGACAGTAAACATATCTGCTGACCTTACCAGATCCAAACATAGTGAATCTTTTAAAATATGAGACGTCTAAGATGACTTCCCTGCTTAGTTTAGCAGAAGCATATTGGTATCAAGTGGGAGTGGAAATCAAACCAGAAGGAGACACAAATCAGGCAGTAACTGAATGTACCAAAAAAAACAAAATAAAAATATTAGGAGAAGGATCAGATGAGAAGGAAAGAAATGTGGAAAAGGTAAAAAATATTGTAGCAAGTACAGAGATCTCCTGGAATGTCATATCAATCCGGATTTGACACAGGAATGGTTACAAAGAGGTGAATTCAAACCAGAAGATGAAAGGTTAACAATGGCAACCCAGGATACTGGACTATGTACACAGTGATTTACAAAGTCTATTGAATATGTGAGAGAAAAAGACAAACGCAGGTTGTGAAAAACAGAACTGGAAACAGTTGCACATCTTGTTGCTGGGTTTGATACATTCATAGCAGAAGGCCTGTACACTGAAAAGCATAATAATGTGGCAAGACTGTTGCACTGGGGATTGTGCAAACACTGACGTAGCTGAGAAGCATTGGAAACATGAGTCACTAAGCATGACATGATGAAGTTTACATTACACAGGGTCAGCCATTACCAACTGTTGAGAAAACAGATGTGACAAAACCAAATACATAGTAGTCCATGAAAAGAAAGCAAAAGTAACACTGATCACTGAACTTGTTCCACCCAGTGATTACAGTGTCATAAAACACCAGGATATGCAGACAGAAATGAGAGCACTGTGAAGAAGGATAACCAGATAGTTCCAACAGTAGTAGAAGCAATGGGTCTCATAAAAAAGAAACAGTCGTATTTAGATATGCTATCAATACATGTGATTCCATATCCAATTACTGAAGGAACCAAGTCTGCTCACATTGTAGATGCTGTGAAGAGCACTTTTGGCTAACATCAAAAATTGAAATAATACTAATTTCATGAACTTTAATCATACCCTGACTTAGGAATGGTGTCCATTCCCATCAGGGTATTAGAAACCCACAACACTTGGAGAAATTAAACAGAATATTACATTCATAAAGAAGCAGAAAGTATTTGAAGAACCAAGCTAACATCGGAACAGAGAAAGGAGATGTTGCCAGTAGGGAGGACTGCAAGTATGGACACAGAAAACAGACAAAAGGAGGTTGGAAATTTACTGGAGTAAAATGGCAAAGGAACCACAGTATTGGGAGCAAACAACTTGAGAGGGAAAGGTAATAGAGTGGGATGAGGCAAAACAGAAGCTTAGACTGTAGTTTATAGACTGCCTTCTCTAACAGTGATTGATATCACAGTACAGATGAACAGAAAGGGATAGGAGGATATTATGTGAAAGACCAGCTCTGGTAGAGTTTTTACAGGAGTCTCAGACAGAAATGTTGCTAAAAAAAGAAGTATACAAAATATTACATGATAGCAATAAGAATGAATTCGAGAAGGTTAGAAAACATTGGGATGAGAAACTGGAAAGGCATTTTACAGTAGAACAATGAGAGGACATCTGTACTGCTCTCGAGTATAAAACAAAGTCCAAAAGGCTTAGGGTTTTTGCTTGGAAGTATTTTCATATGTATTTTTACACCCCAAGCAAACTTCAGACAATTTCTCCACAGGAAGATAGCAAATGCTAGAGGTGTGATGGGAAAGAGAAGGGTGACTGGGAAATGAAAGTTATATACTTACCATAATGATAGATCTGTGTTGTCTCATTTTCATCTAGGCCAATGTGAGCATCTTATTCCAGAGCTTTGGAGCAGAGTCTCGGATTTCTCCCTTACCACCTATAATTCCATCCTTCTACATAATTTACCTCAGAGAAGTTTGCTGATTCTTACTAACTATACAGAAATCAACCTGAGAAGTATAACAACCCCTATAAAATAAAGTCAACAGTTAACTAAGCATGTCAGTATAAGTGATGTCACCTAAAGAGGACAGGATCTCAGTCGAGGCCTGCCGGAGCAATTTGTCAGGGGAAAGAGGGAGGGATGTTGAACTGGATGAAAACAAGACAACACGGATCGATCTTTATGGCAAGTACATAACTTTCATATCCAATGTTGTCTACTTTCAACTGATTCAACATTTGTGACAATTCCCAAGCTGCCAAAAAGGACCTGGGTGGTACCAAGGAAGGACATTCCTGAGAATGGTAGAAATGAAAGTTATGTACTTCCCATAATGATAGATCTGTGTTGTCTTATTATTGCCTGCTTCGACATGTGCGATGTCGGATCCAATCAGATCTGACCTTGGCATCATATACCAGACTAATGGATCTGAAAACTCTGACTCCTCCCTCACCCACAATTCTCTCCGCCTAGTTGATTTACCTAAGATCAAGCTTTCTATCTGATTCCAAATGGTCTCTAATAATTGCAGGAAGGAATAAAGAAATGGGATTTAGTAACATTAACCACCACAGAAGAAAGTGGAACAAGAGACAGACAGGGTCATGTCAAGGTCTGATTGAGCCCCAGAAGATGTAAATGACAATCTGGAAGGGGGAAGAAGAGAGGGCAATTAAACCAGATGAAAAGAAAACAACATAGATCAATTTTTATAGTAAGTACATAACTTTCTTATCTGATGTTGTCTGTTTTCATCTGATACAACATGTGAGACTTATTCCCAAGCTACCTCAACAGGGCTTGGGTGGACACAAGAAAGGACATTCCTAAGAATGGTACAGCTGAAGGATGTGCACATCCAGTTTGTAATGAAATATAAAGGTATGAGCTGTAGACCAAGTTGCTGCTACACATAAGTCACTGACAGGTACTCTTTCAGCAAATACTATTGATGTTAGCATCGCTCTGATAGAGTGAGCCTTAGGTTTAGACTGAAAAGACAGCCCTTTTATCATATAAACACAGGAAATGTAATCTGCTAGCCATATAGAAAGCGTAGCTTTTGACAAACGTTGTCCTAGTTTTGTCTTGGAAAAGGATACAAATAGCTGGTCTGATTTCCTAACATTGTGAGTACACTGTAAATAGAATCTGAGTTATTTATGGACATCTTTCATAGATTCATAGATTATTACTAGGCTAGCTGCCCTCATGGACAATTTTTAAGCCTAGCCAATTACCCCCTGTGAGAATCAAACCCTGCACCTTGTGCTTCTAAGGTAAACACCTTAACAATTACACCACCCTCCCACCCCTCATCTAAGGTATGTAGGGTCCTCTTTGTTAGCAAAGTTTGGAAAGAATAAAGGTAAATACGTTTGTTGGTTCAGGTTAGATTCCAGTGCCATCTTATCCATTGGTTCAGGTAAGATTCCAATGCCATCTTAGGAAGGAAAGAGGGATTTGTCTTCAATGAAACTCTATCCTTGTGGAAAATAAGGAAAAGGGGGCTTGCATGAAAGTGACTGTAGTTGTGAAACTCATTTTGCTGATGTAATGGCAACCAGAAATATAGTCTCCCAACAGAGTTAATTTAAACTGGTTGAAGCTGTAGGTTCAAACGGCTTTTGGGTCAAAGATTGAAGTATCATAACAGTTGAGGTCTTTCTCTTCACTGCTTCAGTATTCATCATAGGGACCTCCTGCTGAGGACAGCCCAACATCTGGCCAGTATACCAAAGCCTTTAGATCCTGTATGCGCTGTATTCCACACGTATGCACCCCATTCAGGACATAGGGCATAAAGGTGATATACAGATGTAGATACCCAGACCTGAATTGCCCAAGACAGAACAGTCTCCAAAGGCCAAAACAGGCTATGCACATCCAGAAGGAGAAAATGCAGATGGAAAAGGGAGACCCATGGCCAGGAGGGAAAAAAACAAAGCCCAAATGAAAAAAGGGGTAAGAAGGGAGGCAGTGAATACCACAATAGTGAAGAGAAGGACATCTACTGTTATGGTAAAATTTTACACAACTGTACTACAACCCAGGCAGACTGGCTCTAGCAAAACCTGCTATGGTCCTAGAAACCATATACAATTTATACTGCTTAGTAAAGATATGCACTGAAGACCAAGTAGCAGCATTAAGAATAGAACTGGTGTCCAACTCCTTGAAGAAAGCACCAGAAGAGGCAACAGCCCTAGTGGAGTGAGCTTCAATGGGCTAAACAGGCATTTGCCATATAAAGAATAACAAAAGGAAATGGACTTAGATATCCAGGAAGAGATGGTTTGCTTAGAAACAGCCACACCTAATGTCCTGGTATGAAAAGAAACAAAAAGCTGGTAAAACCTATTAATGGCCTTAGTTTTATCCAAACACCTGAGCTATCTGTGCAAGTCCAAGGTATGTAGGACCCTTTCACTAGCAGACTGAGGAGAAGAAAAAAGGCAGGGAGTTGTACTGCCTTATTCAAAGCAACTCATTAACCACCTTGGGCATAAAAAAAGGATTAGTATGAAGGGACACCCTGCCACTATGAAAAAAAAAAACAAAAGGAGAGATGGACATAAGGACTTGAATTTCAGAAACGTCCGGAACAGAAGTAAGTGCAAACAATAAGCCAGTCTTCCAGGTACAATGTTGCAGAGAAGCTGAACCTGCAGGCTCAAAAGGAGCCTGGGTCATTTTTTCTAAAATGAAATTAAGGTGTCAAAGAGGAGGAAAAGGCTTCCTTGGGGGCCTGAGATGTAGGACGCCTTTAAGAAAATGTTTGACCTTAAGGAGGAGTCAAGAAAAGACAGGCAGAAATAGCTGACAAATGGACCTTTACAGAAGAATAAGCCAAGCCAGACTGAAGCAACTCACACAAATAGGAGAGAACTAAATGGAAATCCACTGAAAAAGGATCTTGGTTATGACTGTGGCACCTGACAGAAAATCTACTCCATTTGGACACATAAGACTTCCTGGTTGCATGTTTTCTTGCCTCCTTTAAAACCCTGAACATGTCCTCGGAGAAAATGTGCCTAAAAGGGATTAAAAACACTATCACCCTCCATGTCATTTGAACAGTTGACAAGTGAGGATGGATGAGTGACCCCTTGTCAACTGTGAGGAGGTCCAACCTGTGAGGTAACTTGTGGTGACTGCTCCTGGCCAGATGTATTAAGAGGCAGAACAAGTGCTCTCTTGCCCAAAAGAGAGTCACTAGCAAGAATTTTGGGGAGTCCAGCTGGATCTTCTGCAGGACTCTTGAAAGTAGGGGAAGGAGAGGGGAGGCAGAGAGAAACACCCCCTTCCAAGAAAAGAAAGGTTGTCAGTCTTCCACACCAGATGGCATGGAACTCTGGAACAGAAAAGAGGGGAGGCAAAATGATCTACCTGAGCAATACCCCACCGATGGACTATGTCCAGAAAATTGTTTCTGTGAAGTATCCATTCATGAGCCTGTGTTTTGGACCTGCTCAAAGCATTTGCCACTAGATTGTTCTCTGAAGGAATATACACTGCTTGAAGGGCTAACTGATAGCTGGCAGCCAGATCCCAGGTCTAAAGAGCCAGCCTGCAGGAGAGGTAAAAACTTTGTGCTCCTCTGCTTGCTGATATACCACATCACTGTGGTGTTGTCCATGTCAATTTTCAGAGTGCCTGGAGACAGCATAGGGTGAAAAGCCTGAAGGACCAGCATCAGGGCTCTCTTCCCTTTAATGTTGATATGTCTGATTTCTGAAGGGGGGGCCAAGGACCTTGAACTTTCAGATGACCACAGGAAGCCCCCCACTTCATATCTGAAGTGTTTGAACAATTCTTGAAAAGGAACTGGAGGTTGAAAAGGCACGCCTGGGTTGACTGTATGTTGAACCTACCACTCGAATGCCCGCTTCAGACAAGGAAAGAGAGGCACTCTGAAATCCAGAGGGCGGCAATGCTGAAGCCAAACAGACTTGAGGTAACATTGAAGTTTCTGCATGTGCACTTTGGCAAGAAAAAGCAGTAGAATGGAAGGGGGTATGAATCCCGAAACACTCTGGTTGGAACAACAGCTAGAAGAAGAAGAGACTGAAAGAAAGCTGTCAAGGACAGAACTTTTGGAGGTAGAAGAAAGGCCAACACTGACACTATCTGAATTCTGTAACTTAGATGCACATGATTTTATGTTTTTATTTTATTTATTTATTTATTTAACATTTGTTTACCAGGAAAATCCAACTTGGAAAGAAGTCAATTTTTAGCAGAGGTCCAGACGCATGTCTTTGAATTGTGGGATGAAATCCACACGAATGCAGGGAGGACATGCAGACTCCGCACAGAAGGCACCCTAGCCGAGAATTGAACCAGAGAACTTCTTGCTGTGAGGAGACAATGTTACCGTTGCACCACTGTGCCATCCATGATCTTGACAGGGAATTAGGACAGACTTTTGGAAGTTGACAGTGAACCCCAGACTTTGAAGGAGAGAAAATATGAACTCCAGATCCTGTACCAGGCCTCTGAAAGAAGGTGCCTGAAGCAACAGGTTGTCTAGATAAGGAAAATCTGAATACCTGGGAGCCTGAAAAAAAGCAATCACAGGAGCTAGGCATTTTGTGAATATGCTTGGGACAGCAGTGAGGCCAAAGGGCAAAGCAGAGAATGGAAAATGAGAAGAAGAAACAAAGAAAGATAAAAAATTTCTGAAGAGAGGGTGAATAGGAATATTAAGGTAAGCGCCCTTCAGATACACGGACACCAGAAAAGCCTGGAGTATTAAAAGAAGAAACAGGGTTTGAAGAATAAGCATCGGAAAAGAAGGAACCTTGAGAAAGGTGTTGAGCAAGGAGCGATCCAGAATAGGTCTCAAAGTGCCCTCCTTTCGAGGAAGCAGGAACAAATTAGAGTAAAATGCTTTTCCTATTTGGGAAGGACGGACAAGCTGAATAGTCCCCTGATCCACCAGGGACCCAAGGACCTCTGCAAAGTGAGGAAGGTGTTCCAGAAGAAGCTAAGGAATCCCTGAAAAAGGAGGGAGAGACTTCCACATCATGAAGTAACTCTGAAGGATGATAGACAGAACCCAAGAATCTGAGGTGATGAGATGCCAGTTTGGAAGACATAGGGAGAGCCAGAGAGACAAGGGAAGCTGGCCGAGGTATATGGGGGCAAAATGTCAAAGACAGGGAGGCTTGCTAGATAAAGAAGGCTTCTGAGCCACAGAAGTCTGAGATCCCAGCAGTGTGCTGCCCCCCTGACATCTCAGATGCTCAGGTAAGAGCTGCCCTCTCCAAAGCAAAAAACACAGCATCAATGGGACCAGACAGTGTCCCGGGCTGCGTCCTACATGAACTCCAAGAAGAGCTAAACCCAAACATAAAACTACTGTTCAATCTCAGCTTTACTACAGGATAGGTACCCAAAGAGTGGCGTACAGCAACAGTGGTCCCTCTCCACAAAGGTGGTGCCTCAACGGATCCTGGAAACTATCACCCCATAAGCCTGACTAGCTTGGTCTGCAAAGCTATGGAAAGGATCATCATGGACCTCATAAATAAAGATATTGGGGACCCAAAGACACTGGATCCTACCCAGTTCGGCTTTGTTAAGGGCAGATCCTGCCTCTTAAACCTGGTTGATTTCTTTGAAACAGTCACCAAGGCCATTGACGAGGGGAAGGTGGTCCACACAGCCTACCTGGACCTCGCAAAAGCCTTTGATACAATACCCCACTCGGGCATTATAGATAAGCTCACCAGCTTAAATATAAACCCCTGTGTCACTAGATGGGTTGCAAACTGGCTCAAGGACAGAACCCACATGGTTAAAATTGCTGGAGCCATGTCAGACTCCAAACCAGTTACAAGTGGCGTCCCCCAAGGCTCAGTCCTGGGACCTCTCTTGTTCGGTATATATTTCTCGGAGGTACAGGCCAACATGGAAGGACTGTGGCTGACTAAGTTCGCAGATGACTGCAAACTGGGCGCCATAATTGACTCTCCAGCCAACACAAGCATCCTCCAAAAGGGCCTCATAGAAACAGACAACTGGTGCCAGAGCCATGGCCTCAAGCTAAATGCCAAAAAGTGTATAGTCATCCCCTTTGGCAAAAACAAACTGTCCACAAATTACCACATAGGTGGTAATCCATTAAGTACAGAAGAAGTAATTAGGGACCTGGGGACCCAAGTTGATAGCAATCTCTCATTTGACAACCACGTTGCCAAAGTGGTTAGAAAAACATTTTATATAGCCCACCTAATCATGAAGGGATTGACATCTAGATCAAGGGAGGTTATTGTGCCTCTTTACTCATCCCTCATCAGGCCCATAATTGAATACAATGCCCCTTTTGGGATGTACCTTACCAGACACCTGCAGCAACTGGAAAGACCCCAAAAGTACCTCACCAAGAGGATCATAGGGCTCAAACAGATGCCATATGCTGCCCAGTTAAAGAAACTCCAGCTCTACTCAGTGGTATACCGCCTGCTAAGAGGCGATCTGTGTCTGACGTATAAAGCCATGTCCAACCCAGAATTAATGGACATGCCTGCACCTCAGAAAATCCAAATCCCATCGAGCTATGCGCTCAAGAGACTTGAACCTCAGCACTGAAATAAAAAGGACATGCTGGAGGGACAGATTCATAACCCAGAGGCTCCCTTCACTCTGGAATAAAATCCCAGTCCAGGTTAGGCAGAGTCCCTCACTGACTCTCTTCAAGAGGAATCTTGATGAGTGGATGGGAGATTGTAGGTTTACCCCGGGTATCACTTCTGTGTCACTGTTAGACAGAGGCACAGTATACTAACCTCGAAAAAGGGCATAGCAAAATTAATTTAAAATGGGTGTCGAAAGCCAAACACACTCTGGCTAGGCTTATAAATGCCCTAGGGCAGATAGCCTAGTATGAACCTATGAACCTAAGACTTAGCAAGAGGAACTCTCCTACCACTCTTCCTGCCTTTAGTGGCCTGACAAGGCTGCTTGCAAACAAAAACAGGTCTAGTAGGATAATTCCACTGGAACTTACGGATAGGAGAGATAAAAATATGTTTAAAGTCCTGCAAAATCTTATCCTTTTCTTGAACAGACTTAAACATATCAGCAGCAGTCCCAAAGAGATTTTTATTATCCAAAGCAGGATCAAGCAACTTGGCCTTAACGTCTTCAGGTAATGACTGCAGGCAAAGCCAAGAATAATGACTCATGACAGACCCAAAGGCAGCAGCTCTGGAACAGGCATCACCAGCATCACAGCTACACTTGATACAGTGATGAGCCATCTGAGAGGCAGAACCCAAAATAGAAAAATCAGAAGATTCTGCCTCAAAATTAGGTAGGTCGGAAAGAGCCTGACAAGCCTGGGCAATCAACACCAGGGCATATCTGGTCATGTGGGCCTGGTAACTGATGGCCCAAAAGGCCAAAGTAGAAGCAGCATAAACCTTCTTCCCAATTCTCTCCATTGCACTACTATCCTTATCTGAAGGCAGAACCTTGGAAGAGGAGACTGACACGACAGCAGGGTCAGCAGAAGGACACTTAAATAAGAATTGACAATCCTCAGGAACCTTATAGAACTTGTCAGGTTTCTTTTGAGTAGGAGGATGACAGTCAGGAAACTTAGAAGCAGCTATAAAGATGTCTAACAAAGCAGCCAATACAAGAGGTACTGCATAAGGTTTAGGAGTATCCACCTGAAGAAGCTGATAATAACTTCTCTGGATATCCATCACTTGAGAATAATCCCACTTAAAGTATTTCATCATTCCAGCTATAGTGTCTCCAAAGGACAACTCCCCAAGAGGAGACTAGGACTAACACACTTTACTTCATCAGAACCATAAGCCAAAGGCAAAGGAATCTGGGAAGAGTAAGACAAGGACCCATCATCAGACTGTGAATCCTCATCTGAGAAATCAGGTTCAGTAGTCCATTTGGAAGGAGTTGAAGTTCAAGGGAAAGTAGGCACAGAAGCCCCCTTGGGAGGCTTCAGGGCCATTTAGGCATTAAACAGGCATTGAGTAAATTCCTGCCATTGCCTTTCAGGATCCTTAGGGCACACAGAAGTATGTTTAGTCTTCTGTATTTTCTTGGTAGGGACATCAGTCCTAACAAACACCCAGTGTTCCGACCCTTGGCGAGATTTAATTAGAGTACCTGGAACCTCCTCCCTGACCAGAATCTGAGGAATCCCTCTAGGGTCCTCCAAGATGATCAACCACAGCAGATACCTGCAAAGCCTCAGAGGACATGTGAAAGGAAGGATCCATGCAGACCTCTGATGGAGTCATGGCAGAGGAATGCAATGCTGACACCAGATGACCTACAGAGATATCACCCACTTCTAGAGAAATGTCCTGTGGAGGCTGGACAGCCAAAAAAGTCTGGATGAGATTTCTTAGTCTTCTTCTTACTTAATGGTACCTCGGGGTTAGAGGATTTCACCATGCTATCAAGGGTTAACAGTTTAAGCCTCTGGCTCTTCAGATAGATAGCCAGTATAGACAACTGACTTCTAAATTCTTAGGTATAAATGCTTTACAAATCCAGGATGCATGGTTGTGGGAAGCACCGAGACAAAAAAGGAAACTGTGATGATCCTTATGGGGAATCTGCCTCCCACACTGACATTTTCCCTTCTTGAATGACATGAACTCAAGGTAATCAAAATAGAACAAAACCAAAAGAAAAATTACCCCATTGGAGTACTTATCTGATGGCTAGGTATTCAGCACAGCAAAGGGGCGTTCAGACCAATGAGCGATGATGTTGTTTGCAATGGTGGCAAAAAAGTTCTGGGTAACTGCGTGCATACATCATCTTTATGCCCTATGTCCTGAAAGGGGAGCATACATGTGATGTATGGCTTATACAAGATCTAAAAGCATTGGTATACTGGCCAGATGTTGGGCTATTCTTGGCAGGGGATCCCTACTGTTTAAAATACTGCAACAGTGATATAAAAGGCCATAAACTCTGATGTCCCAAGGTGGAACAGCATCTTGAACAGGTGGCACCAATAAAAACATTCCCTTAAGAAGAGCTTTGGTCACCTTAAGAAAGGCAATAGCTGAATCTTTATGTCCTATGTGAAAATTTTGAAATGGCAGCCATTTGCATTTTTACAGTAGATTAACTGCACCCTTCCATAAAAAGTTCAGAAAGAAAATCCTGTATTCCTGGTAGAGGGTCTGGAAAGGGGTCTAAGCTCTTCGAGGATGTTCAACTAGAATATCTTTTTCATTTATTCTTGTAAGTCTTTTTGGTTGATTCTGAGAAGAAGAAATTATATGGACAACAGGGGAAGAAAGCCGGGCATCTCTATTGTTAAAACTGAAGAAACCATGTGGTTACTTTTAGGGACCGGAGATCTGGCAGAGGCTTCCAGAATGGGTGACTTAGCAGATCTAGAACCCATGGAGGGTGTAGAAGATCAGGCCAAAGAAAGAGGAACCACATCTACTGAGGCCAGAAGTGCATATGTGTGTGTGTGTGTGTGTGTGTGTGTGTGTGTGTGTGTGTGTGTGTGTGTGTGTGTGTGTGTGTGTGTGTGTGTGTGTGTGTGTGGGCAATGAGGATTACCTATGTCTTACACTTCATGGTTTTTTGAATGAACTTCATGAGAACAGGAACTGGTGGAAAAGCATGAAGGAGACCTAGAAACAAAAATGGACCAGAACATTTTCTGTGACTGCCCCTGTGGAGAGATGAGGGCAAAGTAACTGCTGCATTTGTTGCTGAGGTAAGAAGCAAAGAGGTCACAGCAAGGTTAATCCCAGAGGCTGAAAATCTCCACTGCCACTGTTTGTTTGCGAGACCTCTCATGACATCTGAATGTCAAAGTGAAGAAATTTAATGATTTTGGGTAAATGGTGGGATTAACTATGACTCTCTTAAGGTAGCCAGATACCTTGTCATCTAATTAGTGATGCGCATGAATGGATGAGCGAGATTCCCACTGTACCTACATACTAACTAGCAAAACCACTGCCAAGGGAACGAGCAGAATCAGCAGGAAGAAGACTTTGTTGAGCTTGGTTCTTATATGCCCGCTAGTACAGTGGGCAGCCCAGAAATGTGCATTGCTGCTAGAAAGCGGTTTGAAGACATTTCCCACTGCCAAACTTGCATGGTTTCTTGACAAAGATGGTATGAACATGTTCCAGCTTGTTTTTTTATGTACCAGACCACTGACATATTGCCTGTGAATAGAAATCACATTCTTGGGTAGGAGGTCATGAAAGACCTTCAGCGCTAGGAGGTACACTCTCATCTGCAAGACACTGATGTGAGGTTTGGCTTATGTTGCTGACCACATCCCTTGAACTGTCCTCCCTTGGAAATGCCCCACACCACCCTAGAAGGGAGGTGTCCATTGTGACTATGGCCTGGCAGCAGGTGGGCAAAAGAGTCTGCCCTGTATTACTCATAGAGACAAAATCCAGCAATTTATGTGATTCCTGATTACCTGAATAAGTCATATTCTGGTGTGAAAGGGGTGAAATTTCTGTGACCACTGTACTGCCAATGTCCACTATAGGTCCCTCATGTGATAGCTCTTTAATAGAACCAGTGTAATAGAAAAGGCCATCAGCCATAAGATTGAGTCTCGTCTCTGATCAAGGGTGTTGTGTCACTTGAAAAGCTATGAGCCTTAATGATTTGACTCTTGCAATGGTGAGTTTCAAATTTGTTGGACTGTTTCTATCTGGCAACCAATAAATTCTATACTCTGTATGGGAAGCAGTTTGCTCTTCTTGCTGTTGACTGATATTCCCAGCAGGTTTGCAAGAGACAGAAGGAAGGTCTGGTGTTGTAATAGTAGAGCCTTACAGGTGGTAGTTAGGAACCAATTGTCTAAATATGGGAAGACATGAATCTCTTGCAGTTGGAGATGAGCTGCTACTACTGACATAACCTTGGTGATCACCCAGGGAGCTGTGGAAAGACCAACTGACAGTGTTGTGAACTGGTAGCAACTGACTCCCAGCCAGAGCAGGAGAACTCTCCTGGGATGCCTCTTGATATTGATGTGATAGTAGGCATCCTGGAGATCAAAATATCACATCCAATCATCCTTCCTCAACAGAGGTAGAATGGACTACATTTTTCTGTTTGACATACTGATTTAGGATAGTGAGATTCAATATTGGTCTAAGGTCCTATGCCTTTTTTGGAACTAAAAAAAGAAGCTGGAATAGTCTCTGGATCCTATCTGTTCTGGGGGGAATCTGGCTGAATGACTCTTTTGTTTAGGAATTTTGATACATCTATTGCTGCTGATTCCAACTGATTGGGTGACATACTGGGAATCTTCAATCTTTTCTAGAGAAAGCCCAAAAGGGTATGGTATAGCCTCTGGTGATAATCCTTAGCATCCATGAATTGGAAGTTATGGTTTGCCAGGCTAAAGGGTGTAAGGAAAAGCTTCCTCTGACTGCCTCTAGAGTGCAGCAGTCAGGAAACACTCTAGGGGAACTGAAAGGGTTTCTCAGTGAAAGGACCAAAGAATCCCTGGTTATGTGGTCTGCCTGTGTCTCTAGGGCAATGTCCATTTGAGTAACCCTCACGCTTGGGGGGGAGGGTCTGTTCCCAGGAATGTTGTGGTGAAAACCCTGTGATTTTCTGAACTATGTTTGCTTACCTCCCCTTCGATTGTTGGACTAGGATATTTGTGGGGTGGAGAAATGGATTTGTATGGCAGACAGGGTCTTACCATCTTGCTCACTTCTAGTAAGTGTCACTTTTTTTACCAAACACCTTTATTGAATTATCACTTGTGACACAAGCAAATTTACATTCATATGAAAGTAATCACACTATAATTAACATAACAAACATTTTACTTCACATATATTGCTATATATCATATAAGCTAAGCAATATTACATAAATATTCAAGTCCTGACTTTTTTTTTAAACAAGAGACATCTTTATTAAATCATCACTTACTAGACAGACAATCATACATTTATATTTGGGTCCAAAAACAGTGGAACCATCAAAGAGGGCATAAATAAAGGATGGCTTGAAGTTTTCCACAAAAATCGCACAGCTGCACCCCAGCATGGCGATGCATGGTAGTGCCTGTATCTGCTGCTCTTACTCTACCATCAGCTGCATTGGATAGCAGGGGCATGGCCACATTAGCGGTATTCTGCAGGGTAGACATTTGGGTGTCCACTGTGTTTTGAACATTCAAAAGCAAGTTACCTGAGAAGGACTTGGAAATCTCCTTGATCAAGTCCCTATGAAAATGTGTCAAGTGTGCAAGATAGTTCAGCGCTCTGAGTGCAAAGGTTGCTGAAGCATACACCCATTTCATTAATCTGTTGAACACCCTTGATTCTGTGTTAGGGGATGGACACAAGAACTCTCCCCAGACAGTTCTTTCTTTGTGGCTGCTACTCCTACCATGGTATCTACTGGGGGTCCTTTTATCCAATGCTTCCTATCTTTTGGGGCTACTAAAATCTTGACGAGTTTTTCAGGAACTGGTTCTACAACATCAGGGTCCCTCCATGCCTTCTGTGCTATGAGCTCTATGAGGGCATCTGGAATGGGAATGAGCCAGACCCAAAAGCTTTGAAAAGCACAGTTTTGTCAGGAGAAGGGGTTTCAGTGGACCAAATTCCCCCCTTCTGCTTCATCAATTCTAGGATGTCTCCAAATGTAACATCTTTGGGGGGAGATCAGGTGGATCCTTCATCCTCATCCAAATCTGTGTCCTCAGTGACTTACTCGGGAGAGGAGTCTATTTGCTTCCGTTTGCATGTCTGCTTTTTGGAAACATGTTTTTGGGGTTTGAGTGTCGAGTAGTCTCAAAGGTTATGGGTTCTGAATGTCCCAGTCAATCCAAATAAGAGGTGTAACAAAGAGGTTCCACAGTGTGTGCTGGGATGGATCCGAAGTTTTTGCATATAACAGCCTTCTTGGCACAGCCAAAGCCCTTTTAACAGCCTCACAAGCCAATGTCATGAGTGGAGCCCAGGAAGCATTCCATCTGTCAGCTGTTTTAGGAAGTGTCCTTGCTCCAATCATGCCCAGCACAGAGGAAGACCTCGAACCTGAGCTATCGAGTACTGAAGTACATAGAGCACCAAGAGGTAGAGATGGCTCCAAAAATCTTAGAATCGACTCTACCACTTGGAGCCAACACCAATGCTTTGGCTCCGGGAGTCATATTGATCCAACAGTATCAGAGTAGAGACAGTAAGATAAGTTGTCAATGCCAAGCTTCCTCTGACTGTCGGATCTGACATAGATGCACTGGAAGGGTATGGACATGTGGGACCTGGTTCTGAATACTGAACTGGTATTGGAGAAAAATGTGACGGTGTTGATGGGCCTGTACCTAGACCAACTCTTGGGGACAGCATTGGGAGGACTCTCAGTTGGATCTGTGCCCTCAAGAATTTTCTCATCATTTGGTCATCCTCTTCCATGAGACTTCTGCTGGATTGGACCAACCTCAACAACGATACTACAGAAGAGGGTCTTGAAGAATGTTTATCTTGCAAGATTGGTGAATGGAGCTGAGGGCTCACCAGTTTCAGGTGAAAAAGCAGCTTGAGGAGAAGGAGTTCAGATGCAACAGACAGGTGGATCTAACTGCCTTGATGTTTTGGATAATGAACCTAACATATTGGCTGGATCTGGTGACCTCTCCTCAACTTCTTGAGTCTTTTCTCTTCTAACTTTTCTTCAGCCCTTCTTTCTGAAGACTTATCCTTTTCTCTGTTTCTTTTTAGTCTTTTCTTATCTTTTCTGTGGTGGGCGAAGTTGATGGCGGTCTTGAAGCCATAAGTGGAGTAAAAGACCCGGTCTGTGGGGAAAGCAAGTCTTTTAGAATAAGTTTATCTTGAAGGATTTTGAAGGCTGAAGATTTGTCTGACATCAGAAGACTATCAATAACTCTCTATAAACTACAAAACTATCAAAAATCCTATTATTAATAACAAACCTTAGCATTATATTATCCCAATTACATAAATAAATCAACTAGAAAACACACTAAAACACTCTAAAGATAACTAAGAAAAATGATATTAAATCCTGAAAGACTTCAGGAATCGAACCGTAATAATTACGCTATACTATCTTATGCTACAAAACATAAAGGGAGGAGTCACAAGAAGGAAAATATTGAATATCTTTCACTTACTGTGAACAATTCTCAAGAACTCTCGGAAAGCATGCCTGGATGGAACAGGCAGCAAACAAAATCTGAGGTAAATTAGGTAGAAGGAAGGAATTGTGGGTAAGGAAGGTGTCAGAGCCTCAGATGCAAAGCTCTGGAAGAAGGTGCTGAGGTCAGATCAGATTGAATCAGACACCTCAAATGCTAAATCGGATGAAAATACACAACATTGGATCATGCTTATTGAAGTGTAACAAGTTGACAACTTTAAAAATTCCCTACGGAGTACTTTGCTGGAAATGATGGTGAAGCAAATGGTTGTAACTAAGCAAATTATTGTTTTGAGCTGGAACACATGATCAGAATCCCCTAGACATAGCAAGGTTTTACTAATAATACTATTGGCTTCCAAAATAAAACAATTACTAGAAAATGGAAATCAAACTCTAAATTAAATTTAACTGAAATACTGAATATTGTAGAGGAGGTAAAACATCTAGAGGTAGAATCTTTAGAAAAGGGAAGCAGAAAATTTCACAGAAAGAAATAAAACTTGCAGGAGCAATACAAGCAGAATAATGTCCAGGAGACAAGTGAAGTTTAAGGGAAGGCAGCAACTGAACAATTTATGTAATGCTGAAGTAGATGATAATTGCTGAAAAGAAATATCTGCACACTGAATGAAAATAATGAAAATGTCACTTCATTTGTTTTCTTTTCTATTAATGTATGCGTTATCCATGTCACTGTGTAATTTGCAATATATGCAGCCAGGATTATGAGAATCTAAGCAGTTTAACAATACTGCAGAAGGGAATGTCACTGTTGTACTTAAACTGAATGCTGTATTCACCCTTGCAAATGGAAAGGTGCTACATTCTCCTCTGGAACAGGAGACTACTCTCTGCAGTTGCCTTCAGCTGAGCTGTGGAGAAAGGTGACACACCACTTACTTAATGCTTCACATGTAATAATGCAAGAAACATAATTTGATAACAGAAGCAAAGAATACTTGAATACATCTCAAGCACCTTCACTCTAACCTCTTCTTCCAACTGACTAAGAAGGTCTGGATGGTACCTCCACAGGTCACTGCAATAGTGCATGCACTGTTCACCAGAGTGAAGTATGCCTGTGGCATCACTAATAGTGCATGCACTGTTCACCAGAGTGAAGTATGCCTGTGGCATCACTAATAGTGCATGCACTGTTTACCAGAGTGAAGTATGCCTGTGGCATCACTAATAGTGCATGCACTGTTCACCAGAGTGAAGTATGCCTGTGGCATCACTAACAGCCATGACTAGATAGTGCCAGGTATCCACCTTATACTGAGGACCCTCATAAGGGTTCCCAATCAGGTACTTCTTGTGGCCCCTGTACAGTAAGTAAAACAAGATTTTAGACTCTTTGACCATGACTCACTAAGGCGCCCTGTCAGAAACGGTACTGTAGGAAACCCTGGGAACATTTCAGGTCTCATACCAGAGAACAATGGCTGGCATTTCATGATTGTGCCCATTTCGTGTTTCATCAGTTTGCAAGTTACACAGGACAGCTCAGTTGTGTCACCTTTGGTGGGGTGCAAAATGGTCTGTGTCAATACAATAGTGGTTCAAATGGAGCAGAAAGGTATGAGAGTTGGCAGAACATGTATGCTCTGTGTGCATGTAGTTGAACATTTGAAGCAAGATTGTTCTTTAGCATCTCTGTTTTTGCAGTTGTGCAGTAAGTAAGGTAACATCTCTGAGTGTGTTACTGACCCACCAATGCACGTTCAGTGCAATCCACAGGCACTCATGTAGGTTTATGACACTGGGATAGCTTTATGCTTCATGTTTCAATATGTAAACAGAACAATTCACAAAGATTCATGAGGCGGACCCTCATTTAGATATTAAATCAAAAGGTGCTTCAACAAAGTATTAGTTTAAGGGTGTGCACACACATACAACCAGCTTATTATACTTTTTTTATTTTTTATATTTTTTTTCCTAACAGATTTGTTTGTTTTTCAATTGAATTGTACAGGTTATAGGTCACATTAAAGGTAGAAAAAGTTTTGAAATGATTTATTGTGGTCTCATTTTTTTATATAACAAAAATCTGGCATTTTAACAGGGGTGTGTACACTTTTTATATCCAGTGTACATCCTCAGAAAAGAGGTGCCTAAAAGTTCTCAAAACTCTATCACCCACAGTGTCAGTTGAAGAGTGGACAGGTGAGGATGGACAAGTGATCCTTTGTCTTGTGTGAGAAGGTACACCAGGTGAGGTAACTTGTGGTAAATGGCCCTGGCCATGTCAGAAAGAAGGGAGAACAAATGCTGTCTGGGCCAAAAGAGAGTCACCAGCAAGATTTTGTGAAAGTCCTGCCTAATCTTGTGCAGAACTCATGGTAACACAGGAAGGTGGGTGAGCATACAGAAACATCCTTTACAAGGAAAAGATATGGTTTGTCCACTTTCCATGTCAGAGGACTTGGGACACTGGAACAGAATAGAGGAAGTTGTCTGTTCAGAGGGGAGGCAAAGAGTTCTACCTGAGGAGTACCCCACCGAAGGACAATGTCTAGGAACACATCTGTCTGAAACATCCATTCATGAGCTTGTGTTATGGACCTTCTCAAAGAGTCTGCCACAAGACTGTGCACTCTAGGAGTGTAAACTGCCTGAAGATTCACTTGATACTGGACAGCTAGATCCCAAACCTGATAAGCTAGTCTGCAAATGAGATGGGACCTCGAGTCCTCCTGCTTGTTGATATAACACATCACTACAGTATTGTCAGTGAAGACTTTGATGGGACAGGGATAAAAGAGGGAATGAGAAGCTTGCAGAGACAAAAGCAGAGCCCTCATCTCTTTTACACTAATATGATCCAAGCAATGATGAGCAGGCCAGAGACCTTGGACCTTTAGGGGGCCACAAGAGGCAACCCCACCCTATGTTTGAGGTGTCCATGAAAAACTCCTGACTGGGAAATGGAGGCTGAAAAGGAAGTCCTGGATTGAGAGAGAGTTGATGAATCCATCCCTGAAGCTCAATATTGAGACAGGGAAGAAAATTAACAGGGAACTTCAGGGTGTGGCAATTTCAGAGCATTACCGATTTGAGGTACCACTGAAATTTCCTCATATGAAGCATGGTGAGAGGGATTATGGGAATTGTGGAGGCCATGAATCCCAGGAGCCTGAGAAATTCCCTGGCCATGACAGATGGCAGAGGAAGAAGGGACTGAAAAAAGTTTGACAGGGACAGAACCTTGGGGGCAGGAAGAGACGGCATCATGGGAAAGGTCTGAAGCCTGCATCCGAGGAAAACATAATATCCTGTGAAGGAATCAGAACTGATTTCTGGAGATTTATGGTGAACCCTAGACTGTGTAAAAGACAAGTGTAGATAGGGAAAAATCTGAACACCTCAAAACCTGCAAAAGGGAAAGACAGGAGCGAGGCATTTGGTAAAATACCCTTGGGTTAGTAGAAAGGCCATAGGGCAAAACAGCAAACTGAACATGCAAGGAAGAAACACAGAAACATAAAAATTTCCTGAAAAGAGGATGAATGGGGATGTGAAAGTATGCATCCTGGAGATCCAGAGACAACAGAAGAGGAAACAAGGACTGTAGGGACAACATCTGAAAAGAAGGGATGTTAAGAAAGGTGTTGAGAAGAGAATGATCCAGAATTGGTCTCCATGTAGCCTCTTTCCAGAGAATCAAAAACATTCTGGAGTAAAATCCCTTCCCCACTTGGGTGCGAGGAATGAGGTGAAGGGTGCCCTGATCCAAGAAAGATTGCAAAAGCTCAGGAAAATGAGGAAGGTGTTCTTGAGGAGGTTGAGGAATGCCTGAAAAGGAAGGAATTGACTTCCAAACCATGAAATATCCCTGATGGATAACTGACAGAACCCAAGAAACGGAGGTGATTGGAAGCCAATTTGGAAGAGCAAAGGAGAGGTGGGGAGGCAAGGGTCCTAGCTGAGGGGAAGAGAAGGCCAAATGTCAAATAGAACCAGGCTTATTCTGAAAAGAATGTTTCTGGAAGGGGGGAGTCTGACTACATTTAGCAGGAGAAACATGCCTAGAAACATTCTTACTGGGGGGGGGGAGTCTGTTTATGAACAAAGGCAGATTTGGAAGGAAAGTTCCTCTGAAACTTGATAATAGGGGAGACTGAAAAGGAAGCCCTTATCCTGGACAGACTTAAATAAGTCAGCAGCAGCAGCAGCAGTCCCAATAAGACTTTTGTTATCCAGAGGTGCACCCGAAAGCTTGGCCGTGACATCATCAGGCAAAGCCTGAAGACGAAGCCAGAAATAATGCCTCATCGCTGAAGCAAAGGTGGCAGCCATGGAAGAGGCATCAGGTGCATCATAGCTGCATTTTATTGCGTGACAGGCAACTTGAGAAGTAAACTCTAACAAGGAAAGGGCAGACGCCCTTCCTTCAGAATCAGGAAGGTTAGATGCTACCTTAGAAACTTGGAAAAGGAGGGCCAAAGCATATTTAGTCATATGAGTCTGGTAGTCAATGGCTCTAAAGAACAAGGTGGCAGCTGTATAAACTTTCTTGCCCAACCTTTCCACAGTGCAACTATCCTTATCAGAAGGAAGGAGCTTAGTGGAAAGCAACAACTTAACAGGATTTGTCAGAAGAAACTTATACAACAAAAGGATCAGTAAAAGGGCACCTATAAAGAAACTAGCAGTCCTCAGGAACCTTGTAGAATTGGCTTCTCTGGAGCAGGGGGCTGACAGTTAGGCATTACAGAGACTGCAGAAAAGTATCTAGAAGGACAGCCATGACAGGAGGGGAGAGCTTATTGTTTAGGAGACTTGATCTGCAGGAGCTCAAAGTACCTGATTTGAATGGCACGGACCTGGGAACAGTCCCACTTAAGTCCTTCATGTGGGCAATAGTATACCCAAAGAACAACTCTTCCAAGGGGGAGACTGGACTCAAGGAATCCTCTTCCTCTGGACCAAAGTCAAGGGAGGGGGAGAAATTTAGGAAGAATAAGGCAGGGATGATTCCCCAGAATCCAAATTCTCATCTGAGGAAACCAGTTCCCTAGGCCTCTTAACAGGAGTGGAAGACCATGGGGGAGCAGGCATAGAAAGCCCTTGAGGAGGCTTCAAGGCTATTAAAGCATTACACAAACCCTGAGTGAAATCCTGCCATTCATGCTGGGAATCCTTAACGGGGAAATATTCTTAGTTTTCTGTTTCTTTTTCCATGGGACGTCCACCTGAAAAATGCTCAGAGGATCAGACCCTTGACGTGACTCAATAATGGTAGTAGGAATTTCCTCCCTCACTAAAATCTGAGGAATCCCCCTTGATTCCTCAGATATTATCAGTCAAGGTTCCCCCTAAATGTCAGGTGCACACACCAGAAAAGCCTCCAAGGACATGGGAGAACTTGGAGCCATGTTGGCCTCTGATGGTGTCACGGTGGTGGAATCCAAAGCAGGCACCAGACAGTGTTCAGGGGTTTCACTAGCCTCTACAGAGACATCTGGGGGCAGGCTGGACAGCAAACCAGGTCAGGCCTAACTTTTTTGGTTTTCTTCTTGGCAGATGGCTGGCCCTTAGGACAGGAGGATTCTGCCATAGCATCCTGAACCAACAGCTTAAGTCAATGGTTCTCAAGATATATGGACAAGGAGAACAGGCAACTACAGAGGGTCTTAGGCACAAATGCCTGGCAGATAGAGCACTGTGTATGATATCTTGGGAAGCATCAATGTAAAAAGACACTGGTTGTGATGATCTTTATGGGGAATATGCCTCCCACACTGATATTTTCCCCTTTTGGATGACATGATCACAATATCATACAATAGTAAAAAAAAACAGACGAACCCCCAGTGGGGCACTTATCTGAAAAACAGCTTGATAACCAACAGAGCAGAAGGGCATACAGACTGACGTATGATAATGGCATTCCAGGACTGGAGGTAAAGGAGTTCAGAGTGACTGCATCCATACATCACCTTTATGCCCTATGTCTTGTACGGGGGGCACACGTGTGATGTATAGTGCCAATAACAGCCGAAGGCTTTGGCATACTGGCCGGATATTGGGCTATCCTTGACAGCAGATCCCTTAGATGAGGAATAATATGTGATATGGTAGGACATGTACTGATTCATAACTGGCCGATGAAATTTTGGACAATTTGCAGGTTATCAAGTTCACAGTCCAGAGGTCCCAAGTATGCAGAGTTACAACAGTCAAGGTGTTATATGAACATGTCATGTATAACCATAGCTAGAACATCAATTGAGAAGAGGTGCTTGATATGGGAAATGTTCCTTAGATGCAAGCAAGGGGGTTTAATGACAACTGGCATTTGTGTCTTCAGCTATCATCAATAATAATACCAAGATCTTGCACCTTAGGTATGAAGCAAAGCACAATTCCCCCTCAGATAATACATGTATTCAAGACCAGAAGGGCAGTGTGGGCTGCGACAGCAACCATCTTTGTCAAAGGGAGCTTGAACCACTTACTGAGCATCTTTTGAAGGATATAGTCAAGGTTATCTGCAAGAGAATTCAGAGCCAACACAACATCCTGAGGGAAGGAGAGATCAAGCTGCAGGTCATTAGCAAAGCAGTGATACTACAGAACTCTGCAAATTGGATAAAACTAAGGATAGCAGACACACTGTGAAGTGAACAAGGTCCAAGATAGAGTGCTGCAGTATTCCACACTCCACAGAATACCTGGAATGATGCTCTGTGGCCTTCTGTTGACATAGGAAGAAAATGTTTCAAGGCCAACTTCACAGGAAGTACTTAAACAGCACAATACAACTCTGAATCATACAGTGTCAAAAGTTGCTCTGAGATCAAGAAGAACCTCTGAACAAAACCTTTGATCATAACCCATGAGTAAATCACTTAGAAACTTAGTAAGGGTTATCTCACTGCTGCAATGACTGAAAAAACACAGACTGAAATGGAGTATGGTTAAAAAACAGTAAATGTTATCAGAATAAAACCAGCAAATGTACAATCAAAAACTGTTCTGTGAAAGATGGTTTCATTAAAATGAAGCAGTGACACAACAAAATACAGAGAACTACAAATAAAAGTGTAAATAACAAATAACTAACTCTCAAGCTGCCAGGACTCAGATAAAGAACATCTCTCCTGAGTTGTGGCAACATTAAATTTTCAGTCCAATGTACAGAATTCTAATTATGGCATTACTCAATTTACACAGATCAGGCAGCTCTGGTTTGCCAGTTTTCATCAGCAGCCTAACAACCTTCTTTTTTGTCTGGTACAATTCTGATTTAATCTCATATGATACTACTGTCATTTAATACTTGTGGTTTTTTTCCTTACATAAAAAAGAATGTTATTTACTTACCTTGTGCTGCATATCTGGAGGATCCATCTTCTACAAGAACATTATAAAAAGGTTGATGGGGTCCGTGTGGCAAATTGTGTACACCCATATTACGGATCCACTCCAGACTCATCTTACATGTTGGATCCCATCCAAAAATCACACAGTTGTAGGCATAACTGGAGGAAAAACAAAAAAATAAAAATAAATACAACAGATACTGAGACAAATTGCAAAAACGTGGACATCTAGCAAAAGAAGCTTTAAACATGTGCTTTACCACAGTTTTTCAAAAGCTATCAGAGACATGCCACACCTCATACAGTGCAAAAGCACATTGGCATTCAAAGTTTCTTATAAAAAAAATTTGTATCACTATAAAGTTAACTCGATACTGTTCTTTTAACATGACAGGCATATTCTCCGAGCTAAGTGTCATTTTACTTATAGTTATCAAGGTGCAAAAGGGCCATTGAAATGAGTGCATAACCCCAATAAACAAATATAAGTAAAATAAATAAATAAATAATAAATACACCCACAAGGCACAGGTGCTTCTTTCAGGGGTGAGACAGATGCACTTGTCCTATATCACACAACTTGTAATTGAGAATCTGGATATCAGATTTAGGACTGCAGGATGCAGTTATTTCACAATTTATAGCTTTAGCTCTCAGATCTAGGGGAAGAAAATTCCACAGGTACAGCAGTTCAGTACAAATGAGTGCTTGGCCAAGAGGTTGCGTATACATGGATGCATGGATGCGCCTCCCGAAGTAGCCACTGCAGCGTTTGCAAGGCTGCGTGGGGTGGTGGGGTTTAGGATACACTCCCTGTCAGTAATATGAGGTTGCATCAGCATCCTCCGTCTCTTCACTGGCCCTGGATGTGGATCACGTTGATCCGAGGGAGACCAAGTGAAAGAGGAGAGGAAAGGAGCTGCTGCCAGCAGATGCTCAACTGCAGAGTTATGGAGAGTGAAAAAATAATGACTGATTGTACTAAAAAACTGCTCCACTTTTCCTAAAAACTTCTAGTAAATCCCCATTAGTGTCACTACAACCTCCCCAGTATTCTAACTTCTTGAATACTGTGCAGTTTTACTTATTGTGCATATTCATGTACTTCTTATATGGTCTCCTTTACTTCCTTGCTATATTACTGAAATTCACTGCAATTAATTTTTTACAAACTGCTGCTTTTTCTTCATACTTTTGTATCACGTTCTTTAATTACATTTTAGCAATGTACTTTTACTTTTTCTTCCTTAATCTACATATTATATATTATTGCATAATGTCGAGTTCTAGTAACCTCTTTAATTTCTGGTGCAATGTAACTTCCTGGTTCACATTGAAAATATTAATTTCAAGTAAAACACTGACCACTAAAGCGTAGTATAATAAATAAAAAGGTTAAATGTCACTAACCCAGCCACATTAACAATGACTACTTGTATATGCAGGTCAGTGCAATTCTGTCTGAAGTATAGCTCCACATTTTTCCAGCTGTACACATAAATCCACCCTTAAATACTGGGTATGAAGTATGGAGTTTTGACATGAGCAAACAATACCAATGACTGTTTACTGTCCTTTGCTACCCTACACTTGGGAAAAAGAAGACTGCATAGATATGAAAGCTGACAGAGACATTCGTCATTTGCATCAGTAGTGAGATTATATAAAATCACTGAACAAAAAACGTGTGCAGTTTTATAACCATGGGCTATTTTTATCTGCAGATATAGGAATATAGGCGCATAACAAATATACTAGGCAAATGATCATGGGGCCATAATATGCCTAACCACATTACAGGTCAGGCATATTTTTAACAACCAGGGAGAAGTTGTGAACAATAATTAATAAAGAGATAAAGGAAAAGGGCAAGAGTTAAGTGGGATACGTTACCTGAACTGAATGGATACTTCAGAGCTACACATTTAAGGCTCAGATGCATAATGCAAGCAGAAAGTTATAAATGAATGTGAGAAAAAAAGATAATGAAACAAGGGAAAGTTCACGTAATAAAAAGAAAGCAGAATTTTGGATGAAGGTCCTTAATGAAAATAACAACCACCATGCTGAATATTATATTCATAAAGCAAAAGAAAGGATTCTAAGAACTAAGTCAACACAGGAATGGAGAAAGGAGATATTGCAAATAGGGATGACTGCAAGTAGGTGTACAGAAAGTAGATAACAGGGTACTGGAATATACTGGAGAAAACCTGCAAAGGAACCAAGGTACTGGGAGCAAATAACAAGAGATGGAAAGGTAACAGAGTGCGATGAGGCCAAGCAGATATGGACAGGTTAGAGACTGCCTTCCCCAATGGAGGTGATGCCAAAGTAGAGGCAAATAAATAGTGAGAGGGGAGTCCTAAGTGGAAGACCTGCTCTGGCAGATTTTTAGTGGATTCTAGAACAGAAGTTGCTGTTAAATAAGGGACAATTAGCAGGGGATATAAAATATTGCATGATAAAGTACAGTTGTGTACACTTACCATAAATGTAGATGTTCGAGTGTATTCACTGTTGCAGTCAATACATTTGGGTAATCCTGCTAGCAGGTTGCCCTCAGCCAGCCTGAATTCCAAAGTTTTGGGTCCTGCATCGGGTGCTGTCACCTCTTCTCTGACATCAGGTCGTCAGGGGTATAAAACATGCAGCAGATGCCATTTTCTTCAGTTTTTCTTGCCCCAGATGTCAGGTGCCCCCTAAAAGGGTAGCCAAATTTTATACATATATATATATATATATATATATATATATATATATATATATATATATAAATATATATATTTATAAAAGTACATGCACCAATATAACCTTTACCTTCATCTACAAGCAAATACACCACATAGGTTGCATAAATCAGAGAAGGAAAGATAAGCTCCAGTAGAAAAAAGGGGGATGGCGGGTGGGTAACCTGGACTGCAACAGTGAATACACTTGAACGTCTATATTTATGGTAAGTGTACACAACTGTACTATGTTCTTCGTGTTTCACTGTTGCAGTCATTACATTTGGATAGAGTCCCAAAGCTATGGTTGGGTGGCTGGAGCTAAGCAGCATTAGGAGCGGCTATGAGGCCCTGCAGAACTGCAGTAGCAAAGCCTGCCCTGGATTTAGAGTAAAGTGGTAGATGATAATGCTTTGTAAAGGTGTGCACTGAACTCCAAGTAGCAGCCTCTGAAATGCCTTTGGTTGGTACTCCTCTGAGAAAGGCTGCTGAAGTGGCTGCAGCTCTGGTTGAATGTGGCCTAATGCCCTTAGGCACTGGCTTGCCATGCTGTGAGTAGCAGAAATGAATGAAGTGGCCTATCCATGTAGAAATAGTCTGCTTGGAGATAGCCTTTCCTTGTGATCCTGCAGCATATGCCACTAGTAATTGCTCTGACTGCCTGAATATTTTAGTTTTGTCCAAATAGAATCCAAGCTGTCTGTGTACGTCCAAAGAATTCAGAATTCTCTCCCCCTTGTTCTGTGGGTTTGGATAAAAAGTTAGCAAATGAATAGTTTGGTTAAGGGCCACATTGGACACCACCTTAGGCATAAATGTTGGGTTTTTCCTCAGAGAGACCCTGTCTGAATAAAAAATGATAAAAGGTTCCACAGACATGACAGCCTGTAGCTTTGACACTTGTCGTGCAGAAGTTATTGCTAGGAGCAGAGCTGTTTTCCAAGATAAAAACTTTATATCCACAGTAGCAGCTGGTTCAAAAGAAGGTAGGGTGAGTTTTTCCAAGACATAGTTGAGGTCCCATGCAGGTATTGGCATTCTCCTTGGAGGCCTTAAGTTTCTGGCTCCTCTGAGGTACTGCCTTAATAAAGGCTGAGAAAAGAGTGGTGGCTCTGTATTGTAATGAGCCGAAATGGCAGAGGCATGAATTTTAATTGATGAAAAAGATAGGCCTTTGTCCAGCATCTCAGTTAAGTATTGCAAAATCAGAGGAATATTTGGGACAGCTGTATCAGTTCCTTGGGCTTGGTTCCAAGCACAAAATCTCTTCCATTTTCCTGCATAGGATTTTCTAGTACTAGGATTTCTGGCTTCCAAAATGACATCCATCACAGCTTTACTGAGAGGTGTGCTTTGTATGGCTACAATATCTGCCATGCTGCCAGGTTTAGAGTCCTGAATTGGCTGTGCAGAATCTGATTGTTTTGTTGGGACAGTAGATGAGGTATTTGAGGTAAGGTCCAGGCTGGGCATTGAGACAAGTTCCTTAAGACTGGGTACCAGTACTGGCGGGGCCAGTCTGGGGCAATCAGAATCATTTTTGTTTTTTCCTATCTGACCTTTACGAGTACCTTGGGGTGGAGGGGCAGTGGAGGAAAGGCATATACCAATAGGTTTTTCCAGCTGAAAGATAGGGCATCCACTTTCCATGCTCGTCTGTGATAAGTCCTTCTGCAGAATCTTTTTAGTTGACAGTTGTGAGGAGAGGCAAATAGGTCTATGTCCGGGCGTCCCCATTTCTTTGTTATCATGCTGAAGACTTGTGGATCCAGGTGCCACTCGTGGGGATCCATGAAGTTTCTGCTTAGTTCGTCTGCCAGAGTATTTTCCTTTCCTGGCAGGAATTGTGCCTGCAGATGCACTTGGTAAGTCAATGCTGTGTCCCATAAAGCCATGGCTAGTCTGCAAAGGGGGTAAGAATGTGTGCCCCCCTGCTTGTTTATGTACCACATGACCGTAGTGTTGTCTGTCTTTATCAGAAGTTGTATCGGATGAATTAGGTCCTTGAAGGCTGTCAGGGCATTTTAAACAGCTAGCATCTCTTTTTGATTGATATGTAGATACATTTGGTTTGTGGACCAGGTGCCTTGAATGCCTTTTCCTGCCATATGTGCCCCCCAGGCATAATCTGATGCATCTGTTGTTAGGTTCTGACTGGCTGGGGGTAGTGAGAATGGCTGTCCCTTGTTTTGGTGACAAGCCTTTGCCCACCATTGAAACTCCTGTTGCAGGCAGGGAATGAGAGTAATCATTGTTTCCAGGCTGTGGCAATGTTGTGTCCAGACACTTTTTAGGTACCATTGATGTTTCCTCATATGCAGTCTTGCATATGGAATCAGTAGAATGCAGGATACCATGAAGCCCAAAGCCTGCAGAATTTTTCCTGTAGATAACTGGGCCTCTGTTGCCATTTCCTTGAAATAGGTAGTCAGTTGCCTTTGTTTGTCTGGTGTGAGATAAGCCATCTGGGCAGTTGTATTTAAGCTTGCACCCAGGAATATTATCTCTTGAGAGGGTACTAGTTTTGATTTCTTTTTGTTGACTGTGTACCCTAGGCATGTTAAAAGTCTTTTCACAAATGCCAGATGCTGTAGTAGAATGTCCTTGTTCTCTGCTTGAATGAGACAGTCGCCAAGTAAGGATATATTTGTATTCCTCTTTGTCTGCAGAAAGCAATTTCTGGTGCCAGGCACTTTGTGAAGACCCTGGGCGCAGTAGATAAGCCAAAAGGCAGTGCAGAGAATTGGTAATGCTTTGAGCCAGCCTTGAATCTGAGGTATCTTCTGCATGCTTATCTGACTGGGACATGCAGGTATGCCTCTTTTAGGTCTAAAGTCATGAACCAAGCCTTTCTGCCCAGCATGGGCAGAAGCCACTGTAAGGTCAACATCTTGAATTTTGGTATATCCAGGAAAGTGTTTAGAATAGATAGGTCCAGTATTGGTCTCCATGCTTTGTCCTTTCTGGGTACCAAGAACAGTCTTGAGTAAAATCCTTGTCCCTGCTCTTGTTGTGGCACTTGTTGAATAGCCCCCATGTCCATGAGGGATGAAACTTGTTTTTGAGCCTTTGACCATTGATTTTTTGGCAAGTCTGGCCAACCGTTTGCCCTTGGCAGGGTATGGAAGTGAAACTTGTAGCCTTGTGACACTATGTCTAGAACCCATTTGTCCTGGGTTATAATGTGCCAATTTTGTGAAAAAAGTGCTATTTTTCCCCCTAAGGGTGCTGCCAGAAGATAAGTGCTTGGTGCAGGCAGGGGGAAGTCATTGGGACTGTTTCCTGTAGGGTTGTGATTTGTCTTCTCCACTTTTGGAGGTAGAAGCACCCCATTGTTTAGACCTGTACAAACCTTGCGGCTGGGATCTGCCTCTAGGGCGTCTGGATCTGCCCCTTTGAGGTCTGTCTGACACTGGAAAGGACCAATTCTTTGTAGGCCAGTGTCTGCTAAACCTAGGTGGCTGTACTTGTAAAAAATCTTTGACCGTTTGCATAGATTTAGCTTTGCCCTCCATTTTCTTTAACACCTCTTCTGCCTTAACACCAAACAAGGTATCATGCTGTAATGGTGCATCTAATAATTTAGCTTTGACATGATCAGGCAGATTTTGTTCCTTCAACCAAGCATGCCTTCTAATTACAGAACCCATCACTGCAGCCCTGCAGGAGGCCTCCAGAGAATCAAAACCACATTGCAAAGTATGCTTTCCAACTTGTTCAGCTGCATGCAATAAGTCCTTCACTTCTTTGTTTTCTGCACATTCAGAATTTACCAACATTTTCTGTTTAAGCAGTGTCATAACATATTGCTGATATTTGAACATATGAAACTGGCAGTTTAAGGCCCTTATAGCAAAGGTAGCAGATGTGTAAATCTTTTTTCCCCATCTATCCAGTGCCTTAGAATCTCTGTCAGAGGGGGTAGGGTTTTTTGCAGTGGAAGCCTTAACCCCTTTGGGACCCTGAGAAATAGTTTCTGGGTCTGCAGCAGGGTTTTTAAAAAGGAATTTATGAGAGTTAGAAGCCCTGTAGTATCTGCCAGGCTTAACAGGAGCTGGAGGTAAGGAGTCAGGGGTCAGACTAGACTCTGAAAACACATCATCAACAATGTCTAACACAGGTGGAATAGCTAGAGGCCTGTGTTGAGGCAGCAAAAGGAAGTCTCTGAGTCTTCTTAGATTCTGAATAATCTTGGCTCTCCCAGTGGAAAAGCTCCCTCATGGTATGCAAGGTTTCCCCAAAAGAGTAGTCCTTAGGAGGAGAGGCTGAAGGAATAGATTCTTCAGCATCAGAATCCTCAAAGGGGGGAAGTGAATATTCCTGATCAGAAGAGGAATCAGGGGAGACAGAAACCTGATCTGAAGATTCATAGTCTGTCTCTTGCCTAGGCCTCTTAACAGGAGGTGGATGGGAACCCCTGATCAAGGTAATTAAGCCTTTGGCCATTTTGAGCATTTGATTTTTGGGCGTGGACATGGCCGGCCTTAGGCATAGGCGAACTAGGCGATCGCCTAGGGAGCCGTACAAGCCAGCCTTGTAAAGGGCGCGTTATGCATTTATTTCATAGGTTCATAGGTTATTATTATTTTTTTAAGTTTGCGCTCTTCTTGGCACTGAAATCAGAAGGCGGAGGGTGGGGGAGGCGAGGCTAGCACTTTAAGTTTGCTCTCTTCTTGGCGCTGAAACCAGAGGGCGGAAGGTGGGGGAGGCGAGGCTAGCAGCCTCCCACTTACAGCTCTAGGTTAGCCAGGAGGGTAAAAAAGAAACGTTTAGTTTGCAGTGCAAGAATCTTCTCCTTTAAAGCGAAACTTACGTGCGTCACGATGCAAACGTCATAAAATGCATTCTGCAGTTCCGCGCGGAATTTAAGCCAGCAGTTCAAAAGAAGAGTTGTTGTCTGTGTCTCCGCATGTGGCCGTTTGGGTTATAAAGAAGGTAAGTGTATGTGTGTGTGCGTTTATGTTTAACTTAAACTGTTTATTTCTGTATGAGAAAGAATGTGTGTGGGTATGTATGTATGTGTATGGAATTTAAATTTGGTGTTCTGTTTGTATGAGATATAAAGTGTGTGTATGTTACTGTGTGACAGTAGGTGTGTGTGTGTGTGTGTGTGTGTGTGTGTGTGTGTGTGTGTGTGTGTGTGTGTGTGTGTGTGTGTGTGTGTGTGTGTGTGTGTGTCGCTGTATGTGTGTGCTGCTGTGGCAGAACAGAGAAGGTAGGTATGTGCATAATTTAAACTAGTAGTTTCTCTCATTTCTGTATGAGAGACTAAAGTGCATGTGTTTTAGTTACTGTATGAAAGAGAAGGTGTGTGTGTGTTTGTAGTGAACTGGCTTCTAATCCAGTCCAGGACTGGTTCTCTTTTTCATCTGTAGCTTGCGTGAATTTGTTCTGGCTCCTTGTGACCTTAAATTGGATAAATCGGATCTCAGATAATGAATGACTGTTGTTTTTCTATTGTTATCTGCTTAGGAGCCATTACACAAACCTGATTTCCGAAGTGCACAAATATTCTGTAAACTTTTTTTAAACACTGTACTGCTTATTTCCTTCTACAACAGTAAGCATTTTGATTCAAATCCCCACGATGAAATGCTATATTTGCATACAACAATTCCTGCCACAAATAACTGTCTGACCCCTACAGGCTGTTTGTATGCAAATCACTGTCATTTAAAAGAAAAACTCCTCCAATGCAGTCCCTCCAAAATATCTATACTTGGTTTTATATCCTCTTGAATATACAGCAACAAATTCCAGTTTCAACATATATTTAACAAGCTGCCATTTCCTGGTTTTCATTTCATCTGATACAAAAAAAAACATACTGTTTATGTAATATCTCTCTAGAAGTTATCTGCTCAATTATTTAAATCATATTAGGGGAGATACTTGGAACCATACTTAATTACAAGTTGGTGCTAAAGTTAAGAATTCTTGAGGTTTCAGTTTGGAAAAGACACAAGATTATATCTCCATCTTGGAAAAGTAGAAAATCCATTTATTTAAAATTCTGTTTGGAAATGAGTGAGACTGCTTCTCCTGCTTCTACAGCATTGGGGGCAAAGAGGGGGATCCATTTGCCTAGATGACAAGAGGTGTCCTTGATGGGGAATCTATTTGGCTAGATGGCAAGAGGTGTCCTTGATGGGGAATCTATTTGGCTAGATGGCAAGAGGTGCCCTTGATGGGGGATCAATTTGTCTAGATGACAAGAGTGCCCTTGATGGGGGATACATTTGTCTAGATGTCAAGAGTGTCCTTGATGGGAAGTGCAATAAGAACACTGACATTCACTGAACTAAACTCTACTGTATTTCACATGAAAATGAAGTCTTATAGCTCCCTATATTTAGCTTTAGTACACAACATCCATATACAATTGCACTACATTTTACTATAACAAGCATGCTTATTACTAGAATGTGACCCATTTTTAATGTAAGATTTGCAATGGTATGCACGTATATTTTGTTTTTCAGACATAAAATTCTCCCTTGTCACCGTGTAACCTGCTATCACATGCTATTATTATTTGTCATCTTTCAGGTAGCCAAGTTTGTAATTTTCCATCACAAAGAATTAATGGGACCTTTGAAACAACATTGTGTTTTCCATGTGGAGAATAATGAACAATTATATGTGGTAAGCATGAGAAACCACTCATGAAAAGTGGTCAGATACTGGCAAATGAATGCCTTATTTTTATGAAGGAAGAGTCTTCCATAAATACATATTGTCCTCTAAGAGTTTACTGTTGTGCCAGGAAAGGGGGAAGCTTGTCTGTTTCTCATAATTTGTGGTTTTCTGGCAAATCAGGGAGGACTGAAGTCACTAAATAGCACTGCAAGCAAAACTATCCCTATTTTTTGGCCATTGGATCCACATTATTTTAGGCTCTGTCCAGATTTTTTGCACTAAGACGTTGAGAGGTATACATACCTCTCGACTGTCTAGATTTTTGCCTTATATTTTTGGCCTATTCCTCATAAAAGTTATGGTTTTCTGGCAAATCACTGAGGATTAAAATAACTAAATGCCAAACATTTGAGTTTCAGCCCTCATTTCCTTCAGAAAATGCATGCTAAGACAAATGCTGTTATTCTAGCAACTTTCTAAGTCTATAAGAACAATATTTATAATCTGTCCCTGTTTGGGTGGCCTTTGACCCCCCCCCCCCGATATTTTAGGCTTTGTTCAGATTTCTTGTGTTAAGAGGTTGAGAGGTATGGAGGCAGGGTATGTAATGTCCTAGTTGCAGATTTATTTGATGCATTTTAAGAGGGGATAGAGGTTTTGCATTCCTTAGTGTGCCATCCTTTTTTAAGATGCCTAGTTACTATGAACTTGTATGTTTCTACCATTTTTTCTTTAATGCAACGTAGGCAATTAATTCTTCAAGGGCAGCAAGCACTGAATTTGTAAATGGAACAGTGAAATGTAAAGTTCTTTGTCAGTAATAGCATCTTCATTAGTTACAAATCTCTTTAATGTAGAATTATTCAGATGATGTTTACTTCTACAGAGATTGTGCTTATTGACTGATACTGTTTGAGGGACCTTTTATGGTTAAAATGTTCTGAAATGGGCGGGTTTGTCATTATTGGGTCATACATTTTGTTTCATCACTTACTGGAAATATGTTCAAAACTACACATTTAACACACTGTAAGAAGTGTAAATGTTTTCAGTGTGCAACTAGCTGTTTTTTGTTTATCAAATGGCACACTGTGTTGTAAAATCTGAAAGCAGTGTTAATAGCATAATTGCCTTTGGTGCAGAAGCCTGTGGATTCCACTCCCACACCATGGAGATGGAGTGCTGATATGCAGTGCCCATATGATTGTTGATTATTTGATGCATTATAAGGGGGATAGGGGTTCTACACTCCTGAATATGACCTTTTGTATGAGATACCTAGTGATTGGGAACTTGTTAGTCATTTCCTATTGCAATATTACCAACTTACCAAATTTTTATTGTAATATAGGCAATTAATTTTTCAAGGGCAGCAGGCACTGAATTTGTAGATAACATTGATATGTAAAGTTGTTTGCCAGTAGCAACCTCTTCATTAGTTACAGATTTCTTTAATGTGGAATTCAGAGGATTTTACTTCTGCAGAGATTGTGCGTGTGCAGTAATATTGGTGGATTGTAATGACAGAAGTCTTCAGTGGCCTTTTATTGTTGAAATATTTTGAAATGGGTAGTGTTTGGTTCATAAATTTTGTCTTGTTGCTTATTAAAAGAATGTTTAAAACTACAAATTTAAAACATATTCTAACAAGTGGTGCTGTATTATACAAGGAATATAATTCAATACAACCATGAAAGTGAATTAAAGAATAAATACATGTATGCATGTCCCTACAAAATGTGTGCAAGGAGTCTGTTTTGAAAACAGCCCAAAGGTAAACTTAATTCTCCATCAACCAGATGCATTTATATGAATGTAGGTTTTCAATTTCTATGAATGTGGGTTTTCATGCTGTTTCAATGAATGTGAGTTTTGCCATTTCAATGAATGAGAGTTTCAAGGGCAGACAAGTTTACTGCTCATGCTAAGTCTGTTTTCATTGTAAGACTGTATTGTTTGCTTAGTAAGTGGCTACCTGTGTTTGTGCTATTTTGTTTCAATATCTGTAATCATTGCAGAAGCAAATAATAGAACATATGCATGGTAACTGGTGAGATAACCAAATAATGGAACACTGGAATGGCTGAGGAGTGGGCTGCTGCTGGGGGTTGCTGCAGGAGGGGCTGCTCTGGGGTGGTGGTCTAGTACCCTTCCTAGAACCCTATTTGACCATGATCTGGCTCTTGTATTTCAAGTAGAAAAGGTAGCTGCAGTATAACTACATTACAAGGTATCTTTTTCTTCCTATGCATTTAAATAATTTAAGGAAATGACTGGAGTGTCTTTATTGGGGAATGACCCAGTGGGCGTGGCTCAAATAGGGGTGTTTCGTGAGTGTGGTGTGGGTGGAGCTTAAGGGACACCTAAGCACTACTTCGCCTAGGGTGCCATTTCGGCTAAGGCCGACTCTGGGCATGGAGGCCTGTCCATGTGGCTGGTGAACTTGTTTCTTTGCCTTTAAAGGTGCTTTAGTCTTTGCTTTTGAAGCTGTAGTCGGTTTACTATATAATTGTTTAGGTCTGAATACACCCTCAGAAGCCGATGCCTGCTCATGGCTCTGGACCCATCTGAGGGAATAGTGTCCGAGGCTCCAATACCTTGAGTTTCCAGTGGCCTGGCCAACTCCACGTAGGAGTCGGTAGTGGCCTGCGACTCTAAAGTAGCGGGTGTCAGGGGCTGCGAAAGCGCCTCACTGAGAACCGGCAAACCGGCGACTGGCTTAGGAGAAGCTTCATTGTTGGTTTTGGACCTCAGCTGCCTGTCTTTTTCCTTTTCTTTGCGTTTTTTATGAACTCCCGTAGTCGGATTGCTATCAGACGACATTGTATAATTAAATCTGCGGCCAAAATAGCTTAAAGCAAAATCGTACCGACGCTTAATAGTGCATTGGTTAAATCTAGCACAAAACCGACAATTTGAAATGTCGTGGTCAGGGCCTAGGCAAGGAATACAGTAAGAATGAAAGTCCTTATGAGGTATTTGCTTTCCACAAGAAATACAATTATTAACTTTTTCTCACATCGATCTGGAGCAAGAAAAAAGTTTCCCCAACAGGGTACTTAGCTTTTAATGAAGACTTCGGATCTGAAACTCGAACACAAAAATCTCAGTCGTCGGCCGACCGGCACTTGTGAACTGCTTCTGCTTCGGGCACCGCGCGGCAAGAAAGACTGAAGAAAATGCCGTCGGCTGCATGTTTTATACCCCTTACGACCTGACATCAGGGAAGAGGCAACAGCACCCGATGCAGGACCCAAGACTTTGGAATTCAGGCCGGCTGAGGGCAACCTGCCAGCAGGATTACCCAAATGTAATGACTGCAACAGTGAAACACGAAGAACATCTATAAGAATCAATCAGAGGAGATTATAAAAGATTGATGAGAGAGACTGGAAAGGCAATTTGCAAATTAGCAGTGGGAGGACATCTGCATGGTTCCCAGGTATGTAAAAAGTCTAGAAGGTTTAGGACATTTGTTTGGAGCTGTCTGCATACCCCAAACAGACACCAGGGGATTTTTCCTTAGGTAGATAACAAATGCTGGAGGTGTGATGGGGAAGAGAAAGATAACTGGGAACATGTTTTATGGGAGTGTAATGAGTTGGCAGATTTTTAAACATTCCCTACAAAGTACTCTGCAAGAAATGTTGAAGGAGCAATGGCTATGACTAAGGAAATTATTCTTTTGAGTTGGGACACAAGATCTGAATTGCCTAGATATGGTAAGACCTTACTAAGTTTAATACTAATGACTGCTAAAAAGGCAATTGCTAGAAAGTGTAAATCAAAAGCTAAACCAGCTAACTGAAGTACTGAATATTGTAGTGGGGATAAAAAAAAATAAAGGTGGGATTTTTATAAAATGTAATGAGCATAGAAATAAATGGAAGTTGTGGGAAATATGTATGTAGAATAATGTTTAGGAGGAGGTGTGAGGTTTAAGGGAAGGCAGCAATTTATGTAAAGTTTGAGTGAATAGCAATTGTTAAAACAAATAAAAAAAACAGATGTAATGTATAATGCATGAATATGAAAAATGTTAACTGTTGATATGTTTTTTTCTTTCAATGAAGCTTTATCAATAGGCGTTTTATTAAAGTTAAGAAGCTTGGTGAGAACTAATTTTATGATTAAATTCGCTTAGTTTATATATATTACACTATATAAATAATAAAAAAATATTTGAATAAATACAATAAACACAGTTAATTATTTGTGAACTAGTTTGTCCGTATGAAGTGTCTTGAATTTTTGAGAAATATATTCAGACTTCATGATTACATACATTTTTGAATTTGATTATTTTTATAGTTTATTTTATTTGGTTCTATTTTTTGATAATTTTTAACTTAGTTAAGTTATGAATTCTATATGTACTTTATTTCATTTTATTTTTTATGACTAACAAGTCAACATTCACAATTAGAGGTATTTAGTTGGTTTTTGGTTACATTGTATAAAAGAATATATATCTGTATCTACTAGGTGTTTAGATGAAGTCTCTTGATTTAATGGGTGGAAGTTATATTTATTTCCATTGAGATCCATTGTTCTGTTTTCACGGTGCATCTTTCATAGCAATATACCCTAGGTTTTTAAAGATTGTGTCTTTAGTATGAATAAGTAATTACTTAATTAAATTATTGATTAATTATGGCGCCTTTTCTTGTATAAAAGGAAAGTAATTTACTTGTATTTTGTATTCTGAAGAAGGCTGTTTATTGCGAGCCGAAAAGCGCTTTAATTAAAACTATATTGTGTTCCTGTGCTGACTGGTTGTGGATCTTATTTCTTAGTTTTGGATATGTTTTTTTCTGTTAATATATATATTTGTGAAAATGTCTTAAGAGATAGTTTACTAAAGATGATTAAAAAAGGATAATGATACAAACAGCAGTCCGTTTAGCACTTGTTTGGGTGAGTCTTCCCAGCAGATTTTTATTTTCCTTTGAACATCCCTGCCACTGGGGAAGCAAGTGGCATGAGTATTCATCACCTTTCATAGAATAGGCTGTCTGATGAGAGGCACATTGGGCACATTACCCCATCCAGTCCTCCTTCAGCTCTTTCCAGTTTGGTTTTGGTTGCAAGTACTAAAACAACTGCTTTTATTTACATAAATTACACACTTTGCAAAAATGGCAAAATGTCACTCAAATTTCAATCGTTTTGCTGTGAGTGTGAGTGAGCCATTTGAACCTTTGTTCAGAAAACAGACGAGTATCCAGTATACTTACTCTATTTGGATTTGGAAAGTGACCAGAGATTCTGTCTCATGTATTAGAACCAAGCTTGTCCATCAAACAGTGGCAATGCAAGGCTACCTAACAGGTTGGAAGCAAAATCAGATGCACCATTCCTATGCATCTTTTTCTGTAAACAAATGCACCATTTATCAATGAGTGTGTGCTCTTCAGTTACAATAAATGGATCATTCTTTTCCCTACTAGCATATATATACATACATACACACACACACACACACACACACACACACACATGTACACACATGCACACACACACACACACACACACACACACACACACACACACACACACACACACACACACACACACACACACACACACACATTAGTGTCTGCTTTGCCATACACACACAGACACACACACAGACACACACACACAAGCACCATATACACACACACACACACACACACACACACACACACACACACACACACACACACACACACACACATTAGTGTCTGCTTTGCCAGTTTTGAGCATGAGAGGGAGCTGTGGGGAAGGCAGGACAGGGTAGTAAAGCCTACACTAACCCATTCTGCATAGAGGTTGTATTGTTGACAACAAGTACAAGTTTTACAGGCAGGAATCAGGAAGTCATATGTGGGGAAAACAGATGTACCTCAGGTCTGGACTCAGTAGGCTGTGTGTCTGTGTGCATGTATCTCTAACTACAGATGGATACACACACACACACACACACACACACATACATATATATATATATATATATATATATATATATATATATATATATATATGTGGGCCTACTTTGTTTCATTGAAAGCTCATTTCGCTGAATTTGAATTCACCCTGACCAAATCGCTGAAAGCTCAAATTAGTGAAAACTCATTTCACCGAATCTCATTTCACTGAAGTACTGGCACTGTGCAGAGTACTGTAAGGAAATAAAAGGTATATGCCCTTTTCCCAACTGTATTGCGATCCTGGAGTTGGTATCTATAGTTTGGGGGTGTAGCCCCCATTTAGTTTGGGTATATATTGTCTTCTGGAAAAGTTTGTCATTGGTGTTGTAAGTATGCATGTGTATAGTTTAAAATGTATTGTTTTGAAGATTTTGGTGAAATATAATATAAAACCAAACTAGGTGGGGGCTACTCCCCCCTCACCCACCAATGTGGGGGGTTGTGCCCCCACACACCCCTAACTATATATAGTAACTCCAGGATCACACTACAGTGAGGAAAAGGGCATATACTTTTTACTTGCCTTACAGTACCCTACACAGTGCCAGTACTTCACTTCAGTGAAATGAGATTTCAGTAATTTGAGCTTTCAGTGATTTGGTCAGGGTGAATTCAAATTCAGTGAAATGAGCTTACAATTAAACAAAGTAGATGTGTTTAACAGAGTGGAACTACAATCCAGTAAAGGAAAATCAGATGAAGACTAATGTGCCTGTCGAATTTCCTTTGCCTCTAGAAAACCTTCTCCACTTGTGAAATCATTACTACTCAGGCTGTGAAGATGCTAGAAAGAAATAACTTGTGGCCCTTATATATTTGTGGCAAACAAAGAATGTAACAGAGGTAAAAACCTACACTAATGAAACAAAATACCTCCAAAAAGCTTCAACAGGGTAGCGATACATTGATTTATTACAAATCTAAAAGCAGTTAAAAGCTTTTGTCCTCAATGTTGGACACATTTTAACAAGTCACATTAATACAAAATAGCCAATCCTCAATACAAAATGCTCATATTTAAATACAAGTATAAACCTCCCCATTACTACCCAACCAACATGAAAACTTAATAATAAATCAATTTTCATTTTATATATTTGCATTTATATTTAAGCATTGGTACTATGGAAATATTGTTAATACCAGGCTATGTATGTGCGTCCAATCTAAGCTGCCATAACAGTTCTTCCCTACCTCACTTGTCCTCCACAGATCTGCTCTTTCAGTGCCATTAATTTTTGCCAACACAAAAATACAAGCTTCTTGAAATTTTTACAACACAGAGTACGTTTGTACAAGGTGTTGTCAACATTGCTGCTTTTAACATCCATATAATGTTCATGAATTCTTTTTCACAGTGAATGCTCTGTCTTACCTTCATAAAAAGTGTCACAGGAGACACAATGACTCAAATAGACAACAGCTTTTGTACTACAATCAAATCTTCCAGAACATCCAATCACCTTCTGCTAATTCTTAATAAGGGTAGAGTGGACATGCAAAATAAAGTAGCATTGTTTAAATCTGCTACATTTATTCATTTTGAACTCCTTACACCTCTGCTTAATAGGCACTCTTTCCAAAATTTAAGATTCACCCCTTTTGGACACAATCTTGGGTTCATCCCCTAAAAAATGCAACACTTCTTCAAGAAAGCAATTAAGACAGTTCTTGTTCACTATCTTACTAATAGCTTTGGCATCATTAGAAAAAAGTAAAAATAAATGCTCCATTTAAATTGTACTTAGAAATGTTCTTCTTTATAATGGTGAAATCACTATCACACAAAATGGGTTTATAGGCAGATTTCCTGCTTTCATGTACCGCAATGCCAAATCTGTCAATAACATCAGAGGGATAACCCATTGTTAAAAAGAAGTTTTGCACCTTGCCAATTTCAAGTAAGAAATGTATTTTCTTCAGAAATGATTCTACATAAATAAATAATTTGACTTTTAATAATGCCATGTTTCTCAGTAAGAAGTTGAGATCCCTCATAAAATCCTCTAAAGCTAGTTATGAAAACAAAATTGCCACTGATTCTAAAGACAACCACAAAGTATTCTATAGCTATGTCAAGAATCTCAATGGCAACACTCAGATCTACTCTGAGTTACAGCACAATGACACTAAATATACAGAACCAGCTGATATTGCCAACATCCTGGAAGATAGAGTCAGTGCTAACTTTACCCCCCTCTCACCCCCTAAAGGGCCCATCTTTATACCGGAAGAATGCAAAGTTCCTGTAATTACGGCTACACAGGTAAAAATCTCACTCTCCAAAGCCAAGAACACAGCATCCATGGGACCTGACAACATCCCAGGCTGCCATCTACACGAACTACAGAATGAACTGGCACCCCACCTAAGTACCATGTTCAATCATAGCCTCATCTCAGGCTTTGTGCCCATTAAATGGCGCACGGTGACAGTTATCCCAGTCCACAAAGGGGGGGGGGGCACAACTGACCCCAGGAACTACCTCCCCATTAGCCTGATGAGCCTGGTCTGCAAGGCCATGGAATGTATCATCATGGAACTCATAAACAAAGACATTGGAGATCTCCAAAGTCTGTACCCTACACAGTTCGGGTTTGTGAAATGCAGATCATGTCTCCTAAACCTGACAGACTTCTTTGAAGCAGTCACCAAAGCCATAGATGAGGGTAAGGTGGTTCACACACCCTATCTAGATCTCGCCAAGGCGTTCCGACACCATCCCCCACTCTGGAATTATAAATAAACTCACTAAACTAGGTATAAATCCCTATGTCACAAGATGGGTTGCCAACTGGCTTACTGACAGAACCCACACTATGAAAGTAACAGACTCCAAATCAGACTTCAGACCAGTGACAAGTGGAGTACCACAGGGTTCAGTCCTGGGTCCTCTCCTGTTTGGTATCTACTTCTCTGAAGTACAGGCTAACACAGAAGGTCTTTGGCTAACTAAATTCACAGATGATTGCAAACTAGGAGCCATAATCAAAACTCCTAACAATGTGGACATCCTACAAAAGGGCTTCACTGAGACAGATGCCTGGTGTCAAAGCCATGGTCTCAGTCTCAATACCAAAAACTGCATTGTCATCTCCTTTTGGTAAAAACTCTGTACCTATGAACTACCACATAGGCAGTAGTCTACTTAACACCGAAAGTGTGATAAGAGACCTTGGGACACAGATGGACAGTAGTCTCTCCTTTGTTAATCACATTTCCACGGTGGTCAAGAAATCCTTCTACGTGGCACACCTCATCACAAAAGGTTTCTCATCCAGAAAAAAAGATGTTATTGTTCCCCTTTATTCATCACTCATTAGACCCATTATAGAGTACAACGCCTCTTTTGGTATTTACTTCACAAGACATCTACAACAACTGGAAAGGCCACAGAAATACCTCACAAAGAGGATTACTGGCCTCAAACAGATGCCCTATGCAGACTGACTCAAAAAACTCCAGCTTTACTCTGTCACATATCACCTACTCACAGAGGCGATCTATGCCTAACATACAAAGCTATGTCAAACCCAGAACTGTTGGACATGCTCCACTTAAAGAAATCCCAATCCCTCCGAGCTACATGCTCTAGGGACCTAAACCTTGTCACCACAATAAATAGAACATGCTGGAGGGATAGATTCCTGTCCCAGAGACTTCCCATACTCTGGAACAGACTACCTATCTATGTCATACAGAGCTCCTCATTAGCACTCTTCAAGAAAAATCTTGATGATTGGATGGATAATAGGAAATTCACCCCAGGGATCACTTCTGTGGTTCTGCTTGACAGGGGCACAGGGAAATCATTTTATTGGGTGGCGAAAGCCAGAGTACCTTTTTGGCTAGGCTTGTATAGGCTCTAGGGCCAATAGCCTAATACCTACCTATGAACCTATGAATCTTTGACTAAGTGGGGAAACAACTCAAGAGGCCCCCTCAATTTGCCATCTAAATATAATGCCAGTGGTTCAGTAACAGACACCCTTGATGCTACACTGGGTTGAAGTGGGGGATTATTAATATCAGAATGAAGTTTTGAGATGGCAAAAATTTCTGGCATGACTGGTGAAGTAATATTTAAAAAATTAAATAAGTCAATGCGAATGGTCTTTTGACATACCAAGTCATCCAACAAATGCTTAATATGGGCATACCCTACATGAATTTCATTTAAAGATGCTTGTAAAAGGAGTCATTATTCAGCGTGTTAAACGTTCTAAATGTATAATCAATAGAATTCATAATGACAAGCCCTCCTCCTTTATCATGTTTCAGTAACCTAACATACTTAAGGTAATGTGTTGTCCATTACCTTACTTGGGTAGAAGGAAGTTTCTTTGCTCACCAGTGGGAGTGGGGAGCCTTGAGCAGCCTACCTGTCCCTGTAGGAAGTGACCTCAGCACAAGAGCTGTAGTAATTGGTTGTTTTGGACCATTTCTAGCTCTTTTGAAGTTCCCTGTTTAAAATCCGTGTTTGCACGGCTTTGCACGGTTGTGCGGTTAAACTTCTTCTGGCTCCGCCAAGTCTGCTCTTCAAATTTTCCCTTAAGGAAGCTCTACTCTTAGTATAATCAGACTACTCGCTATATTATAAGCCTAGCACTTGTTCTCAAAACTTCTCTACTAAGTAAGCACTCTCGTACTAAGAAAGCACTACATCCACCTACCACCCCTGTGAATATCCACTTCCCTTAAAGGCACAGCACTCCCTTATACTGTTCTAGTATGTTGAATGGTAGATTACTGGCGTCCTCTCCAGTTCAACTGGTTAATCTGGGTATCTTGAGACAATGCTACAATTGTCTCATGTACACAGACAACCCTCTCCTCCTCCCAACAAACACAAATACATGTGAGAGATGCAACTATATAGCCAAACTAGAGGCTGAACTCTCTCAACTCAGGGCTGGCATGACCAGACAGGAGGAGATGGTAACCACACACACAACAAACCCAGTCCCACATAGACCTACCACAACTGCAAACCAAACACATAAAAACACAAAGACATACTCGGAGGCTCTAATAAAAAACTTACCAAAACAACAGAGGCTCCCAAAGCAGACATCCACAAATCCACCACCTCAAAACAAAACACATGCAACACATACTTCAATAAATCAGTGTGTAAACCAATCACAGCCCTTAAGGCCAAACACCATGCCTGATACACTAGTAATAGGTGACTCTATAGTCAGACACACTGATGTCCCGCTTACCAGGCTGAACAAGGAGAGGGTGACTGTGAGCTGCCCATCGGGAGCTAGGATCCGCCACATAACACATGCACTCAGGTCACTCCAAAGCAAGTACAAATATGACTCCGTCATTGTCCATGCTGGCATGAATGACCTGAGAAGTACCTCCCTGGACTACATGAAAAGAGACATAGAGGAGCTCTCTGATTATGTAGCCCAGGCTGGTATGACCCTGACCCTGAGCAGCATCTTGCCCTCACCAAGAATGATGCCACAATACAAAGACAAGATGATCAGCTTTAATAATTGGCTCAAGTACCGGTGTCATTCTAAGGGGATCCAATGTCTGTCTGCCTGGGATGACATGTTGGACAAGCCACGCTGCTTCGCAAGGGACGGCTTGCACCTGTCACCACTGGGCTTCCTGATATTGGCTAAGACTCTTGCCACCCCCATAGTGCCTTTTTTAGGCAAAGCTCAAAAGACAAACCCACCTCCTTAGAAAACAAAAATGGAAAAAAACTAAGGGTAATGCTGCTCAACGCCAGAAGTCTAAATCTCAAGATGCAGGCACTCGATGCACTCCTCAGTATTGAGAACATCGACGTCTGTGCAGTAACTGAAACCTGGTTCAAGGCTCCTGAGAGCACCCCAGCGCTACCAGGCTATACCTCGTATCATGATTTTCGACCCCAAAACCCAGGCCGAACCACAAAGGGAGGGGGAGTGTCCATATTCATCAAGGACATCCACACCTCCAGGTTAGTAGCAACACATGAAGCATCAGAGACCATACAGGTGCAACTAACCATAGGCAAAACTGCTACACAACTGGTAGCATGTTACAGACCACCCTCCCAATCTCAGGAACCCCACACAGCCTTCCTGAAGACATTGGAGGATATAAATGTATCACAAAATACCATCATACTGGGAGACTTCAACTACCCAAACATAGACTGGGTACATTATTCTAGCCCTAACACCCTAGCCCAAAGGTTCCTGGAATTCATAAATTCAAATGCACTGGAACAACTAGTCACCTCTCCCACTAGGGGAGATAATATACTAGACCTGATCATCACAAACATGGGGACAAAATGCTCTACACCAGAGGTATACCCCTCACTAGTGAGATCTGACCACAAACTAATCACCCTGGATATACATATCCCACCTCCACCCCCATCAGAAAAGACCACAGTGAAAAACTTCTCAAAAGCAGACTTCACTCTTCTTAAGACTGAGATGGTATCCTTTAAGCCCACTGGGCCAGTGGATACCACATCCCGCAATGCCGAATCCTTCACAAATGCTTTCTATGGACATCTCCAAGAATGCATGGATCATGCAATCCCAAATAAATCCAAGTCCCTCTCCACCAAAAGCAAGCGTCCTGTCTCAGCCTCAGCCTGACCTGACCTCAGCCATTAACAAATTGTATAACAAAAGAAGGAAGCTACTACACGACAGAGCAAAATCCCATATAGGGAAGACATCTCTGATCAACATTAGCAGAAAACTACGTTCTCTCATAAAAACATCCAAGGCCAACTTTGAGAGAAAAATCGCTAAGGACACTAAAGATAACCACAAAGCCTTCTTCAGCTATGTTAGAAACCTCATGGAAACCCTCAGATATGCTCAGAGTTAGTTCACAACAACAAAAAATACACTGAACCCACAGATATTGCCAACATTCTGGCTGACAGGTTCAGTGCAAATTTCTCCCCTCCCTCACCCCCAAAAGAAGAAATACTTATCCCAGATGAATGTAATCTCCCTGTCATCTCAGATGTCCAAGTGAGAACCGCCCTCAACAAAGCTAAAAACACAGCATCAATGGGACCTGACGGTATCCCGGTTGCGTGCTACGTGAACTCCAAGAGGAGCTAAACCCGCACATAAAAATGCTATTTAACCTTAGCCTTACTACAGGATATGTACCTGAACACTAGCATACAGCAACAGTGGTCCCACTCCACAAAGGGGGTACCTCTACAGACCCTGGGAACTACCGCCCCATAAGCTTAACCAGCCTGGTCTGCAAAGCTACGGAAAGAATCATTATGGAACTCATAAACAGAGACATAGGGGACCTACAGACACTTGACCCCACCCAGTTTGGCTTTGTAAAGGGCAGATCCTGCCTTTTGAACCTGGTTGACTTTTTTGAAACAGTCACTAGAGCCATTGATGAGGGCAAAGCAGTCCATACAGCCTACCTGGACTTGGCTAAGGCCTTTGACACAATACCCCACTCAGACATCATAGATAAGCTCAACAGCTTAAACGTAAACCCTTATGTCATTAGATAGGTTGCAAACTGGCTAAAGGACAGAACCCATAAAGTTAAAATCGCTGGTGCAATGTCAGACTCAAAGCCAGTCACAAGTGGTGTCCCACAGGGATCTGTCCTGGGACCCCTCTTGTTCGGCATTTATTTCTCAGATGTTAAAGCAAACATGGGAGGGTTGTGGCTGACAAAGTTCGCAGATGACTGCAAGCTAGGCGCCATAGTTGATACACCAGCGTACACATACATCCTACAAAAAGGCCTCACAGAAACAGACAACTGGTGCCGGAGTCATGGCCTTAAACTAAATGCCAAAAATGTATAGTCATCCCCTTTGGGAAAAACAAAGTACCCACAAATTATCACATAGACAGCAACCCACTGAGTATGGAAAAAGTAATCAGAGACCTAGGGACCCAAGTCGACAGCGATCTCTCATTTGACACCCACGTTGCCAAAGTGGTTAGAAAAACATTCTACCTTGCACACCTTATCATGAAGGGATTCACATCCAGATCCAAGGATGTCATTGTACCCCTATACTCCTCCCTCATCAGATCCATGATTGAGTACAATGCCCCATTTGGTATTTACCTCACCCGTCATTTGCAACAGCTGGAGAGACCACAAAAGTACCTCACCAAGAGGATCAAGGGTCTCCAACATATGTCTTATTCTGCCAGACTAAAGAAACTCCAGCTCTATTCAGTAGCATACCGCCTGCTCAGAGGTGATCTCTGCCTGACATACAAGGCCATGTCCAATCAGGAACTGATGGACATGCTCCACCTCAAAAAATCCAAATCCATCAGGACCACAAGAGCTAAAGACTTAAACTTCGGCACAAGTATGAATAGGACATGCTGGAGGGATAGATTCATAACCCAGAGGCTTCCCATGCTTTGGAACAAGATCCCAGTTCATGTTAGGCAGAGCTCCTCACTGACTCTCTTCAAGAGAAATCTTGATGAGTGGATGGGAGATCGTAAGTTTACCCCAGGGGTCACATCTGTGTCACTACTAGACAGGGGCACAGTAAACTAATTCTATTATATAAGGGGACCTTCATTGTGTCACTACTAGACAGAGGCACAGTATTCTAAATCTATTCCTTGCATTTTTGTACCATTTCATGGGGTGGCGAAAGCCACATCACTATGGCTAGGCTTACAATTGCCCCAGGGCAGATGGCCTAGTACTAAACTATGAAACTATGAAAACTTATCATTAGCCACCTTATGTAAAATGGCTCAATCAGCAAATGTTAAACTGTAAAACTTTTTATTTTGATTATTGTTTCATAACTTCCTAAGTTCATGCTCAGTGCTAAATTCAAAAGCTTTCAAAAAAGAATGTAAAGGTAGGCTGAACAAACGTGACCTTCTAAAACAATTGAAAAAACATGACCTTCTAAAACAATTGTTGTTGTCGACCAAGGCACATTCTCTAACATAATGTTAATTTATGTTGTATGCATTATAAGCAGTTTTGATAAAGTCTAACATTGAGGTTGAAAAAATTTAACTGCTTGGTGATTCTTAACAAATAAGGGTATCTCTACTCTGCTGGAACTTTGTGGAGGTACTTTGTTTACATATATATTTTGGCCTAGTTTTGAGACAATATTTGAGTGGAGTGATTTGCATGAAAAGGAAGTCATCCTGAACTGTTATTTTCCACAAAGTTGTAAATAATGCTTTAAAGACTGCATTTCATTTAAGTTTTCTGCTTCTTCCTATTTCACCAACAAAAGAACATTTTTGTTTTACCTCCATTGTAAATAAAACCATGCTGGATCATGAAAAACTAATTATTAAATGCATTTCTGAGATGGTCACTGAAGAATACATTTGATGGAAAAATATAATGGGTTATTTTTCGATCATTATCATTAAGCAATTAGAAAGCTCTCCAGAAAGAAATTAACATTTTTACTATGTGCTTTGAACTGGAGTGAAGCATGTATACTTCGCAGTGATCAAGAAAGAGTTTGAAAAGTCCTGTATAATACAAAGCCCGTGAATTCTGCAGCTGATACATTGTGACCTGCAATGTGTTGCATCTCCAAAGGGGCACTGCTGTGCACTACCACTTATATCTGTCTATTTGTGGACTACAGCCACTGTGTTTGGTTCTAAAATGAAGAAAGTTATTAAAACCTTAGTGAAGGCCACCACAGACACTGGAGGCCATCTTAAGACAAACAACTACCATTACCAGAGTTAACATGTCTCCACGAAAGAAGTGATGGCAGGTGTGTAGCCACTGAGCAACATTTGGTAAATTTTCAAAAAAACAGTTGTAACACAACAACAAGAACAGATAACCTCTATAATCAGTCAGGCACCCAAGGTTCTGAGAATAAGTTCCTCTCTGAAGACGACGGGAGCACATGATGATACTGATGCCTGCTTCAGTGCTTTAAGGACTGCCCTAAATTGAATGGATCAGAATTTTATCTGCATATCTTACTAGGGATTCTCTGAAAGCCTATGTGGATATGGAAAATACCAATGCTCATAAGTATCGAAAACTAAAAATGGAACTCACAGTCAAAGTAGGTGTTCATCAAAATTACTGCAGACAGATGTAATCACTGGACATTCACCCTGGATAAATTAGTAAGGTCCCAGATGTCATATTTAAAACACATATTGAGACTGTGGTTAGAACCTGATATGAATAGTGCAGGAAAAATTTAAGACATCTTAGTAGAGGACAGATTTAAGAGCACACTACCTAATAATTAATGACAGTGAGTACTTCAAAATGATGTTTGCACTTCTGAACAACTAACAGCCTTAGCAGAATGTTTGATATTCTTTCTAAGTGCAAATCTTAAGCCTGCATGCAGTAAGTGCTACTAACAAGCCTCCATGTGAGTATGCACTGTCTGGAGATAAAACAAAAAGGTATAGGATCGTCATGGCATCCAGAAACATATACCATGAAATGAATTTCAACACTACTGAATTAGCAGGCATTAATGATGCACAGGCAAGCCCTCCAATCTTGATATTATTGTTCTGTGGAAGGGAGAGAGGTCTTTGAAAGAAAGACAGAGATGAAGCACACCTTTAAAGAATTGCTGGATCAGCTGGTGCCACAATTCTGCTCTCTAGACAGCCATTCTATACAAAGGCAATGGAGTAACTGAAGCCCAACTCAAACCAGCAAGCTCACCAACTGGGCAGCATCATGTATCACTTCACCCGATCTGAGAACCATTTTGATCTGCAGGTACAGACCTACTAAATGCAAGGCTTTGTAGCAATAACATCTGTCAATCTGGCTGGCAAATCCTGGAAAATAAAGGCATCTACATAAGCAACCAGGTGGAGAAGTTTGTCACCCCAAACATACAGACACCTTGGCTTGGAAAAGATGTGGTCTCAGCATCTGCAGTGCTCAACATGCAGGAAACCAACTTTTCTTGTTTACCATGGAGGGGGAAAAATACTTTTTTTGTCTTTTTTTATCTGAACTTTAAAATGAGACATGGAATTATAATGAAGAATTAGTACAAATAAAAGACTTTTATGCAAAATACTACCTCCCTATTACCTGCATCAAACAGAAAAAGGGAGACTGCATTCTCCCAAATGGCTAACAGGTTGTTCTCCAGCCAGAATAACATATGGAAGATTCTGCTCAAGGACAGGTCTGAATTTAACAGCCCCAGGACATACCTCACAGCATCAGACACAGCGCTTATCTAAACAATCCTATATTTGTTTGTGATTAACTATGCAGTAGCTTGGTCAGACAAGTTTTTATTTGAATTTATATTTTACTTTTTACCACTGTTTTTCACTGTTCATAGGAAGGAAGAGATAGCCTGCAGACAAGAAGATTTACGTTGATTTATATTTTGTTGTTTTACCTTTTTTCACTGTTAGCTGTTAGAAAGGGATAGGTTTTAGAAAGGCAAACGCTAGCCATCCCAAGGGTCATAGTCAGCTATAAATGCACACATACTGCAGACAAGACAATCCAGAGCTTATCCAAACAATCATGTCTTGGTTTGTGATTTATTGATCTTTACTGTTAAAAAGAGTTGTGGCTGCGAGCAATAGTGACCAGAAGCAGCTGAGCTTGTTTGTGTGTGATGTAAAGGAATTTCAGGTTTTGTGTGACTTTCACAACTTCTATGGTCAGAACAACTTCACTGTACTGAACTTAATATTTTGTTGTATACTGTTCATGTGATGTTACTCACAGAAGATGATTTAAGATCTCTTTGAATCCTGTGATAACTGATTTTGATTATTCTTCTTTTAGAATTTTCTATTCATTTGCAGCTAAACATGGATTTCCTAAATGAGTGTCATTAATGATTTGCTAAAACACATATATTTTGTACATTGTAATAAATGCTTATGTATATTTAAAGGTAACTCCTGATAGCACTGGTGATCAGTGTTTCTCATGCCAAAAGTTGGATGATTTCCATACAATTATTACTAGTAAATCTAGACTTATTGATGATGACTGTATTTGTACAATTGGCATAGCTTGGGGAACTGTTATATATATTAATGACGGAACTAATAATGCTAGGCACACAGCAGCTGCAGCACATTTAGGAAAAGATGTGTCAACCCCTATGAAACAAGATAATGTCACTGACAACTTTGGAATTCTAGATACAAGTATTCAGCAACCTGAGGATTTAGAGCACACAGGAGGAAGGAAAGAAAGAAAGAAAGAAAGAAAGAAAGAAGTTCACAACAAATAAAGAAGAAAATAAGTGGACAAATGCTAAAGCAAAGAGAATACATACTAAAAATGACGCTGCTTTGTTATGTAACACACAGACTACAGGGAAGGATAACATTTTCTTACAAGATAACCTTCAATCTACAGAAAAAGACATAATTTTTCCAAAAGAGAATGTAGAAAAAAAGAGGCAAGGGGTAGGTGAAAAGGAAGAAACCAAAATCAAACAAAGAAGACTATTTCTCTATGAAAAAAGAGAAAGACAGACATTGACAACATGGCTCAAGTTGTGGATGTACAAATCCCGCTGGATGAGAACTGTATGCTTGTAAATGTAAAAAGCAATCAAAACAGTGGGATTAGTAGGACTAATGGTGATGAAGATCATTCCTTTGTAACAACTGATAGAGCAGATATTAGTGAACTAGGAGATGAAGATTCTTCAGATATGGTCAGAAAAGATATTCTTGTAATTGGAGATTCAATTATTAGAGGAACTGATATTTACATTTACAGAGAAGATAATGAACATCAAAAAGTGTTATGCTTGTCAGGAGCAAAAATAGAGGATGTGAGACAAGCCTGAGAATGCCTGCATGTAGGGAAGTATGGATCTGCTTTTAATCATGTCGGTACAAATGATCTCATCCGCAAGGACTCTCTGACTGTTAGTAGGGAACGTACAGCCCTCTTAGATAACATAGCTTGTACAGCTGTTAGGATGTATTTTTTCATAAATCACATATAAAAAGGAGAGTCATGTCACCATGAACAAAAAGATTTTTGGGTAAATACCTACATGAAAAAAAAAACTGGAAATGTGTAGAGCATACAAGCCTAAGCTTGGGAAAGCATGTTCAGATAGGATGGCATGCACTTGTCAATATCAGGGAAGAGAATTTTTGCAGCAGATATTTTGCAATATTTGACAAACACAAGGCAGGATTTTTGCTAGGTCAAAAATTTAGCAGTTTACACAGATATTTGATGGTTGCTAATGTTGGAGCATTAATAATAAAGTTTTTTTTACTGGAAATTTTGCTATGTTCCTACAAAAAATTTATGCTGTTGTTCTTCTTCTTTCATCTTTTCCCTGTTAAGGGTCGCCACAGCGGAACTCCGGTCCGCTAATGATTGGCAGTAGATTTTTATGGGTGCTGAGGTGCCAGCTCGACGCCCAACCTTCAACAATGTCACACCCATTCTACGCATGTCTTTCAAATGCCACTCGACCGCGGGGAAGATATGCAGACTCCACACAGAAGGTGCTCCAGACGAGAATCGAACGGGAGAACCTCTTGCTGTGAGGCAGCAACGCTATCGCTGCACCACCGTGGCTTACAAGATTTATGTTGTTATTTTTTTGTTAGAATGTCTGTTAAAGTAAAAAAATAAATAAATAAATATATATCTATATATATATATATATATATATATATACCATGACAGAACTTGTTATTTATCCATGTTTCATAAACAATAACAAGATTTATGTTGTTATTGTTTGTGAAACATGGTTAAATAACAATGACTGGAAACTAGTTCTGTCATGGTACATATTTTTTTTACTGTAACAGACATTCTAACAAAAAATCAGGTGGAGATGTTATGATAGGGATTAAATATAGTTGTGAGACCTGTGATTATTACATGTTCAATGATAACACCAAACCTACAGATTGTGTACCTGTGACAATAAAGACAATCCTGGAACATATAACAATTGTTGGAGTGTACAGACTACCAAAATCAAGTGCTGATGACCTAGAGGAATTCATGCATTTCTTGCATGAAACACAAAAAGGAAGAATAATAATGGCTGGGAACTTAAATTTCCCAGAAACAGAATAGAATAATATCAATTAAACAATGACCCCCCATTAATATTCTAAAACATGCACACTGAATGGCCAGCGTGCCCAATGTAAATCCCACAAGGTCTGGTCGCCCAGACTTTTTTCCGTTGGTATAAAGTGTCTAAAACCTTTTTTTTTTTAACAAATAAATAAATAAAAGAAAAAAAATGGAGATTTTCTTTTCTCTGTTGCTTCCGTTTCAAAGCATTGATGTATTGGGTATGCATAGGAATGCAAGCCCATATGCATGCGCAGTACATCAACACATGGAAGCAGTATACCACCACTGGCGGAAGAACAGTAATGCGCCGTTATACAAAGAAATTATTTAAGAAAAGTAAGCATTTTCTTTCTTAAATAATGTCATTGTATAATAGCAATAACCGACTCCGTGGTTATGGTATATTGAAATTTACCCATGGTTGGCTTTATTTAATCACCCGGGTTTCGCCCTTGTGATTAAACCACCCCAACCATGGGTAAATCTTCAATATACCACACCACGTTATCGTTTATTGCTTAATTCCACAACATTAGTATGGAAATTATTCACAATGTATTTTCAAGAACAACAATTGCTTCAGATTGAGAACAAAAACTACCAGGGAAAGGAACATACTAGACATTGTTTATGTTCCTGAAGAAATTATTGTTGCTTCATGTCAAGTTTTACCACCACTGATATGCAGTATTCAAGGGTTATAAAGGTTAATTTTTTGCTAGATAATTCTGCCAAACTGAAATCTAAACCAATGCACAGAAGATTAATAACAGAATATATGGAAGCAAAACAGTCACTATGTAAAACTAAATGGAGTGATGTGTTCAGTGGGAAAAAATGCAGAAGGAATGTGGAATGTCCTGAAAGTGAAATTGTTTGAATGCAAAAAATAATAAAATAAAAGTTTAACATCAGGATCTAGGCACACAATGTCAGGAGGACATACTTCTATTAGAATTAGATATTTGATTAAAGTGAGAGGCAAAAAATATAAGAAATGGAAAACAAGTCAAACAGCAACTTTGAAAACCGAAATAAACAAGATGGACAAATTATACATAGTGTGAGACAAGATCAAGAAAATTTTGAAGAAATTTTATATAACGACATTGAGCATAATAGAAAACCATTTTATAGACAGATAAGACGTGGAAGAAGCAAAACTGATAAACTGTGCGTAGATTCTAAAATGTATTCTCATACACAACTGAATATAGATTTATTTCTAAAAGCTTATGCAAAACAGTTTAGCTCCACAAAGGGGGGTTATACGTTGTCCTAGTGGCATCCAGGTAACCTCAGATACTGAAATCAAATTAGATTATATTGAAAAAGAACTATGCAAACAGGATCCAAGCAAAGCACAGGGATGAGACGGAATTAATAATAATGACCTGAGAAAACTTCAACAAGAACTTACAGTACTATTATATCTATTATTTGCTAAGTCACTTAAATACGGGGAGATTCCTCAAGACTGGAGGCATGCACTTATTAAACCTGTCTTAAGGGAAAGGGTTGTAGGCCAAACTCAGAGTCACACATACCTTTTAGTCTACTTTCTTGTTGTGAAAAATAATGAAGAAGATAATATTAAATAAGTTACTGTCAGAATTGGAAAGGTTGGAACTTGAAACCACTTAACAGCATGCATATGCTGAAAATAGATTTATTACCACCTGCAATATGAATTTCTATAACAATATAATTTATTTATTTTATTTAACATTTGTTTACTGGGAAAGTCTGACTTGGAACGAAGCCAATTTTCAGCGGAGGCCCAGTGAGAAATGTTCCAGTTGCATACCTTTGCAATGTGGGAGGAAACTGGAGCACCTGGAGGAAACCCACACGGATGCAAGGAGGACATGCAGACCCTGCACAGAAGGCACTCCAGCTGAGAATCGAACTGGAGAACCTCTTGCTGTGAGGTGACAACGCAACTGCTGCACCACTGCACTGTCCGCAAATAATAATAACAGCTGCAAATGAAAATTTGTGCTGTCATCTAATTTATATAGATTTAACTTCAGTATTTGACAGGGTTATATATAAAACACTGATCAATAAATAAGAACTAGGTATTGATGTACTCTTGATAAGATAGACAGCTGCACGGCTTACAAATAGGACATGGCAAGTATCATACAGAAACTGGACAGGTAAAATTCATGGTTACAGTCAGGCTGTCCCACAGGGCTCTGTCCTAGGCCAGTACCTGTTTAGATTGTATCTACCTACTTCATCTCAGGTATTCTATAGTCTGTATGCAGATGACCTGAAATTGGGTAAACATTTGTTACAGGTAGGGCATGTCTGCAAAGAACTTGAATAATTTGACCATTTGCACACAGGAGAATAATATACTGATAAATACATCAAAAACTAAGCAGATGAGATTTAGGAGACATACAATGAAATGTGATTAAAACTGTTGATTCATTTAAGGACCTGGGTATATGGGTAGATACAGTTATGAGCTTTTCTAATTATATCAACCAGTTGGTTAATGATAGTTATAGAACTACTTGGTTGTATAAAAAGATTTACAAAAATATAGGAAATCAAATAATAAAGCCACTGTTTGCTAGTTACATTACACCCAAACTTGAATATGGAATAACAATATGGAAACTTTATAAGAAAACAAACAGGAGTAAACTGGAAACAGTACCGTGGAAATACACCAAGGGCATCCATGGATGTGAAAATTTAAGTTATTATGAAAGATTAAAATATCTGAACTTGTATAATGTCTCATACAGGTATTTAAGAGGAGACTTAATTCAGATATATAGCGCATTTAGAGACAACTATCTTTGGGAATGTTTGGGGTTATCAAAAAGTAGTACAGAATCATCAGACAAACTATGTAAAAGATTGCATGAGAATAAGAAATGCACTAAATGGGTCTCTGAGAGAGCAGCTGATGCATAGAACAGACTACCAAGTTACATTAAAGCAAGCACTAGTTTAGATATTTTTAAAAACAGCCTGGAGACATATTATGGGAACAATTGTTTTGGTATATTGGCAGGCTAGAAGGGCATTAATGTCTATGCCTGAAATATTTGTATGCATGTATGTATGTATGTGGGTCTACTTCATTTGATCGAAAGACCATTTGACCTAAACTCATTTGATCGAAATTACATTTGATCGAAAACCAATATTCAAGTGAAATAACAGGGATTTGTCCCCCTCCCCAAAGTCGTGCGACCCTGGAGTTGGTATATATAGTTGGGGGGTGTGAGGGCGATGCCCCCACCTATTTTCGTTTAAAATCTGTACTTTTGTGTTATTTTCTTCTTTTAAAGGAAACTAGGTGGGGGGGGGCCCCCGACCCCCAACTATATATAACAACTCCAGGGTTGCACGACATTGGGGAGGGGGACAAATCCCTGTTATTTGCCTTGAATACTGGTTTTGATCAAATGAAATTTCAGTCAAATGGGTTTAAGTCAAATGGTCTTTCGATCAAATGAAGTAGGCCCATGTATGTATATACCAGCCAGGTCACTGATTTCCCCAGATATATGAAGCACTGACAGAGTGATGAGCCTTGCTAGGGTCCACTGCCATATATATACCACTTCTGTGCACAGGCCCTGTTCTGTTCTTTGTCTAAGTGCAGAACTCATAGTTCTGAAGAAGTCTGAAATGCTAAATGATGAAAGCATTTAAGTAAACTAAATCCTGTTGAGTAGTTTTCATTAAAAAAAATCCTAAAATCCCTAAAATCTGGAATAAACTACCATTCTCCATTACCTCCAGCTTCTCCACAACACAGTTTAAAAAGCTTCTTGCAACACACTTAGCCAACTCCTGACTTTGTACCTGTAATTCTCCAGGCTAAAGCTACATTTATATAGGTAGCCAGCCACTGCTTAGTGACCGCCAACCTACTCTTACCCTTGCCGCAACGTGTATTGTAACTTATTCAAAACAAGATTTTCTGTAATATCATTGCCATGAGATAGTATTCACTTGAGGTCTTTATATAACAGAATTGTGTAAATACTGTGTGCTCATGTTATGACCATGTAAGTTGTTAACTGTTATTATGTTTGATTTGTTTATTTATTTTTTTGTAATGGAACTTTTCTCCCAGGGCCTCTGCTGAAAAAGGACCTGCATCTAGTCGGACTTTCCTGGTAAACAAATGTAAAATAAATAAATAAATTCAATGATGTTCTCTTTCAAAGTTTTTGATTTGAGTTTATTTACTATATATCTTCCTCTTTGGAAATGTGTTTACAAGAGTTGGAAGTATATATGGTGTTTTTGGTTATGAAGAAATACAGTTTAAGAACTTGAAGTTTAAACTGATATATTCTGCTTTTCTCAAGATATCTCAAATTATTTTTACTCCTGACAAGTCCAACTATGTGAAGACTCCTGAGTTGAAGTGTTCCCCTGATGTCACCTATCTTTAAGTCATGTCTCTTCTCAACTACGTTACGTTTTTTTTTCTCTGCATTAAACAAAACTTTAACTGAAATATTATACAATACAAACTATCTCCTCTCAACTCACAAGGACACATACCTAAGAGGTGATTTTTTTCCAACTGTTGTGTAGTGAATAACTCACCTATTAGCAACCTTCACAACAACAAAACAAAAAAAAACTCTTTTTCTGCACAATATAAAGCTAAGACTGAAATAATGTACAGTACAACCTATCTGCTCTCTACCCATAAGTGCATGGGCTAAAGTGGTGACATTTTTTCAACTGCTGTGTAACGAATAATTCATCTATTGACAACATTCATCCAGAAAACAAAAGCGTATGATAATGCAATTGATGCATATTTATGCAATGGCAGAAATACAAGCGCACACTGCTGGTACAAGCAAGTGTTCAGACACATGATAACCCATACATGTACTGAATACCACTCCCTATTTTTGGCTTCTTCTTACATTTAGTCAAATAGGACTGAGGAATATTTTTTCTTTCTTATAATTTCTCACCCATTCAATTAAATCAGAACTATAGTGAACACAGCCCACCACATTTAAACACTTCTCTCTGTATAGTTAAGTTTATTTGATTTTTCTCTTCTCAGCAGACTTTTCCTGTAGCTCACCTGACTTAGGCTGGGTTTCTGCACCATTAGCCCTTATTACATCTGGGCTCACCCAACTCCCATACTATACCCTACTTCTTCTTTCTGCTTTTACCAGTTAGGGAGTCACCATAGCGGATCACCTGTCCACTCATGATTGGCAGTGGAGTTTTACAGTGTTGAGTTGCCAGCCTGGTGCCCAACATTCCACAGAAGCCACACACACACACACACACACACACACACACACACACACACACACACACACACACACACACACACACTCATGCCTATGGCCAATTTAGAGTGTCCAATCTACCTACAGCATATCTCTGGGATTTGGGAGAAAACCAGAGCACCCAGAAACCCACGGGACCACAGGCAGGGCATGCAGACTCTGCACAGAAGGCACCCCAGCCAAGGATCAAACTGGAGAACCTCTTGCTGTGAGGCAGCAACGCTAACTGCTGCACCACCGCGGTCGCCCCTCCTACTGTACCCTACCCTACCCCCAATTTCCACACACCCCTACTTCACCTATACTTAAACATCTCTAACTTAATTTACTCCAACAAACTACAACCCCATAGCATTATTAATTTCTATCCCTCGAGAAACACAGTCTATTCACTGCATTCTGCTCTGGTTACCTTGTTTTCATTCCAGTCCCACTGCTATCCTTTTTTCTTTCCCAACATATCAATAGTCCTCTCTCTATACTCTCCAAAGGCTACCTCATTTCCTTCCCCTATCAGTAAGTATCATTTCTCAACACTTTCCTCTTGCTACCTCATTCCTTTTACTCCCACTACCATTTATTCTCCTACCTATCAATCCACCTCCATCTAACACACCTTCTCTGCTTTCTCCTTTTTCTTTTCCTACATATAAATACTCTTCCACAGACTCTACATTTTTTGCTTTCCATTTCTTATACCTTACTCTCCTTCTCTTCTCAAACTAAGTTTCTATTCCTATCCACATTTCTCCACATACTTTCATATCTATTACCCTCTTAGTCTTCCCATAAACACATCTAACCTACAAATGTAGCTCATCTATTATAAGTCACTTCAGTACTATTCATACTTCACTATTGTTTTCCCCACACTTCACACTATCACATACCATATATCTACTCAGAAAAGAGCTGGAAGAGTAGCATTACTTTTCAAAATAACTATGAAAGCAGGACATTTCAACCCCAGATGATTCGACCTGGACAATTCGACCCCAATGCAATTGTATACACTTTCCTGTTTAAATTTACATCTGTTGTCTATGGGAGTAGCTAGTGGACAGTTTGACCCCTGACTATTTGACCCCAATTACATAAAAAAAAATTTTTAAGTTTAATAAATGCATTTTATTGATTAATATGATTTTTTTCCACTGGAATTTAATATATTATTTAACTTTTTTATATGTAAATGTTAATTTACTTAACATTGTATTTAAGTTGCAATATAATTAATTTAATTAATAACAGTTTTTAACTTAACTTTAAAATCAATATTATTTAACATTGCAAACATTAATATTATTTTAAATTAACATTAATAATATTATTATATATATTTTAAATGCAAATGTTTTGAACAGTTATATATCCTCATTTTTTTTTGAGGTAATCTTTGACATTTTCTCAGTAACTGTGTGGATGCACGAGCTGTATGTAATGTTTATGTCAAAATGTCTGTGGTTTATTTTTTCTTGCCTTGCCATTTCAATGGGGTTAAACAATCTGGGGTCAAAACGTCCCATACCCAACTCTATTACTATCAACATCCTCAATTAACTTCCACTCAATAATACTAAAGTTCTAATCTCCTATCTTTTAACTCAGTTATCAACGTGTATATGATTTACTGCAAGCATAGTTGAAGAACTATTTTGCTGAATATCTACAAATGTATCTCAAGAACCAGTAATACTAGATGAGCTGAACACAGACTGTTAAACATTAAACTCTTACTTTGCTATAAGCACCATATACCTATATGGTATCACAAAAATCATCATTACATCAGTTCAGCTTAATAAAACAACCTCTAGACAATTTCTTATTGACTGGATACTTACCACCTCTATCAATAATATATTCTTATTCTCTTAGTGATCACCTTCCAGCCTTTGCAATAGGAGACTATAACAATATACACAAACACCAAAACTACAACCAAGTAAGAAACCTCAATCTTTCCAAATAGAGACACTCATCAATAGCTTTAAGTCATGTAATTGGAACACCTTAAAATATTACCACTGGTTTATCCTATATCTGCATTCAACAGAATGTTTCTAGCCATTCTAAATGAATTAGCTCTACTCAGAAAAACAATATTCAGACTTAATCCAGCACTTTGGTTGACCAGAGAAACTAAAGAAGACATGAATCAAAGAGATAAGGCCTGGAAAAATGGAAACAAAACAAAATCCAAGAAAATGTAAAAACGATAGGCATCTTAGAAATCATTTAAGATTTATGGTTAAAAGATAAAAGAAAACAATACACAAACTCCCAAAACTCAAAGAAAAATACCCAAACCTTCTTGGCACACATTAACCAGCTGCTAAATCTATGACATATCTCACAACCAGTCCCTTCCATTGACACCAAATATGGCAGCAAAGCAAATCAAAACAAAACCTACTTCATACAAACAGTAACCTTTCTAATGAACTACATTCCTGGTTTCTTGCCTTCAACTCCACATGTAGTCAGAAATAATACTAAATTCCCCTTCAAACTTATTTCCACATCACATGTTAAGAGACATCCTCTCAAGCTAAAGTTAACCACTCTAACCTCCGACAACATACTAGCTGACTATATCATAACTGCAGTTGATGCCCTAGGCTATCCAATCTCTATACTAATAAATACATCTGTCAGTGAATACTGTATCCCAGTACTGTGGAAAAATCCTGCATCATTCCACTACTCAAAGGAAGTACTTCTACAGACATTTCAAACTATAGGCCAACAGCTAGCTATTCTATCCCTTCTGCCAAAAATTCTTGAGAGAGACATAAAATTCCAGTTACTGTATTACATCACAAAAAACAATCTCATATTACAATCTCAATATTTTTTCGACACTACCACAGTACCACTGCCACCTTTTCAGCTTTACTCACATTCTAAACCTACACAGAAATAAATGCAATCTTTTATCTGCACTCTTCCTACAGTTGCCAAAAGCATTTGATGTGGTATCCCACCAAAACATATTACATAATGCTCTGTCCTAGAAATATCAACCCCATCAAGCACCTCATTTCAAAGTTACCTGTCTGATAGTTGTCAAGCAGTTTAATGGCAAGCCATCTCATCTTTCCTCCTTATATTTGCTGCTGCTCCTCAAGTGTCAGTCCTAGGTTGTCTACACTTTAATATTTTCATAAATAACCTACACAAGTACACTTCCCTTGTCCAATATGCAGATAATTCTGCCTTAATTTGTTCTGCTCAAACTCTAGGAAAGAAATCACCCAAGAGTCATTCACGTCCACAGAAACATGACTAAGAAGCTCTCAACTACCCAAAACTCTAAAAAAATCAAACTACTTCTATTTACTCCAAAACAACTGGCTGTACAAAAAGCACTCTAACAATCTCATCAAACTGTACAAAAAAATAACTTGTTTTTCACATCAAAATCCTAGGAATTACTTGTATTCAAAAACATGAAATTCAACCATGAAATAAAACTGACATTAAAACAAAAAAATAGCTTTTTTTTCTACAGGATCAAACAATTTAGAGAAAGATTATTATTTGTTAATGAGCTTGTGAGCAGTCATTATCTGTGAAAAGGATATGTTGTGTGTTAGTTCACTCCAATCTAACTGCTTTAGCACAAGGAATTGCTGAGTCCTGTATGGTAGGCTAATGGCAAATTTGACCACTTTATTATTGCATTGCTCTAGTTCTAACCCCATGGATTTTAGGTTAGTGAGAATGGGGGCAGCATATGGGAGTGTTGGGAGAAGATATGTTGAGTCAATATGCTTTTCTTGCTGAGTCTGTTAGGTATAGTTTGATCCTGTACAGAAAGCTACTTTTTTGTTTGTTTGTTTTACTGCTAGTTTTCTTCCACCATAACACAAACAGACATCCGTGCTCCACAAACAAACAAATGTTAACTACTCATAACCACCAAAGCAAATATCTCAGCAGGGTACTATATGTTAAAAGATGGAAATTATACCCCTACTTTTCTCAGACTAATTGATAATCCAAAAATGAAAGTTAATGTATTCACCATAAAAATGCATCTGCGGTGTTTGTTTCCATCCTTCCTCAACTCATGGGTTTCGCATCCAACCTTGGCCGCTTTTTCAGACTTAGGATTTGTAGCTCAGATTCCTCCCTTACCCATAATCCCCTCCAACCCCACATTGCCCGAGATCGAGTTTGCTCCCAATTCTACGACTCAAATGGATAATTAATAACACAGAAGCCCATATAAAGGATAAGCATGAAAGCTTAGGATGATAACACAGAAAAAAGTCGCTAGGTAGACTGATCCAGCAGGTCATACCAGAAGGCTATGTAAAATTCTTTCATTATATAGAAGGGGAAATGGAGGGAGGGAAGTTGAGGAAGGACAGAAACAGACAACACATGCGTCATTATGGCGAGTACACAACTTTTGTATCTGATGTTGTCTTTTCCTTCCATTCCTCAGCTCATGGGACAGAGTCCCCAGCTGCTTGAAATGTAGGATGATCTTCATAGAAGGATATTCTGGAGGACAGTGGACACAGTGGCAGCGGCACAAGTATCATCTATTGAAGCTCTAGAAAAGAATGCAGATGAAGTGGAAGCAGATCTTGCTGAATGTGCCCTTGAAGGCCTTAGTAGAGCCAATCTTTTATCCTTATAAACATACAAAATACAATCAATTAGCCATTTGGCTAAATTTACTTTTGGCCCAGACTTACCCAATCCTGCCTTTGAGAAGGAAACAGATAATTGGCCAGCTTTCCTGAAGGGTTTTGTTCTGCGAAAATAGATGAGTTGTCTACGTACATCCAACAAATGAAGCATGAATTTAGGAAAGAAACCTGCTAAGTTAACAGTTTGGTTAAGAACTACTTCTGATGCAACTTTTGGCAAAAAGGAGGGGTTAGTGTGCAGAGAAACTCCGCCTTTATGAATAATCAGATATAGTCGTTGACAAGACAGTGCCTGGACTTCAGATACTCATCTAGCTGAAGCAATGCCAACAAGAAAAATGTTTTTTCAAAGATAAAAATTTTAAATTCACCTTGGCTGCCAGTTCAGAGGGGGTCTGTGTGAATGACTGTAGAAGTACTCTAAGATCCAAAGGAGGAGTAGAATCCTTAATAGGGGGGTCTGAGAAGGAAAGTCCCCTTAAGAAACACTACATTATTTTAGAGAGAACTAAGAGGAATGACTTTTGCCAGTATTAAAGTTGGAAATCACAGCTAGTTGTACCTTGGTTGTGGAATAACTGGCTCCACTGTGGAAAACTGAGGTAAGAAAATCTAAGGAAAGGATACAGATGTCTCTCATGGACCCAAATAGAAAACCTTTTTCATTTTCTCTTACATATCATCCTATTTGAAGCCTTTTTGGAAAATGTGAGAGCCTGGACTGTCTAGCCATCAATGGAAGTGGAGAAACCATGTGGTGAGGTTGAGAGACTGAATGTCTGGGTGAGGCAGACCAGAAACGTAAGACAGAAGAAAGACCTGGGAACTGATCCAGAACCCAAGGAGGGTATACTAAATGAAGAAAAGGAAGGGAAGCTACACCTGTCGAGGCCAGAATGGGGCAATGAGGATGGCTTTGCTTTTCCTTTTAGAGGCTTTCTGTAGAAACATCTGAATAAGAGGAACTGTCAGATATGCATGAAGGAGACCGGAGGCCAATCATTAAGCAGAACTTCTCTTGGTGACTCCCCCTCTAGGGAATCAGTGCAAAGTACCTGCTACATGATGTTATGGGGAGAAGAAAATGGATTGCAGCATGGTTAGCCCTATTAACAAAATATCTGCTTTGCCACAGATGAATTGAGAGAGACCACTGATGAGACAGTAGAACAGACCTGCTCAATATGTCCACCAATACAATGGACTTCCCTGGAATGTGCATTACGATTAGAAAGCAGTTGGAAGATATCACCCACTGCCACACTCTCATTGCTTCTCGAGACAAGGGGTAAAAGTGGGTTCCTCCTTGTCTGTCGAAGTACCAGATCACAGACATGTTGTCTGCCTGTACAGCCAGGGGATATAAATGTAACCTAATCTTTAGCTAATTATTTTCTAACTTCCTGCAAGATGCATATTCTTTTTTTTTCTGCATTCTGCTGTTTTCAAACACTAAAGTCAAGTTTCCAGATGATTATCCATCACTATGTCTAATTATTACAATACCTCTGTACTGAAGCTAATGTCTTATACTTACTGCATTGCACTACATGTGATTACACTGTATCAATGGTCCTACATTCTGTGGATAACTATTTTTGTATATATACTGTATTTAAGATACATGCCTGTGTTTTTATGGGACTTTTCTGTTAATGGAGCTTTTATATTATGTTTTCTGTAAATGGAGCTTTTCTCCCTGGGCCTCTGTTGACAAGGGGCTTGCTACCTGTTCAGACCTTCCAGGTAATCCAATGTAATAAATAAATAATATAAATAAGATCCAGTGAGAACACTGGATAGAGGTCATCATTTTAGGGTTGAAAAGTCAGTGAGAAATAAGAAATAAGAATTTTCATAAGAAACTGTAAACCGTACAATGCAAAATTTTCAGACAAAATGGAACATGATCACCAGACTGAGCATTTATTACTGGAAGGTTCATCAAGAGCACACTAACTTCTTTAAATGTGGACAGATGCAATGGCAAAAGTGTTGACAGTTTAGTGAATCGTAACTTTTAAATTACATTTTCATTTGTTTTTTGGTATATACTCTACTACAGTTCGATACTGGATAATAACAGTGTAAGAAGATTGATGTTTTGGAAATACAGCTCTAGAAATGTTATACTTTATAGGACACCTGAAAGTTTACTATATTTGGTTTCATATGATATATTACTGACGCAATTTATTTTATAGCATGTTTATATTATGTTTGAATGTATGAGGGCTGATTTATTGCTATCAACATTATGAAGCTATTCAAAAGAAGAGAATGTTATTCTTTTGTGTGGAGTCTGCATGTCCTCCCCGCGGTTGGGTGGGCGTTCGAAAGACATGCGTAAATGGGAGTGCCTTCGCTGAAGGTTGAACATCGAGCTGGCACCTCGGCGTTTGTGAAAATCTACTGCCAATCATTAGCGGACCGGAGTTCCGCTGTGGCGACCCCTAACCGGGAAAAGCCGAAAGACAAACAACAACAACATTGATATCCCAGTGAAATGATCATAGAGTCTCCTTTATCCAGAAATTATACCATTATGGATTTAGCTTTCATAAACTGCATAGGATGTTTTTGCAGGGTTATTACATTTTGTTTGTTTAGAGAATGAGAAAAATGCAGTGAGCTGGACTGTACTGGCAATTTATTCTGAAAAAATGTTAAAATGAAAACAAATTATCGGTATGTGTATTTCTGTATTGGGATGGAAAGCACTGCGTGTTATGATGAATGAGAAATTTTAATCTGACTGTGTTGTTGACTGGCCATGTAAGATTGAGATTATGTTTTACTGTTTTGCATACAAGAATTGCAGTTTCCAGATTTGATTCACATGAGAATGCACATGGAATACAACTAGTATCTTTGAGCAGCTACAATGCACATACCTTCTTGCAAGTGAAAAATGAACCCTCATAAACATTAGTAGAAAGATTTGGCAGCTAACTAGATTCCCTTAACACAGATATGGAATCAGTGTGGACACAGAGGCTGGCATGCTGGCTGGTAATCTGTGTGGCTATTTTGGAGCAAAGCTATCATGTAGGGAGTAGCTAAAAGACTAACTAGTACTAGACATAGCTGGTACTGTGGGCCAAAATACTGAAAAGAGGAAAATGAATCCAGTGAAACATAAGGTTTCCAGCAAATTCAAAAGGGATCTGAGTAATGTAATGCTCACATATTTACTGATTCATTTTCTTTAGCTCTTGGTCACAGATGAGCATCAGAAGTAATTCAAAATCCTAAAAATGTGGTTAAGCAGGGCCACTTAATGGCACACCCCAATGTTTAGCTTACATTTTTGTTAAATATATGACTTGCATGATGGCAACACAGAGTTTTAATAGATTTATGTTGTTTAGCATGCTTTAAGTATGAAGACCCCAACATAAAAGATCTGTATGTCCATTTGAGGGTAGGATTCTTTACAGCACACTAATATGTAATTGGCTTGCAGAACTTATTACTGGATAACCTCAAGTGCCTACAGGGGAGCCTACAGGGGCAGAGAGAACATATCACTTGGAAAGGTCAATTAAAATGTGTTTGTAGGATCTTAATATGGAGGAACTAGTACTGATATACTGATCAATAGGTGCAGTGCTGGAAGAATATTTTAGATATAATAGGCAGATCTATATTTTGGGGTAACAACATTTATTGCAGAAGTATTTTTAATAAAATGGATGATGTTGCACTTATAATAGTAACATTATCATACCATATGCAAGCAATAATGCCTGACAGGGTGTGTGTTAATATGTAATTAATGCCCACCCATGGGTGTTGTGAGGCCTGAAGCCACAGGTAGGGGGTCTCTACACCCCTGGAAGGGCATTAATTACACATTAACACACACCCTGGAGGGTGTTATTGCCCTAAGACAATGGGCTCTCTGTACAATTGTTGTATTTTAATTATTTATTTTTTATGTACTATTTTTTTTTTAATATATTTTTGATGTAAAATAGTTCCTCATCCTAATGTTTCATACTTGTTGTAGTCTATGTTAATAGTGTTGGAGGAAGCATTTTACATCAAACCTATATAAAAATAATAACAGTGCTTAAAAAAATAATAAACAAGTGAAACACAACAATTTTACATACAGCCCATTCTCTCCCCATACACACATACACAGTCTCTTCTGCTTTCACTCACACACACACACACACACACACACACACACACACACACACACATAGACACAGTCTCCTCTTCTTTCATACAAACATTCACTTAAACACGATCGGTCTCTATCTTTCTCTCTCTCACAGACTACTCTGCTTTCATACATGCATTCAGTCAGACATCACTCTAGCTTTCTCTCTCACTCTTTGACCTCTCTCTCTCACACACAAACGCGTGCGTGCGCACACACACACACACACACACACACACACACACACACACACACACACACACACACACACACTCACACTGACTCACTCACACAAGATCGGTCTCACCCTCCTTCTCAATCTCTCACAGTCTTCAGCTGCTATCATACATGCATTCACTCACACAAGTTCATTCTCACTCCCTCTTGATCTCTCTCTCTCTCTCTCACACACAGTCTCCTCTGCTTACAGACATGCATTCAGCCACATCACTCTTGCTTTCTCTCTCTCTCTCTCTTTCTCTCTTGATCTCGATCTCTCTCTGACACACACACACACACACACACACACACACACACAGTTTCTCTGCTTTCATGCATGCATTCACACACACATGCAGACAGAAATATAAACACACACTTTTCTGTTTTGCTCGATCGATCAATCACTCTCTCTCTCTTACTCTCATACATGCATACACTCACACACACACACTTTATTTTAATTTTTTTCTTTTTTATTTTACACTGGCTAAACAGCAAAAGTGCTGTGTAGTGAGTGTAAAATAACAGCTTGCTCGCTCTCACTTTCACTAACATACACATATACACTCAAACACAGTCATAAACACACACACACATATACATATACACACACACACACACACACACACACACACACACACACACACACACACACACACACACACACACACACCTCTTTTTTTTAGTTGTCTTCTTTTTTATATTTTACACTTGCTAAACAGCAAAACAGCTGCTTAGCAAGTGTAAAACTATGGCAGCCATTCCTTTTTCTCAGTCTGAACTCCAAAGCGGCTTGATATGCTGCCATGAAGCGGCGGACTCATTCTTCTCAGTGGGCATATACTCTGGAGAATGCTCGTTCTCCAATCAGGGTACTGATGTACAGTCTGCCCTTTGTCTAATCAAGATTACTACATTGTGCATCAATGGGGTAATCAAAAATGGTATACTGCTGGAAAAAAATACTCTGGTTATATGTGATGAATGAAGACTTTCTTGAATAGTCATTCTACATGACATCTTAGTAAAAAGTCTGAAGAATGAGAACACTATAAAACTCTTGCAAATTCATAGTTATTTAATGATCTTGAAATTACAATATGGTATTAAAGACCGGAATAAATGGGAAGTTGAGATAGGTGCCTATTATTTATCATACGATTACACTAAACAGAAAATTGCACCTATAACCTGGATATTGGTGGTTTTATGATTGACAGTATCATTTAACTTACACATCTGATTATCTTCGTTAAAGGGATATGCATGTTTGACATTTTTCTGATGCAGTCCAAATCTCAATTTGTTCTTTATGGTATAATTGGGTCTATATCACAAGACACATTATTTTGAATGCGTCTTCATCAAAGCCATAAAAACGAAAACTGAAAACAGCGAAACTACATATGAGCAATTTCTTTCTCTGGGAGAGAAATCACTTGTCTAAAAAAAAAAAAATATATATATATATATATATATATATATATATATAGTTATTTATATATATATATATGTATATATATATATATATATATATATATATATATATATATAGATATATAGATATATCACTACACACAAAACAAAGTGGGGGGCTTTGCCCCACCCACACCAACTAATGTGGGGGGCTGTGCCCCCCACACACTCCCTAACTAAATATACCAACTCCGAGATCACACTACAGTTTACAAAACAGCAAACTACTAGAGGTGGGCAAGCGATTTCTTTCCCACGGGAAAGAAATCACTCATATTCCCCTTCACTGGTTTCAGTTTTTGTTATTTTAAGTTCGGCGAAGATGCATTCGAAATTATGCATCTTCGACGATCTAATGGGAACCCGTATAATCTACATTACTGTTTTCATGTCTGGTTGCAGCTGAAGAAAAAATAGTACAGGATATATTCCTTCGTGTTACCTGATTAAGAGTACTTTTAGTGGAGATAACATCCTACATTGCAGTTAACTACCTAAGTTAATTTTTGAATTCAGAACTAAGAGTTTGTAAAATTCTTAAAATTCTTCAAACTCACTGTTACTCTGTAGAGCATCTCTAATTTCAATATGAATTATGACAAGTTTATGTAAAGCACCATTGTTAAAAGATGATTTACTCTTGCTAAACTTAAGTTATTGGTAAAGCATTGTTAAAATTATTTTGATGGTGCATCAGTAAATTATGGCTTCCTTTCTTAACATTATCTTTACCATATCAGCAGAGTGCATGACTGCAATGCATGGGTGTGCATTTCCACCATGGATTAATGAGATAAAAAGTAGGTATAAAAGAATGAATGAAAGAATACACTACTATTGACTAAAATGACACCCAACTAACCTCAAAAATAAAGAGAAAAAAATGACACCAAGGATAAAGTTATAGGAGTGTAATTTCCCACCTATTTTATCAAAATAGTTGTCATTTTGGAAAATGGTAAAACTTTGCTCCTTTAACTAAAATGGGAAAATGAAGGTCACAAACTTTAAAAAAATAAATAAAAAGGATTTCTAACTGACTCAAAGTTATCATGTTTTCATTACAAAAGGCTATGTGTATACAATGAAAGGGTCTCCATTTAACATGGACTTTATAACTGAATCTTCAAAAAAAACTGTCATATAGTTACAAAGGCCAAATGCTTTGGAGAGTAGTCACATTTAGAAATATTTGATCAGATCAGACATACAATCATTGACCAAGTCCTAATACAAATCAGTAATATTAGGTCATATTCTCTACCATTTTTTCAAGGGTTTTTAATCTAAGACATAAAAACAAATTCAGTTTACTTTGTTCAACTCTTCATGGGCCAAAGGGATGGAAGAAAGATGGAGTCATGCTGTCTCTGTATTTTCCTGAAAGGTGTAAGCCAGAGAAGGAATAATCAAGGGCAATGCCTCCTGAATGGCTAGTGAGTTAGAGTGCCATTATTTGGGGGTGACACTACACTGCTGTGTCACTCCATTACTAAATGTACATTTAAGACAACTTGTCCAAAGACAGAGCCTCCAAAGATGAAATGGCTGGCTGAATATCAATTGTCTGTATCACTGCTTAAATTAATTATTACCAAGTGTTAACAGGCTAAAGAGGAAAACTGATTATGTATGTATATATATACATATGGGTCTACTTCGACCCATCGAAAACTCATGAACGAATTCCAGATAAATGAGTCCAGTTCAGCGAAAGTGCATTTTCAAGAAAATGCGCTTTCACGAAAAACACATCACCGAATAAAAAAAAAAACTAAAGAATAAAAAGAAAAAAAAAAACAAATACAGCAACCACAATTATGCAGAGGGGCAAGCCTCTGCATAGTGCATGCATATTTAATAATGCATAATTAATGCAGAGGGTGCATTTTCGTGTAAATGCACTTTCACTGAACTGGATTCGTTTATCTAGAATTCGTTCAACGGAGTTTTCGATCGGTCAAAGTAGACCTGTATTATATATATATATATATATATATATATATATATATGGTATTTATAAATATGGATACACACACACACACACACACACATATATATATGTGTGTGTGTGTGTGTGTGTGTGTGTGTATGGGGGTGATTGGGGGAAGGGGGCCTGATTGAAGTATTACTCAATTACAAAGTCCAACAACTGAACTAGAATCCTGATAGGAATATGACAGTTGCACTTGCCTGAAATGCCATCTCTTATCTGGTACTAAAGACTCTGTTATAGCCTGTCAGTGTTGTAGATGACAAAAGTAAATGTAAACTGTAGCACCACAGGGGATGTCCACTTCAGTCTCAAAAGGGCACAGAAGACATAGATGAAAGCTAGATTAGGAAAAAAGAGAAGGGTTCTGGGGGCAGACCTTTTGAAGACAACTCACAGGTTTCTAGTGTCTATCTAATATGAACATGGGTGGCTTGTACATCTGCTTGAATAGAATAGGGGAAGAGAATTCCAAATGTCGGCATTACTTGTTGCAGCTTTTGCCCAAGTGCCTGCCACCCATCAAACCTCTCAAGTTTGGAGGGGGTCATTATCCAGACATCCACACCATACAGGTTACTTTTGCCCTAGTTGGCATCCCAGCAATAAATACCCTTTTCTTTTATGTCCTAGCCCACTCCCTTGGGTGAAGCACATGCATCTATGTCACTATGTGAAGCCAATATGCCTCCTCATGCACATTCACACTTCCAGGCACCTGCTGAGGAAGACTGCTATAATTTGGGCTTGGTAAGCAGGACATGCATCCCAAAAATGCCCCCAAATGGTGCATCTCTTCTCCAAGGGACTGCTGCATGAGGTGGTCCCATTCTGCTCCCACCACTCCCCCTCAGGACAGGCATGACCATCTTCATCATGCCAGCTCCTCCAGACATCCATGCTGTTAACTGAGCACAGGTCACCTACGTCATAAGCTGGAACTGGCCTCCTGGCACCATTATTTGAGAAGCCTGTGCACCCCATGGGTGACTAATGCCCTAAACTGAAATGGCTGCTAGTTCACCCCTTGCAGTCAGCTACTCATTTAACTTTCCTCATGCTCCATCACCCATGAAACAGCACTCATTCACAAGTTCTATTACTGATGATCCTTGGGCTACAGCTCCGGCAGATTCAACTTCCCTGTGAGCTTATCAATGATTGGTTGTTCCTGACTTCAGTGGAGAATTCTGAACTTAGAATCTTATGCTATTTTCAAATGAAAACTGCAGCTGTTTTTTTTTTTTTTTATTGTCAGTGACTATCATCAGCTGTAAGAGAAATGCTACATTATAACCAACAGCTTTTTTCAGTATTTTATTCAGTTTACTACTTTGTCAATATGTGTTTTATTTGTTTACTTCCAAGTTAAATTGTGCACACACACTTTCTCAGTCTATCACATGGAACTCACTTTTGGCAGTCTCTAGTAGAAAGGGGCTGTGTTTCCTTGGAGTTCACACATGACATTTATGTAGTGAACAGAGAGTTTTTTTTTTGTTGGTTGTTTTCATATGTTCAAGCTCTTGCTCAGCCTTAGTGTGTTAAATAGTTGTCTTTAGCCTTTTTCGGATGTGAGTCAGTGTATTCTTAGCTGTGATAATCATTTCCATTCTTGGTAATGGCTGCTTATTCAGCATTTACAAAATCCCCCTACCACAAGGTTCAGAAATGCTTACTGCTGTCATCAACTTTGTGCTGTGTACTGACTTCAGAGTGCTGCAAATTACTATACATTAAGTTTTAGAAAAATAGTAAAAATTCATGTAGTTATGAAATTGGTAAACTCTTTTACAAAGCTTGTATAGCCCAAGCCAGATCCAAGTCAACAGCTAAACAATTTAAGCTGCTCGTTATTAGAGTAGGGGTATTGTGTAACCCAAGCCAGATCCAAGTCAACAGCTAAACAATTTAAGCTGCCTGTTATTAGAGTGGGGTATTGTGTAACCCAAGCCAGATCCAAGTCAACAGCTAAACAATTTAAGCTGCCCGTTATTAGAGTAGGGGTATTGTGTAACCCAAGCCAGATCCAAGTCAACAGCTAAACAATTTAAGCTGCCCATTACTAGAGTAGGGGTATTGTAAGCGTACTGAACAGACTGCTTAAGAAGTGAAAATGGATCAAAGAATTCATTGAATGGTTTCTGTAACAGGAAAATGTCAAATAAGTGTGTTTATATTAAGGATAGGTTATCAACAGCTATGAATGCAGAGTTTCTCTTCAGAGTTAGAAAAGAAGAACTAATAGAAATAATGATAAAAACACAACGCATTATGCATGGACCCGCGGTAGTGGTGCTGCGGTAGCGTTGTCGCCTCACAGCAAGACGTTGTTCCGTTCGATTCTCAGTTAGAGCGTCTTCTGTGTGGAGGCATGCTTGAATGGGCATGCCTTTGTTGAAGGTTGTGCATCAGGGCTGGTAACTCGGCACGTAAAAATCCACTACCAAACATTAGCGGACTGGAGTTCCGCTGTGGCGACCCCTAACCGGGATAAGCCGAAAGACACAACAATTATGCATGTAGTAGGTACGAGTTAACTGTTTGTCTTCTTTATCATTAAGTTTTCCTACTTAAGACAGTGCAGGGACAAAACTCTGAATTAAAAAATGCCAGGATAAGAATGCCTCTGGTGGACTTACAAATTCTTGCATGTCTACACAGCTTTGTACCTTTGAGTCACAGATGCTGTGTATACATTAGTGGCTTGAGCTTCTAAGCAAAAAGTACAGTTCAAGCATCAGTACTAAAAAGCCAATACTCTACTATAGATTCAAGTGGCTGCCAATGAAGTGTAGGGTGTCACAATGTAGTATTACACATTTCTAAATTCGTACAGTCTACATCTGATGCAACAAACAGAGCTCAGAAGGTACATTTTTACTGACTCTACATATTAACTCTAACACAAGTGACATGAAAAAGAAAGACAAGTTTGTGACTGAGCTACAATTTAATCTAAGACCTAAAATAAATTATTCTGTTGATCTACTGAGACACTGGCTCATATACCAACACATGGTACATGACCCCACTCATTTACTGCATATCTTCCAATAAGGTAGCACCCTTTGGACGCATGTGTGTGTCCAGGGTTCAAAACCTATAACCTATGCCAACAGAGCAATAGAGGACGTAATGTGATACTTTCTGAGTGTCCTGACTTAATTTTCAATGTTTTACAAAACATGTAATTTAATTTATTAAACAGTACTAGCCATAATTTCCAATATTAAAAACAATATATTAAAAATAAGGTATTTATGGTCTCTTAATGTTCCCTGATACTGACACTTTTTATTTTTTTGCAGAAATGCTCTTAGTGAATAGTCTATATGGAGGTGATAGACCACATTTAAGTGCACGTCCCACTTTTCAGAACTGTTTTGACTTTTGGATCTTTCACATCATATTAGATTATCTTAAGAGAGTTTAATAACCGTACCCACAAATTCAGGCGATGCGCTTAACTATACCTCTTGTGTCTCATTATCATGCCGACAGCAAAGCGGATGTCCTCGTTCTTTTCATCAGACCGCAGTTTGACTCTTGGTCCCACCTCATGCTTTATATGCTCGATGCGCTCTAAAGTCCGCTGCATGAGGTATCCCACAATCCCATGCTGGGAGGGGTCTATAGCCTGGATGTGCTGCAATATGTCCAAAACCTTATGAAAGACACAAATAATTAGCTCAGTTTATACAGCAATGATAACAAGCTTGTTACATACATGTTATATATGACATGAGATATAAAGTGTACTTTCTGTATTAAACGCAGTATTTTGGAAAGACACAACAAGGTAGCTTGGTGTAGTACTGTGACAACAACATATCTTATGGAGTAAGCAAAAACAGGAAAATATACCCACCACAGTACTCTCAGAAGATCTTTCAGTAGATGGCAGTAGTTGCAAATTTTGAATTACCTGCTGTAGAAGTGAAGTCCACAGTAATGACAAAAGGCAACAGCCAGACAAGACTGCTGCAGGGACCACGCTATTTACCTGCATATTATAATGTTTCTGCTTAGACAATACTGTCTGCATGCAACCATAATGCAGTTCCTGTACAGACTTTGTTGTCTACGTATGACCATAATGTTGCTTCAGGGACTGTACTGTCTGCATGTGACCATAATACCTTGCAAAGGCCATGTTGTTTCTATGTGTACTACAATGCTTCTGCAAGGACCATGATCTCTGCCTGTGACCATGATACTGGTTTGCGGAAAATGCTGCCTTCATGTGTACCATAATGCTGCTACAGGGACTATACTACCTGTATATGACCGTGCCACTGTTGCTGGGACCCTGCTGTCTGCACGTGCACCAGAGCTCTGCAGCAAGGACCATGATATCTTCATATGACCTTGACACTGTTGCTGGGACCATGCTTCTTGCATATGAGCATGACCCTGATGCAAGGACCATGCTTTCTGTATGTGATCATGACCCTGCTGGAGGGAGCATGCTGCCTGCATGTGACTTTGACACTGCTAGTGGGTAATGCTGTCTGTGTGTGACCACAACACTACTGCAGGGATCAAATTGTCTGCATGTGACCATGACACTTTTGCAGAATGTTTTCTGCATACTTAAAGGGAGAAAGACTGTTTTTACAAGAGTAAATTAAATGAATTTGATTTTTCAGGAATCGCTTTTATGTCGAATAAGATTAGAGATTTGAAATATTTGTTAAATGATTTTCAGTTAGCACAAATGAAAATGTTCATTCTCATAAGAACACTAGTGTAAGACTGTAACAAAAAAGGTAGTAGGTTACCTTCTAAGCAGTCAGTATTATTCACAATTTCTCTCCTAAGATGGTTCTTTCCACCACTATCATATCATCAAAGATTTCAAACAGGTGCCTTAAAACAGTTACGTTACCAAAGTACTTAAATTTGTTATCCCTGGAGGGGAAAAATGTCCTTTCAAAGATTGTCCTCTAACAATAACCATGAAATTTGTAAAAGTAGATGAGGCTCCAAACTGCTAGTAGAAGAGCAGTAAAAACGCCATATCTTTAAAAATTAAGTGCAACTTCAGTAATATAAGAGTGAATGTCAGAACTTGCTTTAAAATGCTTAAAACAATTCCCCTTGCAACCCTGATGTAGGGTCTGTGCCTCCACAACACTGCTACTTATAACTCCCAGATCACTTGCTTCAGGGTAGGGGAAATACTCCAAGTCAGCACAGAGGCTTAGCATGCATTTTTCCTGTCTTTATATACAGACTCACTCTTCTCAAGACTGCAGTTTTGTTCCTCAGTACATCAACAGGCTATACTGCAGTGGTTGGTCTGACTGAATGAAGTGAGGGTATCAGCACCTTTACAAATCTAATTATGGATGGACTGCCAATGTGCACAGGCCAGATGTTGACCAAAAACATCAAAGACCCAGGCTTGAGAACTAGCCAGATCTCTTACAGGGGTAGTCGGGTAACAGAAAATTTTAAATTCCAGTGGACTATTCTCCTTCACTTGATGCCTGACAATATATCGCCCGATATATATTTACTCACATGGAGATGGAATAACTCATGAGAAAGAACAAAGGGAAAGCAATTATATTATGATATTTTGAAGCATGGAAAATGTAACTATGCATTCACAGGCCATGTATTCACTTTACTTGCATTTGCACAGGTTCATAGATTCATAGGTTCATAGGCAAGTACTAGGCTACCTGCCCTTGAGGGCTATTTTAAGCCTTGCCAGCTTCCCTTTTTGTGCATTTGGTTATAGACTGGTCTTACCCACCCCATGGTCAATAAATAAAAGTTATGTACTTACCATAATGATAGATCTGTGTTGTCTCTTTCTGGTTTGACTTGTGGGACCTTGGATCTGACAAAGGCCAGTTCCAAGGACTTCTACTTGCTTGACTCTCTCTCTCTTACCCATAAACCCCACTCCTCACCCTAATCCTTAGATCGAGTTTGCCTCATGACATATAAACATATATGTTGAAAAGACATAAACAGCACCACAAACTGCAAAATGAACAAACTACGGCAGGAATAAACAGCACCTCGAAATCTTCATCTCTTTATTAAAATGACAAGAATAGAAACGATGGTAGCACAAGCAAGTAAAGTTAAGTACTTTTTGTCTAGTTAATAACTAGACTTCTTCAGACAACTAACAGCAAACATAAAGTTGCTTAAATACACTTCCCCCTTCTTTGTCCTATTAACTTAATTGCTTAATAGATGTCAATTAGGCTTAATAAATAGCCTTGAATTTACAGTATAAATAAGCTAAACAGTCAATACAACATGCAGACATACTGCAATGAAAAAAAATAAAGAATAAAAAATGTAAAAAATACAATAAAGTGAATTGACATAAGGCACTATTCTTATACAAATAAAACTCAACCTTTACATTCACTATATTGATTGACTGCAAGATTAACCTATAATAATTGTTAGCCCTAAAGGTTGTAAGTTACCTGTTCAAGTTCTTAAATTTTAAGAGGCACTGAATAGAACAATCACTGATGCCAGGGTAGTGGCAAACATCCAACCGGATCTGCCACATTAATTCCTTTTTCTCTAAAAGTAGGGATCTTGATCCAATCCTTAAATCTTTTGGAATATAGTCAATAACTCTAAAACTGAAACTATGCGTGAGGTTCCCTTTGATATGACTAGCTAGGGCATTTTCAGTTTTCTCCTTCCTAATATAGTAAAGATGCTCATATACCCGCTCTTGTAGTCTACGATCGGTTTTCCCGATAAAAAAAGCAGGGTATAGTTGGCATTGAGCTACGTAAATAACATAGGTAGATTACATAGGTAGAATTACAGCTGAATCTACCCGAGGTGGTGGTATAACGATAGTCCCTAATGTAAAATGTGTACCCTATATCCATGAATTTGCAATAATTGCAAGATTCACACTTGGTCATACCTGGGTTCCTTATAGTTCTAGTGTTACTTCCTTCCAAAAGATTTTTCAAGTTCTTCCCCTTCTTAAATGTAAAAGAGGGCTATAACCCTAATAGTGTATGCAGTTCAAGACTGTTACTCAACAGATTCCAATTTTGTTTTTATTATAGTTAGGATCTGTCCACTTTCTATGCTAAATGTTAAAATAAAAGAGACCAGAGACTTATTTCATACATGGTTGGTGTCAGTATTAACCATATTATACAGAAGGGCTTTCCCCTGCAATAATGGGGTATAGACACCATTAGATCTCTTCTGTGTGATCTCAATCATGATTTCATCAATGAGGTCTCTCGGATAACCCCTGGAAAGGAGCATATCAGTTATTTTATCACATTCCTTTAAAAATTCACCATCAACTGTGACCATCCTCGTGGCCCGGATTAACTGGCCTTTGATTATGGGGAAAGGGATGTGAGCTACTAAAATGGAAATATGTATTTGAGAATGTGTCCTTTCTATGGATTCTAGCAGCTAGTCTCTTGTGTGTTTGATCTTTAAAGAGTTCAATGTCCAAATAAGTTATTGCTTCTTTGTGAAAGGTGTAAGTGAATCTCAAGAACTTAGTAGTTCGATTTAAATACTCAATGAACTGCATAACTTCATCCAAACTGCCTTTATGGATGACAAAAATGTCATCCAAAAAGTGCGTGTAGAAAAATAGCCTGTCCATAAGATATCTTTGTGTAAAAATGTGCTCCCTTTCCCAATAACCCATAACTGTGTTGGCAAAGCTGGCCCCACATGGGGACCCCATTGCCACCCTGATTTTCTGTAAGTAAAATTGATTATCAAACAAGAAATAACTGTTTGTTAGTACAATGTCCAACAAAATACTGACTAATTTGGTCTCTGCTACAGGGGCCCCTTTCTCACTAAAGAACCAAAAAACATATTCAATTCCCTCCTCTTGGGGAATTGATGTATAAAGATCTTTGACATCTACGGTTAAGAAGTTGAACTCTTCCTGATAAGGAAGTTCATTTAATTTAGATAGGAAGGACCAGGAATCTTTACAAATTTGCTCTTTCTTCAAAATGTTATCCACTACCTTAGCTATAGGATAGGTTATACTCTGACAAGCATCAACTAGTGGTCTCATGGGTGGATCCGTTAAGGATTTATGCATTTTGGGTACACCAAACAAAATTGGTGTCCTAGGAGCTAACATAGTTAAATAATTCAACAAGGGCGTATCTATAAGTTGTTCAATTAATGAATAAATCATTCAGATGTTCCTTAATTTTTCTATAAGCTACACTGAATTCATTCAAACTGACTGGGATATAAGTGTCAGTGTCCAGAAGGTTAGTCACCTTTTGGGTGTACAAAGCATCCCCCATGATTACTAATCCTCCCGCTTTGTCAAGTTTTGGGGTTCTAATTGTTAGTTGACAAAAATCATTACAGGCTGCCCAGTCATCCCTCGCTACATTCCTTGTAAAGTTGAATTTCTCTGTTAATAAATTCCTGAAGTCAATTTTGCATATTTTTTCAAACATTGCTATAAGTGGGTGACTTAATGGGTTAAAAGTGCTAGGAATGTAGTACTCAGATGTAGTTTTCTGTTCAGCTTTAAAAAGAACCTGCAAATTAAGTTTTCCGATATACTGCTTAAAGTCCATAATTGTTTGTACCATATTAGCTGGTTTAGTAGGTACAAATGATAAACCCTTTGCTAATAGTTCTACTACATTAGGTTTGATTTGAAATTCAGAAAAATTATATATGCTGAAATCTCCTCTTTTATTAGTGATGATTGTAAGCGGGGAAACTGTTTGCCTATGGGTATCAATATTAGGTTCATCTTCCACGAATGTATGTATCTCCATAGTTCTGTTTTGAAAATTCATGTCTGTCAACATATTAGGGACTAGAAATTCAGGCCCTGCAATTACACTATTCAAAGAACTAGAAAAATACAAGTTTAACTCTTTTAAATGGATTCCAGTGTTAGACTGTGAAGGGGTAGTCGAACAATAGTCAATCACATGCTCTAGGTTACTATAATTGAGATTGTTAGTAAAAGTCCCATCAACTCTTTCAAAACTAAGTACAACCTGTTCATTGGCCTCAGCAGTAGTGTTCAAGTTAGCAAAAGGTACAACCCTGTTGTTGCAAACTTTTGCTTTTGTCATGTTAACAGGTATAGATAATTTACTACTAGGCCCCACACCATTAATAACATTTGTTATCTTTACACCTTTAAATGGTTTACCACTAGGCACCATTCTGTTGGCGATATTAAATGATCATACAAATGAAGCCTCGACTATGTCACTACAATTGTAATTTAAATTTAAAATTAAAAGTTCAGTGCCAAAAGTATCCATCATTACTGGAGCCCACTATACAATACATTAGGTTTGCTGGCATCAAACGACTCACCCAACATGTTATTGGGTGCGTTTAAATGTAAACATGATGTTCCAGTTTTTTGTTCAACTAATTTAGTTTGAAAAGGAACCATAACAGTGCTGGAAGAATCCACACCCATTTCCATCCTATACAACGGACTAGCATGAGGAAATGGTATGCTAGTCACAAAGGTAAAAGGCGAAGAAACAAAAAAATCAGCTACAGTACCTGTATAGTTTGTACTAGCATCTGATACACTCGAACAGGTAGAAGTGGTAACCTCTTCTTCCTGTTGCTGTTGCCTTTCCTTTGTTGTGAGTTTTTCCTTTTCCAAACCTCGTCTCTCATCATTTGCTGCTGGCTGGTGCCTTCCTGTAAAAAATCCTGTTCATCATGGTACAATTCTGCTATAGAGAAATCGTCTAGTTGATCTAAATGATTACCCTGCTGCTCTTTTCATGGGTTTTGTTTAATAAAACTTGATCTTGCAGTCAATTAATAAAGTAAATGTAAAGGTTGAGTTTTATTTGTATAAGAATTTGTATAAGAATAGTGCCTTATTTTAATCACTTTACTGTATTTTTTTACATTTTTTATTCTTTATTTTTTCATTGCATTATGTATGTCTGTATGTTGTATATTTATTGCACTCTGTCTGTATGTAGTATTGACTGTTTAGCTTACTTGATACTGCAAATTCAAGGTTATTTATTAAGCCTAATTGACATCTATTAAGCAATTAAATTAATAGGACAAAGAAGGGGGAAGTGTATTTATGCAACTTTGTGTTTGCTGTTAGTTGTCTGAAGAAGTCTAGTTATTAACTAGATGTAAAGCGCTTAACTTTACTTGTGCTACAATCGTTTTTATTCTTGTCATTTTAATAAAGAGCTGAAGATTTTGAGGTGCTGTTTATTCCTGCCTTGATATAAGCACACATATATATATATATATATATATATATATATATATATATATATATATATATATATATATATATATATATATGCACATATTAATATATATATATATATATATATATATATATATATATATATATATATATATATATACATATACATAGATATACTAAAAAAGGATGCAGGACTCCAAAGGTAAGAAGCAGACAACCTCCACCATACAGTGAAAATGGAAAGGCTCACCATGCCACGACAGGTGAGGGCGGGGGGGCAGATGGAGACAGACAACACGTGCCTATCATTATGGTAAGTACATAACTTTTGTATCTAATGTTGCCTGCCAACCATGAAAATTTCTCGAGAGTAACTAACAAAGGATATTCTGCAACATGGTGGAGCCAAAGGAAACCCTGGATCTCAACTGAACATCCAGCTTGTAATGTGACACAAAGGTGTAGTGACCCAGCCAAGTAGCAACTGCACAAACCTCATCCATTGGTACTCTAGAAAAGAAGACCATAGAAGAAACCATGACCCTAAGGCCTGTGAGGAAGAGTATTGCCTCTCAAAGAATACGCAAACAGAATACAATCTGACAGCTACCTGGATAAAGTTACTATAGAAATGTGTGAGCCCAGCCTGGATTTTGAAAAGGAGACAAAAATTGGCTTGATTTCCTGAAACCTTTTGTACAATCCAGACAAAATCTCACCCAAACAATGCAGAATGTATTCTTCTTTATTGGAAAAATTGGGAAACAATACAAGATGAATGGAACTGTTAAGGTTACTCTTGGAAGCTACCTTATGTAAAAAGGAAGGGTTTGTACGAAGAGAAACCCTAACTTTAAGTAAAACCAAATAAGGAGGTGAAGAATCAACAGCTTGCAATTCCAAAACCTTCCAGGCAGAAGTAACTGCTACCAAAAATAAAATTTCCAAGACAAAAGCGTCAAGTCAGAAGGTAGCTGAAGGTTTAAATGGAGGACCTGTAAGGAGCTGTAACACAAAAGGTAAATTCCAGGGAAGGACTGGATCCATACTGGGGGACATAGCATAAAAGTATTCTTAAGGAACGCCTTGGATATCTTAAGGGAAGCCAGAAGCACATATTTCCTTGCCAACATGAAAATTAGAAATTGCTGCCAATTGTACTTTAATCGTCAAAAAACTGGAGCCTGAATGAAAACAACTCAGCAAGGAAAGCCAAAACGGATTCCAAGGGGGTGGAGAAGGGATGAAGATTGTGAGATTCTGCCCACATAACAAACCTCCTCCATTTAGCAGAATAAAGCTTCTTGGTAGACTGTTTTTGAGATGAGGACAAAATATAAACAACGGTTCATGAAAGCTTGAGATTTCTGCACATCAAAGGAACTGAGGAACCATGCGGTTAACTTGAAGGAATGCAGGTTTTGTGGAATCAAACCTGCTGGGTGAGAAATGAGATCAAAGATCCAGTTCCCAAGAAAGGTACTTCAGAAGAGGCCAGAGGAAGGGAAACCACACCTGATGAGGCCAAAAGGGAGCTATGAGGATCACAGTGGCTCTGCAGCAGGCTGCTTTCTAAAGAAACTTTAGCAGTTAAGGAAACCTGGGTGACTGTCCTGGAGAGGCAACTAGGGCATAATAACTGTTGCACTTGGTATTGAACAGGGAGGTGAAAAGGTCGCAACATGGAGTGTCCCAACATTGAAAAATCTGAGTTGTAACCTTCAGATTTAGGGACCACTTGTGAGGTAAAAGAATGCTCTTGCTGAGCTGTCTGCCAGAATGGTGGACTTCCCCAGGATGTGCACTGCCACCAGAAACTGCTGAGAAGAAACTGTCCATTGCCAAACCTTCATGGCCTCTTGACAAAGAGGAAAAGAACATGTTGCCCCTTGCTTGGTCAGATACCAGATGACCAACATACTGTCTGAATTGCACACTACTGGGCAGAACTACTGAAAAGTTTGCAACATGAGAAGGATTACTCTCATCTTCAGAATACGGATGTGAAGGTTGGAATTTGAAGATAACAAGGTTCCTTGAACTATTCTCTCTTTGAAATGCCCACCAGTCCATCCACTCCAGGAGGGGAGGCGTCTGTGGTGACTGTGACTGATGGACATGGAAAAACAAATGGTCTTCCCTTGGTTGCTAAAGGAGACCACAACTACCAATGAACTTGGTTGTGACATACCCTTGTCGGTTGTATTGGAAAGTTCATTGGATGGGGTAGAAGGCACTAATGAACAGCCAGAAACCAATGCAGGGCTCTCATATGATATCTGGCTACAGGAACCAATGCTATGGATGCTGCCATATGACCTAAAAGTTTCATAACCATTTCAGCTGGAGGTTTCAAGACTGCAAGTACAGATAAGGCCTAAGCACGAAGACTGGACACTCTCAACAGTGGCAACCTGGCTATCTGACTGTATGTGGGCAGCAACCTATGAACTCTAAAATTTGAGCTGGCTAGGGTAATTGACAGTAATGCCTAATTGTTTGCACAGATGGAGTAAGTATTCCCTAGCCATGATCAAAGATGCTCTTGTGCGGGCAGTTAGGAGTCAATCATGCAAGTACAGAAAGACCTGACAACCCTGTAACTTGAGCCAGGGTTGCTACCACTGTCATACAATTGGTAAATACCTGGGGGCAGTGGTGAGGCAAATGGCAGGGCCCTGAACTGAAAATGACTGGCCCCCTCCTGGAAGCTCACAAATTTTTGGATTGTCTTGATATGATGATAGGCATCCTTGAAGTCGATCTAGCACATCCAATTGTCCTTCCTCAGCAGAGGTAAGATGGACTGCACTGTGAACATCTGCAACTTGGTCTTTTTCATGAACTGATTCAGTCTGCTGAGATCCAAAATGGGTATTGGGTCCTGTGCCTTTTTTAGAACTAAAAGGAATCTTGAATAGACCTCGGATCCTTGCTGGTCTGCTGGGACCTCCTGGATGACTTGGTTTACAAGCAGCTTGTAGATGTCTGCTGCTGCCTGTGATTTCTGATGGGGTGGAATTGCTGGAATTCAATTTTGATGAAAATATGGAACTTCTGAAAAGGGAATGAAGTAACCTCTGAATACGACTCTTAGCACCACATGCATCTGAGGTGATGGCCTCCCAAGCTATTGCAGCAGCAAAACGACCCCCAACTGACTCCACAGTAGGAAAGTCAGGCAACCCTTCAGGATCGCTGAAAGAGCCTGCAGGAGAACACCTGATTCTGAGGACGACCCCTGTCTATCGGGTGGCATCCATTACGATTTCCCCATGACCTCATGAGGAACCCCCCTGAAGGATTGTCCTGAGAAAACTGCTGCAAGTTTCTGAAAAAGAAACACTTGTCCCCTTTTTGGTTTCTTGAAAAGGCCTGCTGTGGTGTGGCAAAGTGCATCCCTATGGCGGAGAGTGTTTTCCTGTCTTGCTCACTTCTTGTTACAGTATCTTTGACTTTTGGCCCAAACAGAGAAGTGCCATCAAAATGGGCACTGACAAAGGGGCACCTTGAAGCAGTCTGCATAAATGCATCCAAGCATGGCAATGCCAGAACCAGCCTATTGGGATGCTATATCTGCTTTACTCAAAATAATCTTCATGAGCAAACACAATGGATAACTGAGTCTCCAGCATCTTCTGAGTCTCTGGAGATTGCTTTATCTTAATAGCCCTTGACATTTCAGACACCAACTTACATTGAAGCCTTGTCAAGAGAGACAAATAATTAAGTGGTCTCAGCATAAAAGTAGGCAAGGCACAGAAGCACTTCCCCAAATGGACTATTGCCTGAGACTCCCTGTTTGAGGGATGGATCGAGGAGCTCTCCTCAGAGAGCTCTTTCTTGGTCTTCACTGCCATCACAACAGCATCTATGGCTAGGTCCTTAATCCAATGTGGCTGGTCTTTTGGGTGAGCATGAATCTTGTCCGGTTTCTTGGGAATTGGCTTTAATGTGTCAGGTTCCTTCCACTCCCTCTGGAACACAAGGTCTCTAACAGTGTCCAGAGGGGGAACCAAGGCATGGATGGACCTACATCAAAGGCCTCCAAAAATACTGTCTCTTCTGTTGAAGGGGCTTTGATAGTCCAGCTTCTGCATTGGAAAAGCAGTTCCAACAGATCCCCAAAACAGGCAACATTCCACTAAGACTTAAGGGACCCCTCTCTTTCCTCGAGGTCAGTATCTTCTGCAAGGGACTCCTCCAGGGAGTCCACATATTTCCTCTTACATGTCCTCTTCACAGAAAACTCCCACACTGGTGAAGCTGGGGAGAAAGTTGAAGAAATGGAAAGCCTCATCAAGGGGGCAGTATGGAGACTCACTGGTGTAGGCTGTCCCAGGGCGGACTGATGACTAGTTACATGTCCAGATGAAAAAGGGGAAGGGACACTGGCCAGAGAAACCAAACCCTTCATCTTGAGCACAGAACACCCTTTCTAACACATTGGAGGCTGAAGCAGAAGCTGTCTTCTCAGAATGAAGTGCCCTGGCACCTGAAGAAACCAGAGATGGCTCCAAAACAGAGGGAGCTACCTTAAGTCCAGACATCAAGACTGGAGCTGTGTGAGAGAAGATCCTGACCTAAGACCTCTGCTTGGACAACACAGATCCGAGGTCCCAAAAGCCCCAAAGTAGTTGGATTCCACGCAACCAAGGAATGACCCAGCTGCCGGGTACGATCCTGAGGGTTGGAATCCAGCCGGGCCCAATGACCTCAGATTCACGGTGGCTGAGGGGCCTGGGACCTGGCCTGGACCCAAAGGAGTAAGTCCTAGTTGCATCTGCACCTGTAAAAAGGACCTCATCAGATGCTCCAAATCCAAGGTTTTGATGCTCCCCACTGATCTAGATGACTGTACAGAAAATGCCACTTATGGGGGGAGGGGGGGTTGGCAAGCCTTTTGATAGAAGACAAATCCATTTGTTGGATTTCAGTCACAAAAGCTCGGAACTGGGTTGGGGCAGAAGAAGACTCCAGTATTAGCTCCAGTGGCGCGGAAGGGGAGAAGGGAGAATCTGCTCTACTAGACAGGCTCCCTTATAGAAAGGGGCTTGGAAGACTTGGAGCTGGAGACAAAACCTTACTGGTTGAAGCCACAGATGGAGATCACCTCTGACAAGTCAGAGCCAATGTCAGTGCCAGGACAGCCAGGGAACCCAAAGGTCATAGGATCTTCAGCTCTGGCAAACCCAAACTAGAAGAACCACAGACAGATGAAGAAGATCTCTTTCAATCCCCTTCCAATATCTTGGAGTCCTGTTGATGATGATTCTTGGATCCAGCCACCAAAGATGAGGGAGAAGCACCAGGAGGGAGAAGTCCTTTGAGGACCAACTTAGCCCTGCATTTGTTAAGGGCCCTGGACCCAAACTCCTCACAAACTGAACACGCACAGCCCAGGTGTGAAGGTTCTAAACAACAGATGCACTTAAAGTGTGCATCATGCGATAGCAATTTGTGCCCACAGGCCACACATTTCTTAAAGCCTTTATCCATGCTCAAACCACAGTAAACACCAAAGTGCAAAACACAGAAAAGCTGTGCACTCACTCACTAACTACAGGAACAGTCTAACAAACACACACGAGATAGGCCCAAAAGGGTGGGAAGCATTAATGGAAAAAAAACAAACCAAGGAGTTATAATAAAAAAAAAAATACCTATCTACCTGCCCAACTATCTAATGCTGAAACCAAAAAGTTTTGTTAATCTCATTTGCATTTTTTGCAACTGAGCAGTCACTCACCTTTATTGCTTACTGAAAAAGGGAGCTGAGGAAAAAATAAAATTTGTACTTGTAAAAATGGGAGGCTTGAAAATATTAGTCACTCCTTGAATCAGTGTTCCCCTTTCATCACGTCTTGAGAACCTCAGCTGCAGAAAGCCAAACAGAGCTTCACTATCTACGGGGTAATTTAAAATTTAAATGTTAACACCATTATGAAGGTTTTGAGAATGAAGCCAAGAAAATCTTCTCATTACTGACTTAAAAGCAGCAGGTCTGGAAGAAGAATCACTAGCAGCACAAGCACACTTAAAACATAAAGAGAAAAAATGCTGAACCAATCCATGGCACATCAGGTACATCAAAAATCAATTGTGGATTGGTTCAGCATTTTTTCCTCTTTATCTTTAATTATCGCTGTGACAGTGTTGTGTTTTACACAACTGTTTGGTGAACCATTTATTTCTCTTCCTTGGACTGTTTTTTTGCTTCTGTGTACACTTTAAAACATGTTTAGTAACATGAGAACCAGATGTTAGGCATTTAAAGATTTTTTTATCTCAGGAGAAAGAAGGTTAACTATCAATTTCTGCATGTTCTCAAAAGATAAATGTACCAACTTTAACACATCAGCCTGACAGTTTAAAATTTTGAATGTTAACTTCCAGAATTTACTTTCTTTCCTAACTTGTCATAAGCTTTGCCGTCATTGTCAGAAGGAATTGTGTTAGCAGCAATAATCTGAATAACAGAAGCAGTTTAGACAGAGAAAGTACTGCTGGCTCTGTTTTACAGCGGGAAAACAAATAGTTACGAGTCTGATGAACACTGTAAAATCTGACAAAATTCCTACATGCAGTAGAGTGACTACCAGGCAAACTAGCAGAATTGTCAAAAACACTCCTTAAAGCAAAAAAACAAGAGGAACACCTTCAGATTTTGACATCTTCAACTGTAACAAACCATATTGCATTTTCTGTAATAGAAATGTAATTCTAAAAAGACTCTCACTAAGTCTCAGAAAAAGAAAAATCTTCTATATGGAAATCTAAAATCATCCTTTCCTCAGAATCAGTATGTTCACTCTCCACAGAAAGAGGAACAAGAGAAGGCAAGTGTTTCTCACTGTGATCACCTCTCTTGTTAAACTCCCGAGAAATGGTAAGGAAACTCATCCCAGATTCCGAATCCCTATCTCAGCTGAGCGAAGGACCACCATCTGCCCCTAATGCAGAGGCTGACAGAAGTGCTTTCTTTCCCTTTCCTACCAAAGCAATTCTTACATCAACAGAGAAAGTGGCATTATGCCCTGGTCCTTGGTGGCTGTAGGTACAACACCAGAGGGGAAGGTGAAAAGATGAAAAGTCTGAGGAACTGGGAGTGGCCACAGCAGAGTTATCGGTCAGCAGCTGAGGCACAACAGGAGCTGGTCTAATACCTACAGACTCCCTAAAAACTTTCTTCTTCTTCATGCAGACAGGGGAAAGGAAAACCATGGAGACCACCAGTTGCTCCATAGGTAAGCTGAGAATGAGACCTCAAAGGTGGTAGAGAAGTCTGTACCATTTAAATGGTACTGAGGTAAGTAAGCCATTGAGAGTCTCCCAGAAGCACAACATCCTACATCAAAACACAAACATATGCAACCTGTAAAAACATTCTATCAAAAACAGACATTTTTTACACAAAATCTGTTTTAGAAATGCAAAGACAGTCAGTAAATCACAACATGTCAGTCAGGAAAAACACAAGTTTTCCTCAAAATATAAACTTTAGTAGCAAGTTTCTCCAATGGGAATTATCTACCACACCTTGAGGGATCCCCAGCTGACTGAAAGTTCCAAGGGTTCTGATTAAATTGGCGGTCAAGTTCCCCTTTAAGCTTCTGACAATAAGACTCCATGGAAAACACCCTTAAGCAATTAGCTTAGGCTACTGCATGAGTGATCCAAATGCTGAACATCATTAACAGCTTTAGAAAGCCATTTAGTCTAGCACAGCTCAGGGAAGGTAAAAGTTAATGTTCTAAGTTACAGCAGCACTGATTCTCAACAAAGAAGTCCTATTATTGACTCTTACATGTATTAAAATATTAGCTAATTTCTTGAGTTTTATGTTTGATTTTAATGTAATAGATTCTGACTGAAAAAGGACCACTTGCCCCAGCTCATTTATGTGCAAAACAGACAAACAGATAATTAGACAGATAAATGAATGGATGAGCGCATAAATAAATAAATTAATAAAACAAATAATGTCTAACAAATAATGATCATCATAGCTCCCTGACTCCTCCCATGAGCCCCTAACTCCTTCCATGAGAAAGACATCTCCTCATCTCTTGTTTGGACAGGGTCAGTCAGAGACATGTCACCGATGAGGCATGTTGATAATACACAGAGATGTTTGGAATCAAACATGTGACAGGTAAGTACTACGTATAAGTCAGTGTACAACCTACCCTGAGATCTTGAGATGTTTGAATTATATTAAGGACTAGAATCAAGCCATGTAACATAAAAGTGTACTCGTGCTCCCAAGAGAATCAGCACAACAGACCTCTGTTTTATGACATGCAGTGCCAATAACATGAATCTTGACAAAAAAAAGACCAAGAAGCTCCTCTTCACTCTGTACCATCAGGTCCTCCTGGATTACATGTATTGTGAAGGTACTAATAAAGATTTTTACATACAAATATTATATACTATGGTTAATTAACTTATTTATTAATTCATTTATTTTTTTTTAGATTTTTTAGGATATGACAGTAAAAATAGTAAAACTATGAAAACATTTGAAAACACATGAAAAGGAATATTTGACAGTTGCCTGTTATAGTTAGAACTGTGCTTTTTTTCTTATTTTATTTTATATGAACAAAATGCTACTTTGTTATACAACAGTTATTATTGTTGGTGTTATTAGGTGGGTAGGTGAAGAACAACATTTATTAGCTTGTATGATTTTTTCAAAAATGGTTAATCCACTATTTCTATTGTATATAAGTACTCTGCTAGTTCTATGCGAGTGAAATACTCATGTCTTTTTTAAAAATGTAAGTGGAATCTGTGTGTGTGTGTGTGGGGGGGGGGTACTAGAATGGTTTAATCCATAACTATTTAAGTTTGGCTTTGTAGTGTTTTTTTTATTCTGATGAAGTCGTGATTGGTTGACAAAAGTGCTTAATGGTGTGTTTTAATATTTAAAATAAACGTGGATTTATGCTCCAGACAGCCAGTCGCCCTTTTATGTTTTTGGAACATTAATTTGTGTTTGTTTCCTAAATATGTGAACTTCTAGCTGTCTCGGTGACTAAGTGCACTCTGCCAGTGAGGGAGGTGAAGATACAATGTGCAACTTTGAAGGACGATCGTAAATCTTAAAAAGAATTTCAGAAAAAAACAGCTAAACTGGGAAGAAGAATTGTCAAGCTGAAGTTGGGCTGACTAAAATACAAATTTTGGTAAAAAGTCCTTTAGAGCTCTCCTGCCAGCAGAGAGACAGAGCTGAGCCCTGTAAGGGAAACATGGGAACAACAAAGAATAAATGCTTATACCCTGGCATAAAAAAATAAAGTAGGAAGGAGGGAGTGGCTAATGCAGCAGTGATCATTTAAACATTTACTGTTACAATAACTTCAACTTACACAACTGTCCTATGTTCCTCATTCTAATACCTGCTGCAGTAGCCTTAAATATATGGGTAGATTACCATAGCTAACCACATTTGGGAGGTGGAATGAGAAATCAAGCTTATAGTGCTTTTTAAAAGTATGTACAGAGGACCAGATAGTAAACTCTAGAAAACTTCTAGAATCCATCCCTTTCAAAAAAGCCAAAGATGAAGCCAAGGCCCTAGTAGAGTAGGCCTTGAATCTTCTGGAACAGATTTGTTATGGTGTGCATAACAAAATATAATAGCCTTAGACAACCATTTGGAAAAAAGAAGTTATGTCTTACCATCATGTTCCATCTGTGTTGTTCATCTTCTTTCATTCATCACCAATGAGTTCAGTTCCGAGCCCTTGGAACTGAGACAGCCTAGTACCAAGCTCATGCCAGCCAAAAAAACTCTCAAGCTAAGCTTCTACCCATAATACCCTTCTCCCTGTTACCTCAGATTGAGTTTGCCCATGTTATACAAGTAAAGCGGAGGCCATTTCTGCGCAAATGCCATAAGACACCACTTGGACCCAAAGTATCTGCCAGGAGCCTTTGGCGGGGGAAGGACGGTGGGAAGTGATGAATGAAAGAAGATGAACAACACAGATAGAACATTATGGTAAGACATACCTTCTGTATTTGATGTTGTTAATCTTCTTTCCATTCATCACCGATGGGACAAAATTCCCAGCTACCTTATCATCCTTGGGTGGCTCTTATGGAAGAACATTCTTGAGAACCATTGAGTCGAAGGCAGCTCTCCCTCTGGATACCACATCCAATTTGTAATGATTGATAAAGGTGTGGGGTTTAGCCCGAGTGGCTGCTGCACAAATGTCATCCATAGAAGTCCTGGAATGGAAGGCTATAGAAATTGCCACAGATCTGGTGGAATGGGCTTTTAATATTCTGTGGCGTAGGTTCTTTTGCAAATGAATAAGTGAAACTTATGCAGTCTCTTAGCTATTTTGATAGTGACCATGGAGACACAGTTTCCCATTCTAGGCGCCGAAAAATAAATGAACAGTTGGTCAGTCTTACGTATTGTTTTGGTACTGTCTAAATAGAATCGCAACTGCCTGTGTACATCCAAGAAATGTAGGCAGTATTCTCCTTTATTAGAAAAGTTTGGGAAAAATACTGGAAGATCAACAGACTGATTTTTGGAAAAATCAGAGGCAACTTTGGGGAGAAAGGATGGGTTCGTCTGGAGTGATAGTCTGTCCTTGTGAAAAATCAGATAGGATCTTTTGGTGCACAATACCTGCAACTCTGAAACTTGTCTGGCTGATGTGATGGCTACCAAGAAGAGAGATTTCCATGACAAGAATTTGAGGTCACAATTCGCTACGGGTTCAAAGGGGGGTTGAGTCAAAGACTGGAGAACTAGCATGAGGTTCCATGGCTCTATAGGCTGTCTGATTGGAGGTCTAATGTGAGAAACTCCTTTGAGAAAGGTTTCACATAAATGCAGTGATATGGGAAGAGTACCATCCAGCCCAATACGGTAATTTTAAATCGCTGCCAGATGTACTCGTATAGTAGAGGCTGCGGCTCCATCTTCAAAAATCTTAGACAGATATTGAAAGACCACTGTGACTGGAGCTGAATATGGATCTCGCATCCTTTCCTTTGACAAAATAGAGAAACTTTTCCATCTGTCCCGGTATAGTCTTCTGGTGGATGGTTTATGAGAAGCCAGAATGATATCATGAACAGGAGAGGGGAGGTCATCCTGCCTGGCAACTAGTAGAAGCGTAGAAACCAAGCTGTCAGCTTGAGACTGGATAGATTCGGGTGAGTCAACCCTTGGGGGTGAGAGATCAGATCTGGAATGGGGTCTAGAATCCACGATGGGTACAACAGATGAGGCCGAAGGAAGGGAAACCAAGCTTGTTGAGGCCAAAAAGGGGCTATGAGGATCACTTTGCATTTCAACTGAATGGCGTTCTTTATGAATTGTAGAATCAGAGGAATGGGGGGATAGGCATAAAGAAGTCCTGTGGGCCAATTGTGAATCAGATCATCCCTTGGGGACTTCCCCTTTGGGGGGAATAGGGCAAAATAGCTGCTGCATTTGTTGTTTGAAGGGGAGGTGAAGAGGTCACAGCAAGGCTGGCCCCAATGGCTGAAAATTTCTGCTGCTACTCTGGGATTAAGAGACCACTCGTGGGGCAAGAGAATACATCTGCTCAGCTTGTCCACAATCATGCTGGAGCTCCCTGAGATATGCGTTGCTATCAGTAAGTGGTTGGAATCTATCACCCATTGCCAAATTCTCATGGCCTCCCGACACAGGGGGTAGGATTCAGTTCCTCCTTGCTTGTTGATATACCAGACTACTGACGTGCTGTCTGACTGAATTGCAATCGTTCCAGAAGGGAGAACCGGTTGGAATACTTGCAACACTAACAGCATCACTCTCAGTTCTAGAATGTTGATATGCAGGTTGGCCTCCAGCATGGACCATGCACCTTGGGTTGTCTTTCCCTGGAAATGCCCCCCCCACCCTATCAGGGAAGCATCCATGGTTACAATGGCCTTGGGCTGAGGGGGCTGGAATGGGCGGCTCCAAAGGTCTGTGTCTGGCCTCATCCACCAAAGAAGGTCCTGTTTGCAAGAGTTGGTTATCCGGATCTAAAAACATAGAGGGTGATGGTTCAGGAACCACTGAGAGAGAAAAAGCCACTGGAGGATTCGCATATGCAGTTTCACAAGAGGCACTATTGATATGGATGCTGCCAAGGATCCTAGGACTTGAAGGACCTCTCTCACCGAGACTTTGTTTTGACAGAGTATCACCTGGAGCTGAAGCCTCAACCTCTGCAGTCTGTGAGCTGGGAGTAACACCAGACAGGATCAGGTGTCAAAGACTGCTCTGATGAATTCTATCTGCTGGGTCGGAGTAAGGTTGGATTTCTCCCAGTGCACAGTTATCCCCAAAGTTTCTGCCAGAGAAAGGGTGTATTACAGAGCTGTTACCAGAAGATGCTTGGTGGGGTGGTAAGGAGCCAATTGTCCAAATACAGAAACAGCCGGAATCCTTGCAATCTTAAGTGAGCTGTGACCACTGCCATGCACTTTGTGAACACTCTGGGGACTGTAGAGAGACCGAATGGCAAGGCGCGAAACTGGTAATGATTTGCTCCTAGCCAGAAGCGAAGCAGACTCCTGGAGCATTTGTCCATTTTGATGTGGTAATACACATCCCGGAGAGCTATTGAGCACATCCAATTGCCCTCTTTGAGAAAAGGGAGGATGGACTGAACTGTGACCATCCGAAATTTGGTTTGGGAGACATATTTGTCCAAACTGCTGAGATCCAGAATGGGTCTCCAGTCACCTGTCTTTCTGGCACCAAAAAGAATCTTGAGAAAAATCAGGATCTTCACTGGTCTGGTGGGACTAGTTGGATGGCTCTTTTTTGATACAGCTTTTTTATTTCTGAAGCCGCTTCTTCCCTCTGACTGGGTGGAATGTCAGGAAGTTTTGGATAAGATAAAAGCGGAATGGTGTAACCTCTGGTAATGATATTCTGCACCCAACGATCAGTGGTGATAGAGTGCTAGGCAGCTTGGTGCAGAGAGAAACGACCCCCGACTGCTTCCGGAGGCAAGCAATCAGGCCACTCTTTAGGAGCACTGGTAAAGCTGTCCAGAGGAGGAGTCTCTGGGCCCTTGGTTGCGTGGACCACCTCTGCCTCGAAAGGGGCGTCTTCCGGAATTGTTACCCCCTCTGACCCTGGGGGGTATCATCACCACGTGTGGCATGGAAAGGACCCTGAGGTTTTTTGTGCCACATCTTCCCACTCCTCTGGTTCCTGGAAAAGGAATGTTGAGGATTGGAAAACTGTAGGCTTATGGCAGACAGGGTCTTACCACCCTGCTCACACCTGGCCAGAGTGTCCTTTACCTTGGAGCCAAACAGGGAAGATGCTTTGATGTGAGTATTCAGAAAGGAAAACTTGAAGGGTTCAGCGAGGTCACAAATGCATCCAGATGTGATGCCTCATAACTAAGTCTGAACCCGCAGCTCTAGCCGTCCCTTCAGTTGTGTGTAAAAGCAACCTCATGGATGAATTGAAGATCAATTCCAGGGTTGCGAGCTAACTTTGTCCCTCACCTCGTCAAACACCTGCCCTGCGAGTGTTACAGAGACTTCGAAAATCAAGTCTCTTTGGAGCCTCATAAAATGTGCCAAGTAGTTCAGGGACTGTATGGCAAAGGCAGCGGATACAAAAACTCACTTCTCTAATCTATCCACGGCCTGGGACTCCCTGTTGGGCAGGTGAACAGTAGGACTCTCTTCAGCTAGGTCCTTTTAAATGGCTGCCACTGCCACCACCATAGCATTGACTGGTAAACCTCTGGACCAATGTGGGTGTTCCTAGGGTGGAGAGAGTATCTTGTCGGGTCTCTGAGGGATCGCCTCAACAGAGTCAGGGTTCTTCCAGTACTGCTGCACCACGAGCTGTACTAGCTCGTCTGCAACCAGGGTCACCCAAGAGGTAGAAGGCTGGGCACTAAAAGCCTGCAGGAACAGGGACTCCTCAGAAGAAGGATTAATAGGCTTCCAGTCACCCCGTTGTTTCAGCATTTCAAGGAGACATCATCAGGAGGTGACTGTGGGGACCCTTCACCAACATCGAAATCTGTGTCCTCTGTAAGAGACTCCTCAGTTGAGTCTACGTGCTTCCTCTTGCACAATCTTTTCCGAGGGGGCTCCTCAGTGGGGGCTTCTGAGGAGGACTCGGAAGAGTGGGCATCCTGTACATGGGGTTCCTATGGTGTCCCGGGAGGTGGCCTGTGGCAGCTGTAGCTCAGTGGGAGAAAACTGGAGTTCTGACGTCTGCGCAATGCTTCCAGAAGCAAGAGCCCTCTCCATTGCATGAAAAGCAGGTCCGCCTGAAGAGGGATGGGAGCCCGGAACCAAGAAGGACAACCTCAGAACCAGGGCCACACCCTGCTCCGCCGAAACTGCTCCCAAGGATGGAGCCTCAAGTAGGATCGGAGCAGACAAATTTCCCAGTACTGAGGACAGAATTGAAGAAACACTTGGGACCGTACCACCGACCGAACAGCCCGCAGCCCAAATACAGGGCTGAGGAAGGAAGGAAGGACTGATTCAGTAGGAACAGAGGACCAAAGGGATGGTCCCAGAGCCAAAGTGAGGTCCACTACTGGCGCCGAGACTGGTGGGTTCCAAAAGAGACGTCAAAGCAGGAGGCTTTGGAACTGAGGTAGTCAAAGGAGGAGGATAGGATGGAGTCCATGGAGAAATCAACACCAAACTCATAGGAAGATGGGTCCTGGAAGGCATGGGTATCCCCCTGGCTGCCAGCAGCTTATCCACAAGACACACCACATCAAGTTCTGAAACGCTTCTGGTGGATCTAGTGGATACTCCAGACAGAGTCTGGTTGATCTAGGAATGGGCTATACACTTGGCCTAGAAACGGGTCTATATCGGGTCTGTGGTGCAGGGTCTACCGTCACCGAAGTCTCAAGTTTGGAGACTGGGAGCAGTGGAGTCAGATCTACTGTAGTCGGAGCCGTAAGAGAGCCCAGTGCCAAAGAGGCACTTGAAGCCGATATGGGAGGTTGAGTTGTCATTGCAGAGATAGGCATCGAAGGCATGCACTGTGCTGAAGTGGCACTCGGTGCCAAAGTCGTAGTAGGCAAGGACAGGGTTATGGTTGGTGCTGGAGACAGTATCTGTGCCAAAGCTGGTGCCGATATAGTAACAGTCATAGTGCCTGGAGCAGATGAGGTCGGTGCCGATGAGGCAGATTTATGCTCCAAAGAAAGTTTTTGTACCTTAGGTTTGACAGACGTGCCCTGGTCACCTGAGGGTGAAGAGGGGACTGAATGGGGCCTTTTCATATCCTTCCTAAGAGGGGTTGAGACCTCTGTCACAGAAAGGGCCTCTGAAAAGGGCGATTTAAGTAGGCCCTTTAGAATCAACTTATTCTTGCACTCGTTCAGAGTGTGCTGGCTAAAGCTTTGGCAAGTCACACGGGGAGGCTACACCAAAAGATGGGACACCCCCAAGCAATAAACACAATCATCATGAGAGTCACTGTTCGGAAGTTTACCATTACATGAAGTACAGTGCTTGAAACCTGAAGTACCCTTCTTATCAGACATCATGACAAGTTAAACACAACAATCAAAGTCTTCAACTACAATCTTAGATTCTACTTACTCTATGTCGAAACCTAAACAAATACACACAGTATCTATCTAAAGAGCCAAAAATACACAACTAGATAGAAAAGGAAAGACTAGAAGAAATACCAGCTATGGTACTCAAGGAATACCACAAGGGTAAAGAGAGAGAGCCGTACCACCAATGGTACTTAAAAGATTACCAAACGGGTAGAAGGAAAGAGAAACAGGTGTAAATCTAACTGTAAAAGTGAAGAGCAATGAATATAAATCACTAACGATAACAGAATAGACCAATTTTCTAACAAAATATCAAAAGGTTTCCACTTAGCTGAACTCGACTGAAACATGGCTTTATGACTACAGGGCAAATGAGATCTGATGTAACAGGGAGAAGGGCATTGTGGGTAGAAGCCTAGCTCGAGTGTTTTTTTGGCTGGAGCGAGATTGGTACTAGGCTGACTCGGTTCCAAAGGCTCGGAACCAAACCCATCGGTGATGAATGGAAAGAACATCAGATCAGTCTATTTTGAGGTTGTCCTTTCTTCTTATATTCACAAGAAATGTAGAACTGATCCCAGGATCTGAAAGATTTAGTTCTGGCAAAATAGTATGAGTTGTCTGTGAACTTCTAAAGTATGGAGGGTCCTTTCTCACTCATTTTTAGGTTCAGGAAAGAAAGATAGTTTGGCTTAAAGAAATCTTGGATACCACGTTAGGCATAAAAGAAAGATTAGTTCTCAAAGCAACCCTCTCCCTGTGGAAAATGAGATAGGGTTGACTCACCATAAGAGCTTGCAACTCAGATATTCTTCTTGTAGAGTTCAGAACAATCAGTAAAACTGTTTTCCATGTTAAGAACATCAAGTCAGCCAGATTAGCTTGCTCAAATGGAGCAATGTTAGCTCTAACACAACTTAAAAATCTCAAGAAGGAGCCATGGGTCTTCTAGGATGCCTTTTTTGAAAAATCCCTTTCAAGAACATTTTGACAAGAGACTGCATTGAAACAAGAGGATCCATTGGCATACATGCTCAAATTGCTAAATAAACTACTAAATAAACCTTGACAGAGGAATAAGAAAGACCACAGGATAGCAACTCACACAAATATTGTAAAACCAGAGGAAAAACTATCCTGGGTGGCTGCTGGTTATGTTGTTGGTACCAACTAGAAAATCTTTTCCATTTGCTAATATATGATTTTTTAGTAGCAGGCTTTCTTGCCTCCATTACTACCTGGTGCATATCCTCAGAAAAACAGTGCCTAAAAGGAGTTAAGACACTGTCATCCAGGCACCCAACTGAAGATGATTAATGTTGGAGTGTATCAAACTCCCCTGGTCTTGCGTGATCAGATCCAGTCTATGAGGAAGCTTGTGGTAACTGCCCCTGGCCATTTGCAAAAGAAGGGAGAACCATGGTTGCCTGGACTAGACGGGAGTTACCACAATGACCTTGGGGAATTCCTTCTGAATCTTTAGAAGTAACCTGAATATTAGTGGAAAGCCTGGAAAGGCATGCAGGGACATTCCTGTCTAAAGAAAAGAAAAGGCATCTGTCTTCCAGGCCTTCTTGTCTGGAGTCCTAGAACAAAATTTTGCCTGTTAATTATTCAGAAAAGAGGCAAATACATCTATTTGAGGAACTCCCCACAGATGGATCAAATGTTGGAAGACTCCCTGATCTAGTTTTCTTTTGTGAGGGTCTACCCTGGTTCTGCTCAGTTTGTCTGCCACTCAGTTTTGCTCTGACAGAATGTAGGATGCCTGCAGATTGAGATTGTGCTGTAAAGCTATATCCCAAGCTAACATGGCTTGCCTGCACAGGGGGTATGAACTGGTTCCTCCTTGCTTGTTGATGTATCACATGACTGTCATATTGTCTGTAACCACTTGAAGAAGTCCTGGGGACCAAAAATGGTTCAAAGAGTTGAGTGCCTTGATCAGGGCAAGCAGTTCCTTGATATTTATGTGCTTCCACCTGTCCTTGGCGCCCCTCACACCCTGTACTTTTATCTCTCCAGAAACTGCTCTCCAGGCAAAGATCAAAGTGTCTGTGATGTCTAACTGCTTTGGAGCAGGAAGGGAGAAGGGGAGAAATGGATTTAAGGAGCAGGAAGGATAAGGGGAGAAATGGATTTAAGGATATCTGTTGTCTCCATCAAAAGAGATTTCTTCTGACAATGCTCAGCACTGGGGTCTGAAATGATAAAGGGTGTTGATGCTGGGACCAAACAGATTTCAGATACCACTGTTTATGTGGAATTTTCCAGGGGTATCATGAGAATCATAGATGCATGTGACCCAAAGTCTTTTGGTATTCCCTTGCAGTGACTAAAGTCTGAGTGGAAAACCTTAGAAGCAGATCTAGATAAAGATCTATTGTTCCTGTGGAAGAAAAGTTCTTTGAACTGAGATGTCTAGGTGATATCCTAGGAACACAATAATGTGAGAGAATCAAGGAAGACTTTTAAATATTCTCTTGGAATCCCAGTTTGGGCAAGATATCTCTCAGGAAAGACAGAGAGAGAGAGAGAGAGAGATTCCTAACACCTTGAAAAAGACTCTGCAAAGATAAGCACATCATCTAAATATGGAAAAATTGGGATAACCTGTAGCCTGCAATGAGCTATAATCAGAGGTAGACAGTCTGTGAACTCTCTTGGTGCAGTGGATAGTCTAACAGCTACTGAAGAACTGATAATGTGATCCAGACATACAGAACCTTAAAAAAATTTTGGTCTGGATGAATTCAGATGTGATGATGTGTCTTTTTAAGTCTAGCATTATCATGAAATTTGAAACAGGAAGAAACTATAACAGGTTGTGAAATGGCAACATTTTGAATTTGGGTACTATTACAAACAGGTTTAATAAAGAAAGATCCAGAACTGGTCTCTGAGCATTTTCTTTTTTTGGCAGTAGGAACATCCTTGAATAAAACCCCTTCCCCACTTGGGGTGGAGGAACTGGCTCTATCACGCCTTGGGAGAGCATGTGATGAAGAACAGGAGGAAACAAAAGAGTCTGATCTGCAGGATGAGGAATGACAACCTGGAAAGGAGGAATTTCCTTCCACTGCCAACTGTAACCTTGATGAAGGATTTTCAGCACCCATTTGTCTGAAACTGCTGCCAAAAAGAAAAATGGAGATTCAGACTTTCTGGAAGAGAAAAGACATCAGGATGGGAGAGGATCATAAGATCTCTTGAATAGTCATTCAGACTTGTTGATCTGTCCCTGGTTTTGGGAAGTTTGAGATTCTTTTTGGAAATCTCTTGCCAGTTCTTCTTAAACAACTGTTTACCTGAATTCTATTGAGGCTGTTTATTCATTTTTCTTTGTGAAAACTGGATGAGAAGAAAGAAAATCCTTTAGACAAATTGGAAAAGGAGGGCTAAAAATCTTAGAGATTCCCTGGATGAGCTTGCCCCTTTCATCACACTTTTTGATCAACTCTGCAGAAGAGGGGCCAAACACTAAATCTTTGTCCAATGGAGAATTTAAAATCTCATCTTTTACATAATCTGAGAAGTTCTGAGAATGCAGCCAAGCAATCCTCCTTAAAATAGTACCAGTGGTCAAAGCCCTGGAAGAAATATCAACAGAGTCGTATACACACTATAAACAATGAGTAGTGATCTAGAAATAAAATAAAGTTATTTAAAGAATATTTTTCTTCACAAGAAGAAACTAGATAAAATATTCCTCATACTTTCCAAATTTGTCAGAACAAACTTTAAAATATGAGCCTCACAATTCAAAATTTTGAAAATCAAAGTTGCAGAAGAAAACACTTTTTTCCTATACCTATCAATAATTTTCCCAAACTTATTTGAATGTGTAGGATTGGAATTAACTAAGTGCTTAGCAGCAGTGTAATCAATAAAGACTACAGCTTCTGGATCAGGTTTGAGAATAGTGTATAAACATTTAAAGGACCGAGGTACTTTATACAGCCTATCTGCCTTTTTAGAGACAGCTGGCTGGCTATCTGGAAAATGATCACAAGTAACACACGCATCCTCTAAAGCAGACAGGACAGCAGAAATGGGTGTAGGATCTAGAAAATTCTTCTGTAACAACTCTTGGTATTTTCTGAGGGACTGAGAAATCACAGTGTTCTCCACTGAAAATGCTTGGACATTGTAGCAACAGTCTGAGACAAAGAGACACCTCCACAGGGAGAATCAGAAACTGAGTTGTCCTCCGAGTCTGAATCAGAAATCTGAGGACAAAACCGTGAATCCATCCCTACATTTTCCTATTCATATTTAGAATCTGAATCTCTTCTAGAAAATAAGAATCCTTCTTTCTCTTACCAGACACTACCTTACAAGATGGATTAATAGCCTGAATTAAACAATGCGCCAGTCCAAGTAAACTACACCTATGCTAGGAAATCTGAAGAGGAGTTGATACATGCTTGGTTTTCTGTTTCATTTTGACAGGAAAAATGGGTCCAACCATGTTACTAATGGCGACAGGTGCTTTCCCAGGGATGGCCACAGCATTCTGATACAACATGGGAAACCTTATATGTTCCCTTTCCCAGGACTGACATGAGTAGCTCTCCCTTGCCCACTGACGAGACTACAAAAGCCGTAGAGGACATGGCGGTACTTACGTATTATCGCAATCATGCGTTCTCACAATCACGTTATTTACGGTATTGAATCCTTTCTCAGTAACATAAATAACGTGATTGCGAGAATGCCTGTTTGAAGTACCCTTCATTCTTCTCTGCTGCCAGGACAGTACTTACCTTCTGCACCTTCCTTGTCGCGTTGGAGAATGAAATGTCTTAATTTTGACAGACTTGGGCTGCAGCCTTCAGTTTAGCTGTAGGAAGTGGTGGTCCTGTGTTGTTTTTTTTCTTATTTCAGCTGTTTTCTTCTTTTTGCTTTGGGTCACTTTACAGCAATATGCCCAGGACATGCTGAGCTGGGTTACTTTTGATGCTTTTGTCCTGTTGGTACTTAAGGGTCTATTTCCCAATTGTAATTGGGTTCACTGTTTTGCAAAGTCATGAAAGACCACGCATTCTCGCAATCACGTTGAAACACCCATGTCTGGAGTGTTTCATACATGTTCCCTAGGGCTTAAGCCAGAAATCTCGATGTGTGTAAATATTATCAAACATTTGAGCTGTGATGAGAGGGAGGGAAAGATCACAAACAGGGCCGTGGAGAAGTACATAAAAAGTTTGTGAACTCTGAAAGTACCAGGTGCGACTGTGGAGCAAAGGTATTGTTAGGTATTAGGGTCGGAGACATTTTGTTTTGCTGACTGCTCAGATTCAGTAAGGACAGACCGATATTATGCTGTGTGGGTTTTTGTTTTGATGACTATTCCACCGTGCATAGACTGTGGAGAAAAGGAGTCAATACCATAAACGTGATTGCGAGAACGTATGGTTGCGATAATACGCAAGTACCATGGCTAACCCCGGTCCACAGTGACTGTAGGTGCTACATCAGAGGGATCCAGGATAAAAGATGAGTGTCCTGAAGTATAACAAATGGCCACGGCAGAGTCAGCCACCTGCGGCAGAGGCAAATTGCTAGCCTGCTGTGGTGGCAAAGATTGTTTGCTTAACTTTTCCATTTTTGTGGCTGGAAGAAGGATCAATGCTGGGACCAGTAGTCTGTTCCATTGTAAAGCTGAAAATATATACCAACTCTGAGATCACACTACAGTGGGGAAAGGGGCAAAGTTCACCATGGTGGATAAGTGGTTACTTACCTGTAGTTTTTTGTCAGTGATGCAAGTGTTTGTTTAAATGGATTTTTGGTGCTTTCATCTTGGCGATTTCAAAGTCGGGTAAATGGCGTTTTGATTATCTAAAGTAGACCCACATGAAGAGATAATAGTGACACCAGCAAAGTATTATCTCCATAGAAGTTAACCATCAGAGAGCTGAATTAACTAAAATACTGCAAAAGCCCAAACATCAAGTTTTTTTATCATTTCTGTTAAAAACAATATTGACTACAACATGCCATCTATGATTTAAATATCCATCAGTGAGCAAATGTTCTGCTATATCGTATGCATTAACTCACTGTAGGCATTTTGCTGCAGCTGATATTTTATAATAATATTCTTTTTTAGTTTTCTGAAGACAGACTAATGGTATATTCCTTTAAAAATGTTTCAACATAAGGTGAAAAGTAAATTAGAGCTGCTAAATGCATGTGTACATTGTGTATATGTGTACACTATCATAACCCTTTTAAGAATTAGCTTGTACCACAATACACTGCGAGTTTTAAACAGCAGTCAGTAGGGGGTGGTATGAAGTGTTAACATTGTACTGATTTGCTGCATTGCTCATAATAAAGTTAACTATTTGTTCAAACTATCTCTAAATCCTGGCATTTCTGAGACAAGCCTGGAAGAAAGCAGTACTTGCATCATGTTGACTCCTGACATTCTAAAATAAATGGAATTTTCTTGATGAACGAAAACCGAAAAATGCCTTCACAAGTTCTAAACTATGCCACACAATGATGAGTCATCCAAAACACTCTGCCTTGACTGAAAAAAAAAAAGAAGTTATGTACTCACCAAAACGTTCCATGTTTGTTGTCCATCTCGCCTTCATTCTTACTGGTTGGAACTGGATGGTTTCAGAACTGATCCTCGGTTCTGACACGGCTGTGTACTAAAGTATGAGGTCTTCCATTGGCTCGTGGCTATATCCCGATCCAATCATGCTCTAGCAAAGCTTCCCAGATCTTATTTGCTGATAACTGTAGGTACCTAAGGTACTATCAAGATATCTTATGAAGACAATGAAGAAGGTCAGAGACAATTGCCAAAGAAAGGACCTCTTTGTCCTCTTTGTTCTCCAGGAGCCATAGGTAGGGGGAAAGAGGGCGGGATGCAAGAATGAAGGTGAGATGGACAACAAACATGGAACGTTATGGTGAGTACATAACTTCTTTATGTTATGTTGTTCTATCTCGCCTTCATTCTTATTGGTTGGGATTGCATCCCTAGCACCATATTTCTTGGATGGCTCATGGGAGTATATTCTTCAGGACAGTGGACCCAAAGGAGGCCCTGTCCCCAAAGGCCAAATCTACTTTGTAATGAGTGATAAAAGGTATGAGGCATTGCCCAAGACGTAGCAGCACAAATGCTATCAAGTGGCAGTCTAGCTCGAAAGACAGAAGAGGTTGCCATGGCTCTTGTAGAATGACCTTTGACTTTAAAGGGGAGAACTTTGTTATTAGAATTATATATAAAAGTAATACAATCTGAGAGTCATTTTGAAAGTGTGGCCTTATATATAGGGGCACCTTTCTTTGATTCTGAAAATGAGACAAGCAACTTGATCAGATTTCCTGAAGTGCTTTGTCCTATGTAAGCAGAAGAGTAATTGTCTATGTATATCCAGTTGGTGAAGCTTATATTCTGCCTTGTTGCCATGATTTGGGAAAAAAATGGTAACTCTATGGACTGATTTTGGTTAGACTCTGAGGATACTTTTGGCAGGAAGGATGGGTTTGTTGAAAGGGATACTCTGTCTTTGTTGAAAAACATATATAATGATTTGATTGATAATGCTTGCAGTTCTGAAACTCTTCTAGCAAAAGTGATGGCAATCAACATACTTGTTTTCCACATTAAAAATTTTAGATCACATGATGCAGGTTTAAAGGGGGAAGGATCAAACAGGACAGAACAGAGTTCAGGTCCCATGGTGGTAGGGGTGTTTTTACAGGTGGTCTTAACAAGTTAGTACTCTTCAAGAATGCTTTGCATAGTTTGTGGGACATCAGGTTAGGGGAAAAATCGCTTATATAGAAATTAGATATTGCTGCTAACTGTACACGAATGGTAGCTGCAGCTGTGCCTTCATTAAATAGCTTTTCCAGAAATTCGAGAATAGAAGTTATAGGAGCAGAAAAGGGGTCAATGTGTTTTGTCAATGCCCAGGAAGAAAACCTTTTCCATTTACTGATATATAATTTTCTCGTTGAGGCCTTACGAGAAGAGATCAAGATATGTTTGACCAAATGAGGGAGGTTAGGAAGCCTGGCTATAATTGGAATTGGAACAGCCAAGCTGTCAATTTGAGGGTTTGAAGACAAGGGTGGAGCATTCCAGACATATGAGTCAGAGGGTCTGGAACTGGGCCCAGAACCCACGGCTCCTCTTGAAGATGAGGCCAAAGGAAGGGGAACCAAATCTGACAAGGCCAGTATGAGGCAATGAGAATCAGCTTACTTCCCAACAAGCTAGCTTTCTGGAGAACCTTGGGTATTAGAGGGAAAGGGAGGGAAGGCATAAAGAAGTCCCGAGGGCCAATTGTGTACAAGTGCATCCCTTGGTAACTCCCCTGGAGGGGGGGGAATCAGCGCAAAATAGCTGCTGCATTTGGCATTCATGGATGTGGCAAAAAGGTTGCAGCAAGGCTGGCCCCATTTTCAGAAGATCATCTCCACTACCTCTTGTTTTAGGGACCACTCGTGAGGCAAGGGAATTGCTCTGCTGAGTTTGTCTGCTATCACGTTGGATTTCCCGGGGATGTGCATTGCTATCAGAAAGTGTTGGGATGAGATCGCCCACTGCCATACTCTGAGGGCCTCTTGACAAAGAGGGTAAGAACCAGTCCCTCCTCATTTGTTTATGTACCAGACAACCGACATGTTGTCTGTCTGTATTGCAATTGTTCCAAGCGGGAAATAGTTCTGGAGTGCCTGCAACATCAAAAGCACTGCTCTCATCCCTAGGATACTGATGTGTAAATGAGCCTCGTGATCCTGCCAAGTGCCTTGGACTGTCCTTCCCAGATAATGCCCCCCTCCACCCTAACTGGGAAGCATCTGTGGTCACTGTGGCCACAGACTGTGGGGAAAGAAAGGGTTGACCTGATGTCATGTGATTAGAGTGAAGCCACCAGCAAAGGTCATTCTTACAGGACTCTGTTAACAGAATTTGGCGAGACATGGGTAGTTCCTGCAAAAAACACTGGGTGAATAGTAGTCACTGCAGAATTCTCATGTGCATGCATGCTAGTGGAACTAAACTTAATGTTGCTGCCATGGTTCCCCAGACTTTCAAAACTGTCCTTGCCTGTACTCTTGTTTTGGAGAGAAGGTTGAAGACTTGCTGTCTCAGAACTAAGACTCTTTCTGCAGGAAGTTTTGTCATCAAGTTCATTGTGACTAGATCTGCTCCTATACCCATGATATGTTGTGATGGCAACAAGACAGATTTTTCGTAATTTACTGTGATTCCCAGGTGACAGCAGAGAGAGAGAGCGGTGTCTCTTGATTCCAGTAGTAGATGCTTGGTGGGGGTAGTTAGGAGCCTGTCATCTAGATACGGAAACACTCAGAATCGTAGATGTCACAGCTAATCTGTGACTACTGCCATGCACTTGGTGAACCCTCTGGGGGCTGTAGTGAGACCAAAGGGTAAAGCTCAAAATTGGTAATGACTGGCTTCCAGCCAGAAGCGCAGATGTCTCCTGAATGGCCTGTCCATCTTTATGTGGTAGTATGCATCCTGGAGGTCTATAGAGCACATCCAATTGTCTTCTCCCAAAAAGGGAAGAATCAACTGCAGTGTTACCATCCAGAACTTGGTCTTTTTTACTAATTCGTTTAATCTGCTGAGATCCAAAACTGGTTTCCAGTCCTCTGTTTTTGGCACTAAAAGAATCTTGAGTAAATTCCAGATCCTATTTGGTCTGCGAGGACTCTTTGGATGATTCTTTTGTCTAGCAACTTTGAATTTCTAGAGTTGCTTGATCCTTTTGACTGGGTGGAATGTTTGGGATTTTCTTTATGTTTGGGATGGGAAGAGAAAAGGGTATGGAGTATCTTCTGGATATGATACTTTGTATTAACTTGGCTTTTAGGCACAAAGATAATCGACCCCTGGCTGCCTCCAGAGATGGACAGATGGGCCTCCCTTCAGGAGCACTGAAAGAGCCTACCATGAAAAGAATCCCCCTCTGCCATGTGGACGCTTCTTCCATTTGTACTTCCCCCTCTGCCCCTAGAGGAAGAGTCACCACATGTGTCCTGAGCCATCAAATGGGGCATTAATAAAGGAAGATTTGAAAGGTTCTGCAAAGTCATATAAGCGCATCCAGGAATGTCTCCTTAGGGAAATTCCTGAACCCGCTGCTCTGCTCACTCCATCTGCTGCATAAGAAATGAGCCTCATGGATGAGTTTACCACAGAATTTAAGGTGGAGAGCTGAGAGGAAACCTTGTCTGATACCCCTGCAGCTATTGTACCTTGGACAGTATCTCCTAGCTCCTTTAGGAGATCTCTTTGTAGCCTTGTAAAATGTGTCAGATAGTTCAGCGATCTGAGTGCAAAAGTCGCTGAAGAAAACATGCACGTCACGTATCTGTCCATCGTATGAGACTCCTTGTTCAGTGGATGGACAGAGGAGGATGTTTCAGAAAGTTCCTTTTTGTGGCTGCTGCCACCACCATAGGATCTACAGGGACACCCTTAGTCAGGAAGTCTTTATCCAAAGTGGCTGTGGTGAACTTATTTGGCCTCCTAGGGATAGGCTCCACTGCATCTGGAGAGACTCCCATGCCTTTCGACTAACTAGTTCCATAAGTTCCTCAAAAGGTGGAGACACCCACGTCTCTGAAGGGTGAGATCAAAGGCCTTTAGGTAAACAGATTCCTCATCAGAAGGGTTGATGGGCTTCCAGCCGCCTCTCTGCTTAAGGATTTCTTAGGATGTCTGCGAAGGAGACATCCTCAGAGGGGGACCGTGGGGACCCTTCTGACTCATCGAGGTCTGTGTCAGAGGTAACTGACTCCTCTGGGGAGTCCAAATTCTTCCTCTTGCAGAGTCTCTTACGAGGGACTTCAGAAGCATATTCTGAAGAGGTTTCGGAAGAGAGGGGTTTATCCGATGGGGTACCCTGAGGCCTAGGGTCTCGCCTGGTCTGTGGATGGTGTGGTGCAGAGACAGATGCCGGTGCCTTAGGGGGAGGAAATTTGGAACCCCTGAGTGGAGCTGTCTGAGGAGACAGCACCCTCCTCATCAGCTCAAAAGTCCCCCTCCCCTGATCTGAAGATACCTCCGGCTCTGAAGGGCCAGAAGAAATCCCCAGAACCACTAGGGATTGGCTCTGAATCCGATGTAGGAGCTGAGCTCATCTGCGCCGAAGCCCTGAGAGGTAAGTTCGGATCTGGCAACTGTCTGATCTGACTCCCCTCTCAGGACCCGACCGGAGAGCATTGAATCCTAGACTCCTCGGATGGAACTGAGGATGTCGGAGCAGAAGTCTGTTCCAAAGATGCCAGGATAGTTCTCGGCACCGATAGTTCCACAACAGTTGGTTCCAAGCATTCTGGCACATGAGGTCCCAGGTTGGCTCGGAGGAGGAATCAGTGTCAGTGGGATAGTCTTGGCTGGCTCTGAATCCCTGTGGGTTGGAGCCAAAAGGAGTTTTGCTAGCGCTGGTGTCTTTAGAAGCCTATGCACCACCCTATCTACATCATCATCATCTGAAAGACTCCTAGAGGACTTACAAGAGAGAGTAGTGGATATGATGGATTGCAAAACAGGTGACCTCAGAACAGGACTAACCAGCTCCAATTTTGGGGACTGGCTCCTGAGTTCAAACTCCATAGGCACCGAAACAGCTGGTGCCGATGAAGAAGATTTTGTCAGTTCTGAAATAGTCGGAACTGGAGATACAATTTTGCTTAATTTTTTAACAGGCTCTGATTGCCCCAAATAGGGAGAAGATCTTTTAGTGGATTTGTCACATTTCGATGAATGTGATTTTGCTGATCCTGAAGTGCCCAGACCTTCTTCTAGTGCTTTTTGGAAGAGTGACTTCAATAAGCCTCTTACAATTAGCTTATTTTTTGCTCTAGCAGCACTCTGGAGCTGAATGAGTGACATATCAAACATGACTCTCGAAGATGTACTGCTCCCAAGCAGTAGACACAAACAGTATGGGAGTCAGTTATCAACATCTTCTGGCTTCATTTACTACATTTTTTACAGCCCAAAGGCTTAGTTTCCTTATGCCCCTTGGACATGTTTAAAATCACAAGAGCAAAACAACAACTACTAAACACCTACGGTATAATATATAAAATATCATACTTTTTTTTTTTTTTTTAGAAATTTCAACAAAGAAGAGAAGGGAAAGAAGTTAGGTTGTCCTCTAACTAAAAAACGGGCAGCGGCAGTCCTGTAACTTAAACAGGCTGACGCCCCTTTTATTTAAGCAGTAGGAAAACTATTAACAGTAAACAATAACAAGATGCCCTCTAACTAAAACGGACAGTGGCAGTCCTCTAATTTAAACGGGCTGACACCTTTCTATTTTTCTCTAACAGTAATTGTAGGAAAAATTGACTGGGATAGGGAGAAACAAGGCCTAACAAAAAAAAAATGATGGCCAGAAGCAACAACACAGCAACAAATATTCCTAACTAACTACAATATCTACAAGAATAGTAAACGCTAACTTTGTTTTAAAGGAAAACAAGAAAATTTTGAGAAAAAAGGGTAATAAAGGTTAGTTCACTCAGCCAGAGCCAAGATGGAAGCCTCTGATCTGTTTAGCAGCAAACGAGATCTGGGGAGCTTCACTAGAGCATGATGGGATAGGGATACAGCCACGAGCCAGTGGAAGACCTCAAGCTTTGGTACACGGCTATGTCAGAACTGAGGATCGATTCCGAACCCAACTAGTTCCAACCAGTAAGAATGAAGGTGAGATAGGGCAACATAACATTCAATGTTTTAACTTTTAAAGTCCTCATTTAACCAAATTTGAATTGTTTAGTCTCAAAATACTGATTTTTTTCCTGCTATGACAAAGTTTAACCCACTAAAAATGTTTGAATTCTAAAAAACATTTTGCTGGTCTGCGTGGAGACACAGATTCACACAATTTCATGTAGCATTAAAATTGGACAAAGAATTGGACAAAGAATCAGAAGAAAACCATGTAAACATGCTTTTGTATGCCATGGGCAGAGAGGTCAGAGTCACATACAGTTATTATGGAGTTACAGAGAGACAGAATGTTACATATGAGTCAGTAATTAGCAACTTAATGTTCACTTTGTGCCAGAAAGAAATAGGAACACATGAGATTGCAGGGTTTCACAGATATGTACAAAGAAAAGGGAGAATCTTTTCAAGTGTTGTAAAACAATTACATGAGCAGGCAGAAAAATGTGGCTTGTCTGTGGGATACTAAAAAAAAAAGAAGATGGATGTTGTTCCAAGTGCCTTAACTAAATTATGGAGGGTGTCATTTTCCAAGATGTCCAAATTAGAAGCATGACTTGAAATATTGAAAGTGTAAATGAACTGACTAACAGATGTGCTTATATTGTCCCAGTAATTAAAAAATGGTTGACTGAGACTGTGTTATCATTGTCTTTCAATCTCTTTGTCTCATTTTGACATGGGGTTGGGGAGTTGCATCAACATTACTCAATGTGACCAAATCATGTACAGCCAGCGTTTACATTGCCAAGTGGCTAGTGCTGTGACAGCAAGTGTTAAAATGCTCAATGATACAGTTGCATAAAAGATCTATACTACTAACACTAAAAGACATAGAACCCAAGCTAGTTAATGCAAAAGTGTTTCTCACACCAGATGCTACCAGTGGTTTCTGGTAAATTCCATTAAACAACGAATGCCAAAATCTAACAGCCTTCATTAACCTGTGGGATGATTCTGTTTCAAAAGGTTGTCATTTGGCATAACCTCAGCACGTGAGATTGTCCAGTAAAAAATGACTAATTTACTCAAGGGTCTGGATGGTGCTGTTGTTATGGATAAACAAACAAATGACTCAGGGTTACAGACACTGCTCCAGACAATCAAAAGTTCAGGACTTAAGCTTTATCAAAACAAATGCTGCTTTAGTAAAACACAGCATTAGTACTGAGCACCATTAATGTGCTAGTGGTTATTAAACATATTGCAAGTAATATTGGAGTAACAGCTGATCTGCAAAATCCATCTGGTGTAACTGATCCGAGACAAGCCCTAAGTCGTCATTATCTATTTGGTCAGTTTGCACTTGATTTTTCCACAACATTTTGTCCTTTAACAGAAAAATGTGCCTTAGTGACATGTTCAAGGCCAAGCCTTCAGTAAAATAATAATAAAAAAAATGCTTACAACAGCTCCAGTATTAGCACACTATGATGCCATTAAGCAGGCGGTGGTGATTACTGATGCTAGTAGCTATGGCCTAGGTACACTGTTACTCCCATGAAGAAGAAGAAATGTTACGTCCAACAGCTTACTGCAGAATGCTAACAGACAAAGAACAGAGATATTCCTAAATCAAAAAAAAAAAATTCCTTGGCAGTGTGTGGACAGCCACAGACTGACCATAAATAACTAGTCTCATTAATCATTTCATACTTTTTAAATAGAGTGCCACTAAGGTGTCACACACTGTTAATAAGAATGAGAAGGTTCAGTGCCAAAGGAATAAATATACCAGGCAAATAATTTGTTGTTGAAATGCTGTCCAAAAATCCTGTACATGACCAGCCATTATCACAAACTATGGGCGAGGTTGCTGCTTATGTACAAAGCATCACAATAACATGGACTGTATCCACAAAAAGAATAGAAAAAAGCTTAAATAAGCTACTTAAAATTATCCCGAATTGCAAGTTGTTATCCAGCATGTAAGTGATGGGTAGTCAAATCATGAGACGCGTACCAACCAACTTATGTAGAAATATTTTACAGTCAGAGCATGGTCACCAGAGCACAATGGCTTATTGTTATACCAAGACAGAACTGCAATATCAATAAATCAATGAGCAGAAATACTAAGCCAAATACATGAAGGTATTCAAGGTCTCACTAAATACACAAGAATAGCCAACATGTCAATGTGCTGGCTAAACATCGACCAAGACACTGTCAACTTACTGTCAAAAGTGTTATTTCTGTACTGTACATAAATCATAATAGAAATTAGCAACTAATGCCAATGCCATTACTACAGAGTCGTTAGCAAAAGATAACCGCCGGCACTTGTGCATTTGAGGACAAGAACTATTCTGTTGTTGTTGCTGACCATGTTGCTGACCACTTTTCTCATGGTACAGAAATAATCCATGCACCATCTACAAATAGACAACAAAAAATAGATTCAAAACTATGTTCTGAAAGCATGGTCACCCAATGGAACTAGTTGCAAACAATTGTAAACTGTTTACGTTCAGTGAATTCCAACATTATGTGGCTCATCAGTGTTTCACTCATGCTACTACAAATATTCACTATCTTCAATGAAATGGTGAAGCTGAGAAAACAGAGACAGCCAAAAATGTTTAAACAAGCTGATCTGCATAAAGCTATAATGACATATCAAACTACTCCACATACTACCACCAGAGTAATGCTTGGAAGACAAATATGAACCAATATCCCCATGTTAAAGGAAAACATGAACCAAAAGTTATTCCATATTATACCATTAAACAAAATTTTTGCAAGTGATCGATATTATTTTGTCTTACAACTACACTGAGCTGTCTGCTTAAAGTTAGAAGGGGAAAAAGTGGGACACAACAGGTATAACTGCAGAAAAACACAGAACCACATTCTTACACTATGCAAACTAAAGATGAAGTCATAGTTTGACATAATAAGAAACACATTCAGTTAATTCCTGTCAAATCTGTTGAAGTATCCACAACTGCTCCACCTCATCCAAATGTTGATTACAAGAGTAGACATTTGAGTGCATCTGATTATACTCATAGACCGTTTCCTGGTCAACCAGAATAACTGAAAGATTCTGTTACTGATTCAGTTTTTTTTCTGCATAGGGACTAAGCTTATATGTTCTCAAGTTATTACTAAGCTGTTGATCCAGATGACCAGTAGTAGCCTAACCTCAATTATCCAAATCTTAGGTACCCATTGGCACAGGTAATTTAGAACTACTTTTGACCCCATTCAGTGAGGGCATGGGTTTGTCATATGTCTCAAAGTTTTCTTTTTAAAGGTCCGTACAGTGGCTTCAGCCTGAATTCAAATAGTCCTTATTTATCCTGAAGAAGAAGGCTTGCATGAGTTTTTCAAAGAAAGCAATCATAAATCGAGTCACCAATACAGTCAAATGACAGTAACTGAATATTCCATAAAATTTTGTACACTGTTGAACTGCATACACCCAATGTTCTTTTCTTTTGCAAGTTCAGTCAAGTGCTGAAAGCAGAGTGCAAATATGTGCATGTATATTCTTCTTAATGCTGAAAAATGCAACATCTTCAGTAAAGGGAGGAGATGCAGTGAAAAGTAACTTAGAGTTACTAAATAACTGTTTATATTGCATGTATGTGTATACTGTCATAGCCCTTTTAAGGGCACACCTATGAGTCATCTGTGATTCTGCCATCATTTGCCTGCAGTGCGATACTGTGTCATCGCAGTGAGTTTGATCTTCGTGTATTGTACTGTGCGAGACAGTGATACTTTTTCCCCCTCTTCTTCTCTTCACTGAAAGTTATGAGCATAATACCGGCTGATATATACAAAGGACTACAACCATGTAAATTGAACAAGAATCTTGTATAAGAACTTAGATTTATTCCTCCCGAAGGAGAATGCATTTCGAAAGCGTTGTGTCACAATCTCCGAGGTCTCTTAAAAGATGGGATTTAGAGGGAACATGTTTAATGGAATGCTTTAATCCAAACAAGAGTTTCCTCAATAGTCCCCTAGTCACATAGCCTATGTCAGACATGTGTTTAGACATATGATATTGTGAATACAGATTCATTATGATGTTTTAACTTCTTACTGCTTTTTTCAGTTTTTCTGCTTTTGATGTCATACACCACTAATGTGCACACAGGCATATGCTATCTTAATAACTAACAATTAACCAATTTGGTCTACTTTGTCTAATAACTGAGAACTTAGCTTAGTAAGTAACTTAGCCTTGATATACAGACATGGGACACCTAGAAATGTAAATTGGGCAATTTTACCCCACCAATGATAGCTCTCCATGGGGATAGCCATGCCCCTGGAGATACACAGACATGGGACACCTAGAAATGTAAATTGGATGAATTTACCCCACCAATGACAGTTCTCCTAGGGATTAGTCATGCCCATGGAGAAACCCCAATCAGTGATTGGTCCAAAACAAAACCCGCCCACCCATTTAGTGTATAAAAAGAGCAATAACTGTATGCATGCTAGATTCTCACTCAGAGCAATGCTCGAAAGAAGATTGGAACTGTGACCTGCAAGGACGGAAATAAAGAAACACGGATCAAACACTACTGCCTCTGGTGTCTTCTTTTAGAACAAATGAACGCCTTGCATGCTGACTGCCCACCATCTCGGGCAAGAGAGCTCAGGCCCTACAAGGGACCACAAAGGTTCTTATAAGAACCCACGGAAACCCAACCCGGTCTAAGGGTGACTGTAATAGGTCTGGCTTACTAGGATACCCTCCAGGTTCCTCTGTAAGGCTGGCCAAAGGGTGACTCTGGCTTACTAGGATACCCCCCAAGTTCCTCTGTAAAGCCACAAAGACCACAAAGGTTCTTTTAAGAACCCACAGACCACATCTGCAGGAGCCCAGCCTTACATAAGGGGGCACCTACTGAGATCTGATCTGACAGGGTACCTAGGGCAGCCCTTGTAATGGCCACTTCAGCTCTAACCAACACTACAACAGCCCTCTTCAGGGCTTCAACAGTCCTCCTCGGGACTACAATAGTCCTCATCAGGACTGCAACAGTCCTCTTCAGGACTACAACAGCCCTCATCAGGCCAACAGCAGCCTCCTCAGGGCTACAAAAGTCCACATCAGGACTACAACAGCCCTCCTCAGGGCTACAACTATAAGGACACCCCAGGACAATTACAATACGAATCATCTACTGAAAAGTCCTTTTGAGGACTACTTCCTGAGCCTCCAAAAAGCGAGATTCTTTCCAGGTACTCTGAGGTGTTCTTCCCTCCTGAAATTTATATCCACCCTGTGGGCTACACCCTAGGAGCAGTAGGTTTCCCTCCCTTGTACATTCTCTCTTCACTGTTGTGAAACTGTGGAGTTGGTATATATAATTTTGGGGGTGTGGAGGTTCAGGGGTATTCCCCCACCCGCAAAAAAAGATCTTTTGTACGGTTTATGGTTTTCTGGTATATAATTTGAGATAAATGGTGGGCCGAAAGACAGTGCTTCACGTTCATGTAGGTAAACCCTTTTAGGAGTCACTTTGTATTCTAATGCACTGTGAATCTTGAACAGCAGTCATTTGGGTGCGAGATGCTGAAGTGTTAATGTTGTTTAAGCTAAGCTGCTATTCCGCTTATAAAATTATCAGTTTGCTGAAACTAATGCAGAATCCTGGCATTTTTGGGATGATGATCGAAAAAAAACAGTGCATGCTTTGTGCACTGCATTTTTATGGGATTGCTGATTTACTCATAATTATAAAATGCTGTCTTCCTTATATCAATTTGAATACCTTCAGTCTTGAGCTAGGGTAAGAAAACTTGTATGTGTGTGGGGGATGTTCAGTATATGCAATGAAAAAATAGTACATTTACTGTTTGACACAATGAGGGCACACTTGCTGATGTCTGAATGATGGTTGGCTTTTCTAAGGTAAGAGGTTACTTTCTCCCCACAACTGCTGCTATAGTTGTTGTTGTGTCTTTCGGCTTTTCCCGGTTAGGGGTCGCCACAGCGGAACTCCGGTCCACTAATGATTGGTAGTTGATTTTTACATGCCGAGTTACCAGCCCTGATGCACAACCTTCAACGAAAGTACGCCCATTCACGCATGTCTCCATGCAGAAGACGCTCTAGCTAAGAATTGAACCGGACAGCGTCTTACTGTGAGGCGACAATGCTACCGCAGCACCACCACCGCAGAAACAGCAGAACTAGTGAAAGAGTACACTAAAATGCAGCTCAGACTCTGGTAGAGACTACTGGAGTAGGCAGTGAGGCAAACAAACCTTCTTGTTGGCTAGAACATCTCAGTTCACTTACACATCCACAAGCTCAGCAGCTGTAGAAGTTCAACATGTGTGTAGACAGCTACATGGGACGTGTTTTTTTTTTTTTGGAATGCGTGTTAAAATGTGTTGCTGCAGTCCATCACAACATATATCTTGACTGACTATATTCTATAATTACCGCACAATGACTAATTGCTTCTCTTACCTTCAGCATCCAAAATGCAAGCTTTTTTGTAAGCAACAGGGAAGCAATCAACATTATTTTATTTTATTTTTTTCCAAGAAGACCTTTTCATTTGCAATCTACAGACTCAGTTCATAGCTATGCATAATAAAGAAAAGGGGGACAAGGACAGTTTAGTAAGAGGGGATATTACTGTGTTGTTCCAGTCAAAAAAAGAATGTAACTAACTACTGGTGCTGCAGACACTGCAGGTAGGGTTACCACCTGTCCCACTTTGCGAGGGACAGTCCCTCTTTGGGCAGTTGTGTCCTGCAAAAAATTTGAAAAATGGCAAATGTCCTGAGATTTTGGGACAAAAATATTTCCTGTATTTTCTTTAATAGTTGCATAAAACAGTTATTTTGTATCTGAAACACCTAAATGTTATAAGAAACAGAATAAGCAACTCAAATGCTACAAGAATAAGTTTTTATTTTGGCAAAAAAAGTGAAGTTCTTTCATTTGTACTTGCCGTGGGTATGTTTTGCTCTGTAAAATCTGATGTTACTACAAAAACTGTCCCACTTTGGGCATTTGAAAAGGTGGCAATCCTAACTGCAGGTGATTTCAGGGGTGTGGAATTTACTATGAATCACATGTTTATGTGTTAGGCCATTGAGGGTTCAACAAAAAATGGCAAAGGGCAGATGATTTAATGTGTTCCGACATTAATTAAGCTCTACTGTAGAATGCGTAGTATTTATGTGCACAGTTCTTAACAGGAAGCTAATGATGTTCAACAGGACACAAATCTGGGTTCACTGCTATACCACATGTTACAGCACTATGACTAAACTGCTTGGCACATTACTGAAACAGATCTGATGCTTCTCCAGTAACATAGGATGCAAGACTACTTTAATCCAGCTGTAAACTGATACAATATAAATTATTGAATCAGAACTTCTGTTTCCTGTTAGGGCTAAGGAGTTTCAAAATATTAACACACCTTGTAAAGTGAGGCAAAGTTCTGGTTCGTAGATTTCAAGTTAAAAAAATAATAGGAATGACATGGCTTTTTACTTTTTGACATAAAATATCCAGTTACTTGACTAGACTATAATAATCTTTAGTCATCAAAATTTAGAATCAAGAATATTTTGCAATTACAACACATACATGTACCCATAACCCCCCATTTCTACTTTTCTTCTCCATTCTGAGACTCCAGAAAGACAAAATGACTACAATAATATCTTACCACATAGTACAGCACCCATTTTCAAGGTTATCATTGACTCTGCGTGTGCCGATCAATGTCCAGCTTCTTGATACTGGACCCACTATCACAATGGCTCAGTCATATCAAAAACATTTTTTGTTTCTCTTGTACAGTCGCTTTAATAAATAATTTCCCATCAATAATGACAATATGAGACATTGGGTAGAACTCAGATTTATGCACATCACTGATGCTGAATATAATTTTGATAACTTGAGCTTCATTCCGAGATTTATGCAATATCTGCATGATGCAGAGTATGGATTCTAGACTCCAATTCAGGTTGGACTTTTCCATGCTGACTATGATCCCTAGGTAGAGGCAAAACTGGAGTAAGGAGTACCTGGCTCAAATTAGTAGATCACTCATCACAGCAGTTATGAGTCAGTCATCAAGATATAGGAGCAACCAGCGCCCTTTCAGTCTGAGACCTGCTGCAACCACTGTCATGCATTTGGTGAACACCTGGAGGGCTGTGGTAAGACTAAAGAGCAGTGCCCTGAACTGAAAATGACCGGCTCCAAGCCAAACCGAAGGAACCTTAAGGACTCCATGGCTTTTTTTATGTGATAATAGGCATCTTGTAGGTCCACTGAGCACATCCAGTCATTCATCCTCAAAAGAAGTAAAATGGACTGAACTGTGACCATCCAGAATTTTGCCTGTTTCATAAACAGGTATAGGTGGTTGAGGTACAGGACAGGCCTGAGGTCCTTGTTTTTCTCTGGTACCAAAACAAATCTCGAGTAGATTCTGGACTCTTGCTGGTCTTACAGGATCTCCTGGATGACTTGTTTGTCTATCAGCTTTGTGACAAATAAAGGGGATGATTGGATGCAAGTCTCTGGACTGAAGAATTTTGATAGATGGATAACCAAGCTTGACGGTTCAGAGACAAACACCCCCAACTGCCTCCAGCCAGAAAAAGTTGGGTACCCCTTCAGAAGCACTGGAAGGGTTTCTCAGCAAAGGGGTTTCAAAAAAAAAAGTTATGTACTCACCATGACATTCCATGTTTGTTGTCCATCTCGCCATTTATTCTTACTTGGATGTGTTCGGAGCCGATCCACGGCTCCAACTCGGCCGAATACACAGCTGGAAGTCTCAAACTTGGCTCGTGGCAGGTAGGTATCCCATGATGCAGTGGTGCAACTCTCCAGATCTTGTTTACTGCTAACATAGTAATGACTAATATATATATATATATATATATATATATATATATATATATATATACATATATATATATATATATATATATACACACACACACACACACATATAAATGTATGACCCCCATGTCAAGAAGAAACAAATTGAGTCAAGAAGCTCATATAAAGAGAAAAGATCACTACCAGGTCCTCTAGGAGTCCTTGGACAGGGGAAGGAGGGGGGGGGGGTCATAAGAATGAATGATGAGATGGACAACAAACATGGAACATTATTTATTTATTATTTTATTTTATTTTGCATTTGTTAACCGGGAGAGTCCGACTGGATACACGTCCATTTTCAGCGGAGGCCTGGGGAGAAAAGCTCCACATGTGCAAAACAAATGTGACACTCTAAACTCGTGGTTACATTGAAATTTAAAATTTAAAAAATAAGTGACAATATATAGTCATGGTTACATTGAAATCTAGCAGCATTGTATGTTTATAGTATGAAATATGTACACAAATCATTTCACAGCATTGAAGTGTATAGAATGAAATGTTTACACAGATTGATTTTAAGGATGACAATCAGGAGAAAAAAGATGGTTAGTTAAGAACTGAAGTTGTTAGAAATTACATGTAGAAGGGTTGAAAACTGAACTGGACTAAAGGGTTATGCTGAGTACATAACTTCTTTATGTTATGTTGTCCTATCTCGCCTTCATTCTTTCTTGGATGGGACAGCATCCCTAGCACCTTTTTCCCGGGTGGCTCACGAGAGTACACCTTTGAGCACAGTGGAACCAAAACGGGCCCTGTCCCTGGAGGCCAAATACACTTTGTAATGAGTGATAAACGTATGAGGATTGGCCCACATAGCTGCAGCATAAATATTGCCCATAGACATTCTGGCCAGAAAAGCAGATGATGTAGCTAATGCTCTGCTTGAGTAACCCCTAATTCTGAATGGCAGCTCTCTATTATTGGAGGTATAGATAAAGGTGATAAAATTTGAAAACAAATTTGAAAGGGAAACTTGAGAAACTGGCATACACTTTTTTGCCTCGGAGAAGGAGGTGAATAATTGATCAGATTTCTTGAAATCTTTAATTCTATGCAAACAGAATCTGAGCTGTCTATGCACGCCCAACTGATGGAGTTTATACTCTGTCTTGTTGCTATTGTTGGGGAAAAACACCAGTAGCTCAATGGATTGATTGATATTGGATTGAGAGCAAACCTTCGGTATAAAGGATGGATTAGTTCGCAACAATACCCTATCCTTACGAAAGATCAGATATGGAGTTCTGATTGACAGTGCTTGCAACTCTGAGACTCTTCTGGCAGATATTATGGCTACTAGAAAAATGGTCTTCCAGGAAAGAAATCTGAGCTCACAAGATGAAGAAGGCTCGTACGGTGGCAATGTAAGTCGAGATAGGACAAAATTTAAATCCCAAGGAGGAAGTGGTTCCTTAAAAGAAGGTCTCAGTAAGGAAGTGCCTTTTAAAAATGCTTTACACAGCCTGTGTGACTAAGTTAGGAGAATGGTCACCAATGTGGAAATTCAAAATTGCAGCCAGCTGGACCCTAATAGTTGCTGCAGCCGAGCCTTGCTGGAAGAGTTCTGCCAGATTCTAGAATGGACTGAATAGGCGCAGAAAAGGGGTCAATGTTTCTATTTTGTGCTCAGTGAGAAAATCTTTTCCACTAGCTAGTATATAGTCTTCTAGTAGAAACTTTATGAGAGGACATCAATATGTGTTTGACTGCTGGAATGAAGTTTTGAAGCCTGACTAGATTGGGAAGTAGAGCAGCCATGCTGTCAAGTTGAGAGTGTGGAGAGAAGGATGAAGTCCACCTGACATATGTGTCAGAAGGTCTGGAACTGGGTCCAGAGTCCACGGCTTCTCCTCAAGATGAGGCCAGAGGAAGGGGAACCAAATCTGCTGAGGCCAATATGGAGCAATGAGAATCATCCTGCTTCCCAAGGATTTTGCTTTCTGGATGACTTTGGGTATGAGGGGAAAGGCATAAAGTCTCTCAGTGTCTCCCCCAGTGGGAGAAGTAGGACAAAGTAGCTGCTGCACTTGGCATTCATGGGTGTGGCAAAATGATAGTAGCAAGGCTAACCCCATTTCCAGAAAATCTCCTCAGTTATGTTCTGGTTCAGAGACCACTCGTGAAGCATTAATATTGCCCTGCAGAGCTTGTCGGCTAGCACGTTAGATTTCCCCGCGATGTGCATTGCTACTAGAAAGCATTGGGAAGAAATTGCCCATTGCCAAACTCTCAGAGCCTCGTGACAAAGTGGGTATGATTTGGTTCTTCCCTGTTTATTTATGTACCAAGCCACCGACATATTGTCTGACTGTATAGCAATCGTCCCCAGTGGAAGAGAGTCATGGAGTGCTTGTAACGCCAGAAGCACTGCTCTCATCTCTAGAACATTGATATGCAAGTGGGCCTCGTGGTCTTGCCATATACCTTGGACCATCCTTCCCAGATAATACCCCCCCCCCACACCCTATCTGGGAAGTGTCTGTGGTCACTGTAACAACAGGCTGTTGTGGAATAAAAGAAATCCCGATAGTCACATGGTTGGACTGGATCCACCACTGTGGGTCCTTTTTGCATGACTCCGTTATTCTGATCAGGTGAGACAAAGGAAGTTCTTGAAGCGACCACTGAGAGAACAGGAGCCATTGAAGGATTCTCTTATGCATCCTGGCGAGAGGAACTACAGTTATGGTTGAAGCCATTGTCCCTAGGAGTTTCAGAACTACTTTGAAGCCATTGTCCCTAGGAGTTTCAGATCTTCTTTTGCCTTTACCTTGTCCTTGGGAAGAAGGGGAAGTATTTGCTGTCTGAGAGCTGAAATTCGTCAACTGGAAGACGTGCCATCCTGGAAACAGTGTCTAGGTTTGCACCTATGAAGGTAATATGTTGACAGGGCAACAAGGCAGATTTTTGTAAATTGACTGTTATGCCTAACTGAGCACGGATTTCCAATGTCGCATCCCTGGCTTGTTGGAGTAGATGCTTGGTGGCGGCAGTTAGGAGCCAGTCATTCAGATACAGAAACACTTGGAATCCAAGATGTCTCAACTGAGCCGTTACTACTGCCATGCATTTGGTGAACACTCTGGGGGCTGTAGTGAGACCAAAGGACAGAGCTCGGAACTGATAATGACTGGCTCCCAGCCAGAAGCGTAAGTGACTCCTCGATGCTCTGTCCATTTTTATGTGGTAGTACGCATCTTGGAGGTCTGTTGAGCACATCCAATCATCTTTCCCTAAGAAGGGAAGTATTGACTGTAGTATCACCATTGACTGACTTTTTAACAGATTTGTTTAACTTAGCTTCTGGGTCCAAAGACAAATGTCCCCCGACTGCTTCCAGAGTAGAGCAGGTGGGCCTCCCTTCAGGACTGCTGATAGGGACGTCTGCAAAAGGAATCATGGTCACTCTGGTTTTACAGCCCCCCTCTGCCTCTAGGACGACGTCTACCACTGTTGCCTCCCCCTCTGCCCCTGGAGGAGGACTCACCTCATGCATCTTGGACAGCTCCCTGGGATCTTTTGAACCACATTTTTCCACTCTTCTGACCTTTAGGGTAAGGTCTTGAAGGTACAGAAAAATGTACTCCAATGGCAGAGAGAGTTTTCCCTTCCTGTTTGCATCTGGTGAGTGTGTCTTTTACTTTTTGTCCAAAAAGTGAGGAACCATCAAAGGGTAGTAAAGGTAGACTTAAAAGATTCTGCAAAATTACACAAGTGCATCCAGGAGTTTCTCCTCAAAGAAACTCCTGAAACCTCTGCCCTACTCGCTCCATCCACTGCATAAGATATCAGTCTCATGGAGGAGCTGATGATAGAATTGAAGGTGGATAAATTGGAAGGAGACTTTCTCATTCACCCCCGCAGCTAATGAACCTTGTAGAGTATCTCCTATCTCTTCCAGGAGATCTCTTTGCAGCCTTGTAAAATGAGTGAGGTAGTCCAGTGATCGGAGTGTAAAAATCGCTGACGAAAAAGACATGCTTCACGTATCAGTACATTGTTCGAGAATCTTTGTTTGGAGGATGAACAGATGAGGATGTCTCAGAAAGTTCCTTCTTGGCGGCTGCTGCCGCCACCACAGCATCTACAGGTGCACCCTTTGTGAGAAAATCTTTTCCAGTAGGGGCTGACAAAAACTTGTTTGGCCTCCGAGGGACTGGTTCCATTGTGTCAGGTGACTCCCATGCCTTTCGAGTGAACAAGACCATTAGTTCATCAAAAGGCAGAGACACCTAGGAGGCTGAAGGTTGAGATCCAAAGGCCTTCAGGTACACTGACTCCTCATCAGAAGGGGTGATGGTTTTCCAGCCGCCTCTCTGCTTTAGGATCTTCAGCATATCTGTAAATGAGATATCATCAGAGGACAACCGTGGGGCTCCTTCTTTTTTTTTTTTTTTTTTTTTCAAAACAAGTTTATTGTTTTAACATATAAGAGAAATATCATAACAATTTTATACAAATAATTAAAAATAGGTATTATTATAATATTCAACAAAACAACTAAAGTATTTACAAAGACATCCACTACAATCAGATCAATTAATTAAACTAAAATACTGTGCTATTGAAATTAGAATTTTTTTAACAAATTTTGTAAATTATCCCATACAATAAAATGTGATGTTTTTCTAGTTGTTCTCATTCTAATTTTGCTTATTTCCATATGACACATTATATTCATAACATTTTTAAATTCATTGAACGAAGGAGGTGTATCTGAAATCCAATTTCTAGTTATTATTTTCCTAGCCACTGCTAGGATAGACCATAACAAGGGAAGCTTAATCTTTTTAACACATTGAGGTACAGGTGTGTTGAATAATATAAGAGACTTAGAAATAATGAAATTATCTGTAAAAAGAGCCTGCAAAAAATTCATTAATTGACTTCCAGTATTCTTTCAACTTCATACAGTCATAAAACATATGAGCCCAGTCAGCATTAATTTCTACATTACATCTCTTACATAGATTATCTTTATTATTAATTTTATTCATCATCAAAGGTGTATAAAAAGATCTATGTAAAAATTTCCATGTATAAAGTCTCCAGACAATGGAAGATGTAGTTCTATAAGCAGATTCCAATATATATTGTTTATCTTGTTGAGTTGGTGGGTCCCCATTAATAGAGGTGAAATAATTCCAGTATGAATCTACATTGTAAAAGTTTCTTGTCTGATAATTTTATGTATATATGAAAGTTTACCTTTATCAGAAACTTTATGCTGTAAATTTATTATCAAGTAATCAATCAGTTTTGGAATAGATTCTTTAACTGTTATAGACATTAGATCTATTCTATCAATGAGATGTTGTCTAAAGATCTGAACCTCTAACCAGCAAGTTTCTCTTAGATCAAATTCTTGTTTTAAGAAATCTAGATTTTTAACTTTATTATCAGATATCAGCTGATACCAGTACTTTAGATTATTATCTATAGCTAAATGAGCTCCTTCAGAAGTAGATGACATAAGCATACCCTGAGTATAAATTATAGGGAATACAATAAAATTCCATTCCCTATACTTAGGGTGCATGAATATAAAGTTACGATAACTAATAATAATGTTTAATGGGTAACAGACCATATGTTTAGGTGTAATAGGTGAAGTACAAAATTCCTTTAGCAACCACAACATGGAGTTATTTATAATCATATTTTTATGTGTTAAGGAGATTTTCATGAAGTGCATACTAATTAGCTCCCAATAATCTTTCCATTTTATGACATATGACCGATCTATTAATAAAGTAATAACTTTTATAATAGAAGCGATAATATATAAATTAAAGTCTGGAAAAGAAATACCCCTTGAGACCAGCTATTAGTATGTTTCTTTAATGCAATCCTAGGTCTATTAGGTGCCCATAAGAAATTTAACATTAGTGTATTCAGTTTCTTGATAGTTATTTTTGTAGGTGAAAGTATTATTGATTGTATTAAGTATAAAATCTTGGGAATATTATCATTTTAATAATTGTAAGTCTCTCCTCCGTAGTAAAAACATATTATTCCAGGTATTAAAAAGATTTTGTATATTAAGAAAACAGGTATTATAGTTATTATATATAATAGATTTAATATATTTAGATAGTATTATACCTAAATAAGTTATCTGACCTGAGTTGGGTGCATATTTAGTAAAATCACTAATGAGAGTATTTTTTGTGTATATATAGGTAGTATTTTAGTTTTTTCTTCATTGAATATTAAACCAGAAATACTTTTAAAATTCATCATTTTATCAAATAAAGACTGCATAGAAGAATTAGATCCTGCTGATGTAATTAGAACATCATCTGCAAAAAGTTGAATTTTTGATGTTGTATTTCCTTCTATTTCAAAACCCTCTATGTCAGTACTGTTTCTAATCAAATTAGCCCAAGGCTCCATTACTAAAGTGAATAATAGTGGAGAAAGTGGACATCCTTGCTTTGTACCTTTAAGAATGGGTATTTTTGTGAAACATATGTTCCTACCTTAATATAAGCCAGCTTCCTTTGTATAAATGCTCAATTAAATTTACAAATGCATCAGAGAAATTTGTGCATTTCAGTAAGGTAAACAGATAGTCCCAACTTACTGAATCAAATGCTGAACCTATATCAAGACTAATAAGTGTTAAATCTTTCTTTTTCCTATTTGCAAAATCAATTAATGTTAAAGTTCTTCTTATATTATCAAAAGTATTTCTATTTACAATGAAGCCCGCCTGATCTATGTCTATAATGCCGGGATAATTGTCTTCAATCTATCAGCAAAAATACTCATAAACATTTTATAATCAACATTAAGTAATGAGATGGGTCGATATGAAGAACATCTAGTTGGATCTTTATTAGGTTTTAAAATTGGTGAAATAAATGTATATTGCCAAGATGGGGGGGGTTATTAACTCAGTTTGGGCCAGAATAAAAACCTTATGTATTAATGAATATGTAGTTTTAGAAAGGATTTTATATATCTCTGGTATAATACCATCATTACCCGGTACTTTGTTTGATTTAAGCTTATTTATTTGTGTAATAACTTCTGTATATGAAATACTCTTGTCCAATAGTTTAATCTGTTGTTTATTAAGCTTTTTATTCATGTTTGTGATTATAAACTCCTTTATTTTATCTTTAGGTTCCATGTTAATGTTGTTATGGTTAATCTTGTGAAAGTGATTTCTAAATTCATCCAGTATTTCTGGTATACTAGAAACATTCTTCTTTTTCCTTAGAGAAAAGATTTCTTTGATATGGTTTTGTTTATTCAATCTTTTGTTTTATTTTTAAGTCTATGTAAGTATTTGGGGCTTATTGAATAAGACAAAAACTTGTATTTCTCTAAAGTTATTTTAACTTTATGAGTTAAAATTTCTTTGTATTTCTCATTTAGTTTGTTTATTTCTTCAATAACTTTCTTGTCCATAATATTTTCTTTATTATTATGTTTATAAGAGTCTAGTTTACTTTGAATATCTAACAATTCCTTATCCCAAGATTTCCTTTTGTTATTATACCATCTGATACTTTGTCCATATAGATATGATTTTAAGGCATCCCAAACATAGACAATGGAGATTAAGTATCTTGCTTACCAAGGATTTTGCTTTCTGGATGACTTTGGGTATGAGGGGAAAGGCATAAAGTCTCTCAGTGTCTCCCCCAGTGGGGGAAGTAGGGCAAAGTAGCTGCTGCACTTGGCATTCATGGGTGTGGCAAAAAGATAGCAGCAAGGCTGACCCCATTTCCAGAAAATCTCCTCAGTTATGTTCTGGTTCAGAGACCACTCGTGAAGCATTAATATTGCCCTGCAGAGCTTGTCGACTAGCACGTTAGATTTCCCCGCGATGTGCATTGCTACTAGAAAGCATTGGGAAGAAATTGCCCATTGCCAAACTCTCAGAGCCTCGTGACAAAGTGGGTATGATTTGGTTCTTCCCTGTTTATTTATGTACCAAGCTACCGACATATTGTCTGACTGTATAGCAATCGTCCCCAGTGGAAGAGAGTCATGGAGTGCTTGTAACGCCAGAAGCACTGCTCTCATCTCTAGAACATTGATATGCAAGTGGGCCTCGTGGTCTTGCCATATACCTTGGACTATCCTTCCCAGATAATCCCCCCCCCCCCCCGCCATCTGGGAAGTGTCTGTGGTCACTGTAGCAACAGGCTGTTGTGGAATAAAAGAAATCCCGATAGTCACATGGTTGGACTGGATCCACCACTGTGGGTCCTTTTTGCATGACTCCGTTATTCTGATCAGGTGAGACATAGGAAGTTCTTGAAGTGACCACTGAGAGAACAGGAGCCATTGAAGGATTCTCATATGCATCCTGGCGAGAGGAACTACATTTATGGTTGAAACCATTGTCCCTAGGAGTTTCAGAACTACTTTGAAGCCATTGTCCCTAGGAGTTTCAGAAATTCTTTTGCCTTTACCTTGTCCTTGGGAAGAAGGGGAAGTATTTGCTGTCTGAGAGCCGAAATTCGTCAACTGGAAGACGTGCCATCCTGGAAACAGTGTCTAAGTTTGTACCTATGAAGGTAATATGTTGACAGGGCAACAAGGCAGATTTTTGTAAATTGACTGTTATGCCTAACTGAGCACAGATTTCCAATGTTGCATCCCTGGCTTGTTGGAGTAGATGCTTGGTGGCGGCAGTTAGGAGCCAGTCATTCAGATACAGAAACACTCGGAATCCAAGATGTCTCAACTGAGCCGTTACTACTGCCATGCATTTGGTGAACAGTCTGGGGGCTGTAGTGAGACCAAAGGACAGAGCTCGGAACTGATAATGACTGGCTCCCAGCCAGAAGCGTAAGTGACTCCTCGATGCTCTGTCCATTTTTATGTGGTAGTACGCATCTTGGAGGTCTGTTGAGCACATCCAATCATCTTTCCCTAAGAAGGGAAGTATTGACTGTAGTATCACCATTCGGAACTCTGACTTTTTAACAGATTTGTTTAACTTGCTAAGACCCAATATGGGTCTCCAGTCCCCTGTTTTTTTGGAATCAAAAAGAATCTTGAGTAAGTTCTGAATCCTGTTTGGTCTGAGGGGACTTCTTGGATGACTCTTTTGTCCAGCAACTTTTGGATTAATATAGTTGCTTGCTTCCTTAGATTGGGTGGAACATCTGGGATTGTTCTGATTTGTGGAACTGGGTTGCAAAAGGGAATGGAATAACCTCTGGATATTATGCTTTGTACCCACTTGTCTTTTGTGATACTTTGTCAGGCTTCTGGGTCCAAAGACAAATGTCCCCCGACTGCCTCCAGAGTAGAGCAGGTGGGCCTCCCTTTAGGACTGCTGATAGGGACGTCCGCAAAAGGAATCATGGTCACTCTGGTTTTACAGCCCCCCTCTGCCTCTAGGACGACGTCTAACACTGTTGCCTCCCCCTCTGCCCCTGGAGGAGGATTCACCTCATGCATCTTGGACAGCTCCCTGGGATCTTTTGAACCACATTTTTCCACTCTTCTGACCTTTAGGGTAAGGTCTTGAAGGTACAGAAAAATGTACTCCAATGGCAGAGAGAGTTTTCCCTTCCTGTTTGCATCTGGTGAGTGTGTCTTTTACTTTTTGTCCAAAAAGTAAGGAACCATCAAAGGGTAGTAAAGGTAGACTTAAAAGGTTCTGCAAAATTACACAAGTGCATCCAGAAGTTTCTCCTCAAGGAAACTCCTGAAACCTCTGCCCTACTCGCTCCATCCACTGCATAAGATATCAGTCTCATGGAGGAGCTGATGATAGAATTGAAGGTGGATAAATTGGAAGGAGACTTTCTCATTCACCTCCGCAGCTAATGAACCTTGTAGAGTATCTCCTATCTCTTCCAGGAGATCTCTTTGCAGCCTTGTAAAATGAGTGAGGTAGTCCAGTGATCGGAGTGTAAAAATCACTGACGAAAAAGACATGCTTCACGTATCAGTACATTGTTCGAGAATCTTTGTTTGGAGGATGAACAGATGAGGATGTCTCAGAAAGTTCCTTCTTGGTGGCTGCTGCCACCACCACAGCATCTACAGGTACACCCTTTGTGAGAAAATCTTTTCCAGTAGGGGCTGACAAAAACTTGTTGGCCTCCGAGGGACTGGTTCCATTGTGTCAGGGACTCCCATGCCTTCCGAGTGACCAAGACCATTAGTTCATCAAAAGGCAGAGACACCTAGGAGGCTGAAGGTTGAGATCCAAAGGCCTTCAGGTACACTGACTCCTCATCAGAAGGGGTGATGGTTTTCCAGCCACCTCTCTGCTTTAGGATCTTCAGCATATCTGTAAATGAGATATCATCAGAGGACAACCGTGGGGATCCTTCTGACACCTCAAGGTCAGTGTCCGAGGTGACGGACTCATCAGGGGAGTCTATATGCTTCCTCTTGCATGTCCTCTTTGAGGGGGCTCCTCAGAAGGGTATTCTGGGGAGGCCTCGGAAGAGAGGAGTTCGCCCAATGGGGGATCCTGAGGCTCTGGATCTCTGCTGTCCTGTGGATGGGATGGTACCAAGACAATAGCCGGTGCTTTGGGGGGACGGATGCCAATATCCCTATATAGAGCTGTAGAAGGGGACAGAACACTCCTCATCAGCTTGAAAGCAGATCCCACCAGTTCTGAGGATATCTCCAGCTCTGAGGAGATGGAGGATACTCCTGGCCCCAGAGAGACCAGCTCCGAGGCCGATGTAGGAGCCGAGCTCACCCGAGCCGACGCACCAAGGGGTCAAGTTTTTATTAATCATTTCCACTTAGACTCAGAACCGAAGAATTTTGGGTATGAGTGTCCCACCTGTGGACGGCAGAAGAACCCCAGCTCTCAGACACTCCGGATGGCACTGAGAGTGTCGGAGCAGATGTCAGTTCCATAATCTCTGAAGGGGGTCCTGGAACCGCCGGTTCTACAGTAAGTGGTACCAGGCACGTCAGGTCCAAAGATCCAGCTTGACTCAGAGGAGGAACAACAGTGGATGCAAGAATCTTGAAAGGTTCTGAGACCTGATGGGTCAGAGCCGAGAACAATTTAGCTAGCGCCGGCGACTTCAAGAGTCTACGCACCACCTGCTCCACATCATCATCAGATAGGCTTTTAGTGGACCTGGAGGATAGAGAAGGTGAACGAGATCTCTCCAAAGTGGGAGATCTCAAGGTAGGGAAGACCACTGAAATGTCAATGGACCGGCTCCGAGACACAGTATCTTGCAAATCCGAAGACCTTGGGGCCGAAAAACCAGGCTTGTCAATAATGATGATCTCCATCGGTTCTGAGGCCTGTGGAGCCGAGGAGGCAGATGGCTTAGAAAGTTTTGACAATTCTTCTGGGGGCTCAGACTGAGCCGAAGAAACAGGAGATGGCCTTCTGGATGGTTTGTTCCTCTTAGAAGAAGACTAGGATGAAGAAGAAGCACTCTGCACAGCTAAATGTTGGCTTTAAGAGTCCCTTAACAATCAATTTATTTATCCTCTCCTGTAACACACAAGCACTAAAGGAGTGGCAGAAAGTGCAATTCTCCTGTAGATGTATAGCTCCTAGACAATATATGCAAATGACATGTCCTTCTGTAATTAACATTTTCTGGGTATATGTCTGACATTTTTTAAAGCCCGAAGGCTTATGCTCTTTTTCCCTAGTGTCTTTAGACATGATAGACAAAAGAAGTTCCCAAAAGGATTACAAATAGCAAATAACTCAGTACACTGCTAGATATATAAACACACTCTAAGCTAATAAAAACACTGCACATCTAAGATGTATTAAAGCTATATTTGAAAACTAACTTGCTCTAACTAAAGGCGAGCACTAGGACCTCTAACTTAAATGGACCTAGATACCAAGGATAGAACACACACACACTAACAATAACACTACAAGTCCTCTAACTAAAACGGGCAATTAGCTCTCTAATTTAAATGAGCTAAATGACAAACTAACTATGAAAGTATACTAAAACAACACACCACTACAAACTACGGGATACAAATAGGCCTGTGAAAAACAACAGCCAAACAACAGCGCACAACAGAAGAAAGGATATAAAGTAAGCTACATGCTAAATCTAACTATCTAAGCACACAAAAACACTACTAATGTATGAACCCTAAAAGTTTAAGCTAGTAAAGTGTAAAAAGACAAAAAATATAGCCACAGCCATGAAGAGCACATCCAACCTCGTAAAGCGGCAAAAGAGATCTGGAGAGTTGCACCACGGCATCATGGGATACCTACCTGCCATGAGCCATGTTTGAGACTTCTAGCTGTGTATTCGGCCCAGTTGGAGCCGAGGATCGGCTCCGAAACCATCCAAGTAAGAATGAAGGAGAGACAGGACAACATAACATCCCTTGGCTCTGCCGACCATCTCTGCTATGAGGGTGACGTCTGTTGTGATTGTTGTTCTCTCTGCCCCTGAGTGGGTCAATTTCCAGAAGTCTCATGTACAAAACCCTGAGATTTTTGAAACGGCACCCTATTTTTACCTTTTTAGTTCTAGAAGAGGTTCTTTGATGGATGGAGAAGCAGTCACTAATGACAGACAAGGTTTGCCATCTTGTTCACTTCTGGTCAGAGCGTCCTTTACTGTGGGCCCAAAGGGGGTGGAACCATTAAAAGGGGCATTCGAAAAGAATGTTTCAAGTTGTCTACAAAATTGCAGATACACATCCAAGTGTGTCAGCATGCAGCAATAAGGGTGCCTGCCAATCTGCACATGCCATCTAATGCTCTAGAAAAAAGAGCATGGATATACTGGATATAGACTGAAGGGTTGACAACTGTGAATCCATTGTCTTGCAGGACTCTGCAGTCATAGCTGCTTATTCAAGTCCCTCTGAAATATTAACAAGTGTGTTAGGTAGTTTAGTGCACATAATGTGAACTTCACTGACGCAAAAGTCTGCTTTCCAAATCTGTCCAAAGCTTTGCACTCCTTATTTGGGGGGAGGAGGGTAGACTGAACAGCTTTCCTCAGATAGCCCTTTCTTTAGGGCCACCACCACCAAGACTGCATCTATTGTAGGCCCTTTACCCCATGGGGTCTGTCTCATGGGGAAACCAATATTTTTTCAGGCTTGTGGGGGAATGGGCTTCACCACACCCTGCTCCTTCCATGTCCACTGCAAAGTCAAGTCAATAATTTCATCAGCTGGAGGGACCATCTCTGATGTAGATGAGTCAGCTTAAAATGCCTCAAGAAATACTGATTCCTCTTGAAAAGGGGCATCAATGGACCACCTCCACAGTTGTCAAAGTCATTTCAGAATGTCCCCGAAGGAGACATCATCCAGGGAGGACCTTGAGAGCACTCTCCTTTCCTCAAAAGTCAGAATCTTCAGCGAAGAGACTCCTGAGTCTTCCTTTTACATTAGTGCTTTTTATGCTCTTCCATGGCAGGAGGATACAGAGAAGACATGGAAGCTGAAGGGAACTCACCTTGCAAGCCTTGTTGAGGCCTATAGAAGCTGGTTACCCTTGAGAAACAGAATGATGTGGCTGAGGATTAGCAGAGATCAGAGCGGATCACAGCAGATACAAATGAGAACAAGATAATTCCTTCTCTTGACAGTGACAGAAGTCTTTCAAATGCTTCAAAAGCCAAAGCCAACACTGGTCCTGAGGGAGTTCTCTTGGTTCCTGGGATCCAAGGAACCTGACAAGGTGCTCCTTCAAGACATGGATTGGCTCATCTCCAAGACTGACACTAGTGGCCAGCTGTCCAACACTTAAGCACTGAGAGGAAGGGATAGAGCCTAAAGACTCAGAGTTTTTCCCAGCCAACATGTGCCAATGCCAACCTCTTGGCTGTGGGACCACTTCAGATCTGGCACTGTCATATTCGAGTGGTAAGGAACAGAGCTGGAGTAAAAGATGACCAGATTACTGGCTCCAACTCAAGCATCCCAAGGGTGGCACTTGGATCCAGGGCCACCAGATCCAAAAGTCAGATCAGGGAAGGAAAAACCAGATGGGGGTGAGAGGAGCCAGTCCTGACCTTCCTGGAGCAGAAGGTGCAGGAAGAACATCCATTTGAATTAGGGTCCTCAAGAACTTTGGCCACATCCTGTCCACATCTTCTTCAGATAATCTCCTTGATGGCTGCACCAGCCTAAGCAAGAAGGTTGTCCTAGGTGGCCTGGAGAACCAGTGTAAGTACTCCTCTTGCAGTACTGGTGACTGGAGTTGAACGGTGGTCAGCTCCTGGGAGTATCTCAGCTCAATGGTTAAAGGAGTAGCTGGAAAATGGATATGAATTGGCTCTTAGATAAGGATCAGATCCAAGATTTCTGAGGCTGGATCCACAGGTCCAGCTGGGTAAGGAGACATTTTCCTTGACTCCTCATCTCAAGAGCTGCCTTTTTTTAGTCTTTCTCCTTTTCCTTTCCTTCTCTTTCTCCTTTTCCTTTGTTTCTTCTCCCTTTACCTTCATCTGCAGATTTCTTACCTGAGGGAGAAGCAAAAAGTGAACAGACTGATTCAGCTTGCTGTGGCTGGGAGAAGGCCATTCAGAGCCAGCTTAGATCTCTGTACTGAGAGGGCACTCGGCCCAAAGGCAGAGCACAATTAACAGCCCTCATCCGGATGAAAAGCCTCAGAGCAATATATGCCCTTGAAATGTGGATTTTGTGGGGGAATCTTATGTTCGCAAACAAAGCACTTCTTAAAGCCCAATGTCTTGTTGAATGTGGCCAAGGATTTAGTAAAAATAACAACAACAGCAGAAACAAGCAAGCTACCACAAAAACACAATAAGCACCATAAAAGTACAAGTCTACAATCTTAACTGTTTAACAGCAACAGCACTACCACAAAAGCACTGCTAACAGATAACCAACTAGCAGAAGAAAAATAAATATTTTTTGTTTGGTTTTCGTTTTTACTAAGGAGAGGAAGAAGAAGAAAATGTGAGAATGCCAACAGGCATTTAAACTGAGGGAAAAAGTCTAATCACTGCAGTGCTAAAAGTGCTCTAATAAGGAAAATAATATTCAGAGATGCTATTGTAAGCTAGAAGAAATGAGAAGAAACAATTCCTTTGGGATCAACGTCAGCTTTGGCTTCTGAGGTGTTTGACTTACCTGAAAACTAAATGCCAAGCCATGAGATTGTGTCTGACTGGAATGGTGACAAATGAGATCTGAGGAATTAGCATACAGTTGGGAATTATGGGTAAAAGGAAGGAGCCTGAGCCTTGGATACAAAGGTCTGAAAGTTACAAGCTTCGAATCTGATCAGATCTGATAGTCCCAAACAACTGAGGTGGATGGAAAAGAGCATCATTCCTGACATTTATGCAACATCTCATATCTTGATTCTCTATAAAATTTCATTGCCTATTTAAAAAAGGCTGTATCCTTTGAAAGACCCATTTCAGGATTTAATTCAATGACAATATCAATAAACCTGTACTTTACTCACTGTATCTTGCTTCTGCGGGTCACTAAATGATGTAGTATCAGCAAAGCACAAGTCAACTCATGGAAAATTACAACTACTCAAGAAAAGGTATCACATTAACAACTTCAAACTTTTAAAACAGTAAATGATTAAAACACTGGTTAGTATAGCAATAATTCTTAAGTTCACAATTTCAGCAGTATGACATGAAATGAGTGACCAGGAAATTCAAACATCTCAAAAAAAAACAGCACTGTAGATCTAAGATATGACAGATGCCTCACAGCAAGAGGTTCTCGTTAGGTAGTTCAGTGCACATAATGTGAACTTCACTGACGCACAAGTCTGCTTTCCAAATCTGTCCAAAGCTTTGCACTCCTTATTTGGGGGAAGGGGGGTAGACTGAACAGCTTTCCTCAGATAGCCCTTTCTTTAGGGCCACCACCACCAAGACTGCATCTATTGTAGGCCCTTTACCCCGTGGGGTCTGTCTCATGGGGAAACCAATATTTTCCCAGGCTTGTGGGGGAATGGGCTTCACCACACCCTGCTCCTTCCATGTCCACTGCAAAGTCAAGTCAATAATTTCATCAGCTGGAGGGACCATCTATGATGTAGATGAGTCAGCTTAAAATGCCTCAAGAAATACTGATTCCTCTTGAAAAGGGGCATCAATGGACCACCTCCACAGTTGTCAAAGTCATTTCAGAATGTCCCCGAAGGAGACATCATCCAGGGAGGACCTTGAGAGCACTCTCCTTTCCTCAAAAGTCAGAATCTTCAGTGAAGAGACTCCTGAGTCCTTCTTTTACATTAGTGCTTTTTATGCTCTTCCATGGCAGGAGGATACAGAGAAGACATGGAAGCTGAAGGGAACTCACCTTGCAAGCCTTGTTGAGGCCTATAGAAGCTGGTTACCCTTGAGAAACAGGATGATGTGGCTGAGGATTAGCAGAGCTCAGAGCGGATCATAGCAGATACAAATGAGAACAAGATAATTCCTTCTCTTGACAGTGACAGAAGTCTTTCAAATGCTTCAAAAGCCAAAGCCAGCATTGGTCCTGAAGGAGTTCTCTTGGTTCCTGGGATCCAAGGAACCTGACAAGGTGCTCCTTCAAGACATGGATTGGCTCATCTCCAAGACACTAGTGGCCAGCTGTCCAGCACTTAAGCACTGAGAGGAAGGGATAGAGCCTAAAGACTCAGAGTTTTTCCCAGCCAACATGTGCCGATGCCAACCTCTTGGCTGTGGGCCCACTTCAGATCTGGCACTGTCATATTCGAGTGGTAAGGAACACAGCTGGAGTAAAAGATGACCAGATTACTGGCTCCAACTCAAGCATCCCAAGGGTGGCACTTGGATCCAGGGCCACCAGATCCAAAAGTCAGATCAGGGAAGGAAAAACCAGATGGGGGTGAGAGGAGCCAGTCCTGACCTTCCTGGAGCAGAAGGTGCAGGAAGAACACCCATTTGAATTAGGGTCCTCAAGAACTTTGGCCTCATCCTGTCCACATCTTTTTCAGATAATCTCCTTGATGGCTGCACCAGCCTAAGCAAGGAGGTTGTCCTAGGTGGCCTGGAGGACCAGTGTAAGTACTCCTCTTGCAGTACTGGTGATTGGAGTTGAACGGTGGTCAGCTCCTGGGAGTATCTCAGCTCAATGGTTAAAGGAGTAGCTGTAAAATGGATATGAATTGGCTCTTAGATAAGGATCAGATCCAAGATTTTTGAGGCTGGATCCACAGGTCCAGCTGGGTATGGAGACATTTTCCTTGACTCCTCATCTCAAGAGCTGTCTTTTTTTTAGTCTTTCTCCTTTTCCCTTTCCTTCTCTTTCTCCTTTTCCTTTGTTTCTTCATCCTTTAACTTCATCTGCAGATTTCTTACCTGAGGGAGAAGCAAAAAGTGAACAGACTGATTCAGCTTGCTGTGGCTGGGAGAAGGCCATTCAGAGCCAGCTTAGATCTCTGTACTGAGAGGGCACTCGGCCCAAAGGCAGAGCACAATTAACAGTCCTCATCCAGATGAAAAGCCTCAGAGCAATATATGCCCTTGGAATGTGGATTTTGTGGGGGAATCTTGTGTTCGCAAACAAAGCACTTCTTAAAGCCCAATGTCTTGTTGAACGTGGCCAAGGATTTAGTAAAAATAACAACAGCAGAAACAAACAAGCTACCACAAAAACACAATAAGCACCATAAAAGTACAAGTCTACAATCTTAACTATTTAACAGCAACAGCACTACCACAAAATGCACTGCTAACAGAAAACCAACTAGCAGAAGAAAAATAAACATTTCTTGTTTGTTTTTTGTTTTTACTAAGGAGAGGAAGAAGAAGAAAATGTGAGAATGCCAACAGGCATTTAAACTGAGGGAAAAAGTCTAATCACTGCAGTGCTAAAAGTGCTCTAATAAGGAAAATAATATTCAGAGATACTATTGTAAGCTAGAAGAAATGAGAAGAAACAATTCCTTTGGGATCAACGTCAGATTTGGCTTCTGAGGTGTTTGACTTACCTGAAAACTAAATGCCAAGCCATGAGATTGTGTCTGAATGGAATGGTGACAAATGAGATCTGAGGAATTAGCATACAGTTGGGAATTATGGGTAGAAGGAAGGAGCCTGAGCCTTGGATACAAAGGTCTGAAAGTTACAAGCTTCGAATCTGATCAGATCTGATAGTCCCAACAACTGAGGTGGATGGAAAAGAGCATCATTCCTGACATTTATGCAACATCTCATATCTTGATTCTCTATAAAATTTCATTACCTATTTAAAAAAGGCTGTATCCTTTGAAAGACCCATTTCAGGATTTAATTCAATGACAATATCAATAAACCTGTACTTTACTCGCTGTATCTTGCTTCTGCGGGTCACTAAATGCTGTAGTATCAGCAAAGCACAAGTCAACTCATGGTAAATTACAACTACTCAAGAAAAGGCATCACATTAACAACTTCAAACTTTTAAAACAGTAAATGATTAAAACACTGGTTAGTATAGCAATAACTCTTAAGTTCACAATTTCAGCAGTATGACATGAAATGAGTGACCAGGAAATTCAAACATCTCAAAAAAAAACAGCACTGTAGATCTAAGATATGACAGATGCCTCACAGCAAGAGGTTCTCCAGTTCAATTCTCGGCTGGGGTGCCTGCTGTGTGGAGTCCGCATGTCTTCCCTGTTGTTACGTGGGTTTCCTCCAGGTGCTCCGGTTTCCTCCCACATCCCAAAGACATGCTGTAGGTGGATTGGACACTCTAAATTGGCCCTAGGTGTGAGTGTGTGTGTGTGTGTGTGTGTGTGTGTGTGTGTGTGTGTGTGTGTGTGTGTGTGTGTGTGTGTGTGTGTGTGTATTTGTGTGTGTGTGTGTGCCTTCTGTGGAAGGTTGGGTGCTGGGCTGGCAACTCGACACTGTAAAACTCCATTGCCAATCATAACTGGACAGGTGATCTGCTGTGGCGACCCCTAACTGGGAAAAAGCCGAAAGAAGAAGAAGAAGATCTAAGATGCGACAGAATAAGGGGCACTGAATCTTTTGATAAACATATTTTTGAATCCGGAAAGTAAATATAATCTAGAAATTTTGTTCTGATTGGTAAACCCTTATTTTATGCTATAAAAAAACAGTTGTTTTACATTTTGATTTTTTTATTACTGTACATCTTGGGTACACAACTCAATTCACAGCATGTACATAATACTTATCAAACACAGTTCCAGATTTTTAAATCAAGTAGGAATCGCTCCTTTCTGCTTTACAGGGGGATAAAACTGTTCTACACCCATTCCTACCACTGCAGAACATGGCTTCTGTTTTTCACCAAGATGTTGATCCAGTGAACACCTCCTCCCCCAACACACACATAAACATTCTCACACCTGTTTAGTGAAAATTCCGCTTCAAGTTTTTATTAATCATTTTTGTACAGTCATTAAAAGGTTGCACGCGCACACACACACACACACACATATATATATATATATATATATATAGTCAAACAACAGAAAATCCCAAATTGTAAATTCAAAAATCACACCCCTTGGAAGGCAGCAGGTTCAAATTAAGCAGCCAAGTAATTCCAATATCGCAATGTCTCTGTGATAATGTCCACTAAATAGTCCACTCGCAACAAAAGTGTGTTAAAAAGCGTATTTAATACACATAAACACACACAAAAAGAAATCGTAAGCGCTTTCGCAGGATTCACTCCCGCTTCATCAGACGATACATACAAAGTAAATAGCACTGAATTTATACCTCTAGCTCAGCTCAATTAAACAATTAAAAACTGAATTAAGTTTTTAAAATCACATTACTCATTTTAGACAACTCTACTTAAATTCAAATTACTAGAGATCCATTACATAATGGTAAAACACTATAGTCAATGTACTAATTATACATTCTTAGAAATATATAACAATAGTAATAATAATAAAAAACAGTAAAATACTCATATACCTACAAAGACTTCAACATGTATATGAGAATGTATAAAAACTATTAACACATGCATAAAAATATAAACAAAACCTTAAAAATAAAATAATAAATATTAACGTAAACACCTACCCTTAAGAATGGGTCTAATAGTTACATTTTCATTCAACCCATTTTCTCTATGGGCTCCCAGCCTCAATATCCATTTCAGTTCTGCCTGTTCAGTTAAGTTATTAATATCTCCCAGTCTAACATTGTGGTATTGTACATGTAATACTTGAAAATGGAACTGATGGCTAGGTCCTTCATGTAGTATGTGCTTGGCTATGGCACTATACTCTTGGTTTCTCTCTACACAATATAAATGATCTCTAATTCTCTCACGTAGTGTCCTATTAGTTTTGCCCACATAGAATTTAAAGCAGACTACAATGTGCAACGTAAACCACATTAGGGGTTCGACAAGTACTACAATTCCTAATTTCCCATAAATGACCATTATTGGGATTTTTAAAAAAGTGAGATTCGTCCATGTAAACACATTGTGGGCAGCTTCCACACTTCTTAGTACCTTGCAGGAATGGAACAGTAGATATGTGAATAGTTCGTAAATTCCTATAGCAAAGAAGTTGCTTAAGATTCTTCATATTTCTAAAAGTGAAATCAGGTTTGTCACCAACAAGGTTCTTAGTTTTTACATCCACAGTTAATATGTTCCAATTAGTAATAACCGCCTGTTTTACCAAATTCGTGTTATTACCATATGGAAGTATTATAGGGACACTATTGTCCAAAATCCTGCGGCTCACAGTGCCAACAGAGTTAGACCTATCCCCAGAGAAATAAGGTTTCGCTCTACTTCCCCGCAGCTGTATAACCTCTAAAAATTTTTTATCCACTAACTTTCCATCATAACCTCTAGTTAAAAAATAAGACTTAAGCTTCTCTAACTCATCCATTAGTAGTATATCATCACTACAAAGACGCGATACTCTAAAAGCCTGACCTTTTATGATATTAGCAAATGTAGAAGGTTTATGCATACTTCCAGCATGTAGGAAGGAAGCCTTATAACAACTCTTTCTATACACTGTGGTATGATATCCACTACCCGATCTATATATTACTACATCCAAAAAATTAATTTTGTCACTCGAGTATTCAATTGTAAAATTGAGAAAGGGGTTGCTGTTGTTAATACGACGATGAAATGCATTTAATAAATCAATACTACCATGCCAAACAAAAAACAGGTCATCCACAAAACGCCTATAAAACAAGACTTTTTCATGCCCCAAAAGATGTTCCTGCTCCCAAGCTATCATAACTAAATTGGCATAAGTATTAGCACAACTCGTACCCATCGCTACACCCTTTCTCTGCAGATAACAGTTCTCCTCAAAGAAGAACACATTATTTTCCAATGTCAACTCAAGTAACAGACAAATAAAATCAATTCTGTAAATGTCCATTAGTCCAGAACTTAGCATTAAGCCTCTAACCATTGAAATGCCAACTTCATTTGGTATGCACGTAAAGAGGGATTCAACATCCATTGTCATAAGTACATGACAGTCAGTAACGGACACGTCACTAAAAAAGTTATAGAGATCAGACAAAAAATGTTCAGTGTCACGTAAAACATAGTCAAACTGTTGAAGTATTTTCTTTAATTCCAAGTCCAGCAAAATGGAGATGGGCTCGGTCAGCCAGCCCCCTCCTGATACTATCGGTCTGAAGGCAGGATAGTGAGGATTCTTATGTATTTTCGGCAGTCCATACATCCTCGGTATCACTGGGTGTTCTACTTTCAGATAACTATACATTTCATCGTCAAGTAATTTGAAGGCTCTACACTCATCTAGAGACCTGTTTACACCGCTTATAATTTGTTCTACCAAATCAAGAGATATCATAGTACACGCATCACTCGATAGCATTTCAGTCATGGTAGTTGAATAGTAAGAACTGTCCATTACCACTATAGGGCCCCCCTTATCGGAGGGTCGTATCACGATCTCATTATTACTTTTCAAGTTATTCAAAGCATATCTTTCTTTGGCAGTCAAATTATCAAAGCAGTCTCTACTTGAACCTCCAAGATCATCATAGATTGCCTCCTCTACGGCTTTCACAAATAATTCAATATTAGGTGGAAGATGCGGTGTATAATTACTCTTACGCTTGAGCCTTTGTGTTTCATAACCTGTTTCATTCCCAAACATTAGCTTCAAAGCCAGATTCCTCGCAAACATCTTTATTGCCACTAAGTTATCACTAACATCAACATCCATACTTGGAATAAAACTAGCACCCTTATTCAACAGTACAACCTCATTTTCAGTTAGAACATACTTCGAGATGTTCCACACTAAACTGTCTGATTCCATAGCTTGGTCAGGGTACATACCTGCTGAGACTCCGGCTGATCCCTCTTTCGCGGTACCCTCTGTTCGTCCATGTCCAGTGACCTCTTTCTCCCTAATCTTATTGGGAGGGGAACTGCGGGAAAATTTTCAGTGGATGCCTTATCCAGGGGAATCTTCCTTCTGACATCCATACCAAGGTGAGACGATTTCTCACCAGATTTCCGTTGACCTAAATCAGTAGTTAATTCTGCTGGCTTCGTATATACAGATGATGGCATTTCAGGTGAGTTGAGGATTGTTGCTTGTTTAGACGTGCATTCAACTAATGGCTCCAAGCCGTTAATACGCTTCTGTTCCATCTTTTCAGGTCTAGGACTTCTCCTCTCTGTACACTCACTTCGTCTATCATCAGGACTGGTCACAGATTTTCTCTCCCAACGTCTCGTCCTACCTACTTCCGATTTGGCTCCTCGCGAGACTTCATGGTTAGCACTTGTAGTTCTCGGCCAAACAAAGACATTATTTTTATTAAAGTCCTGCAAATCTCTGATTAATTTGTTTTTCTTAACCTCAAGGAGATTTCTCTCATATCTCTGAACTCTGTCTATTAAATCATGCAGATATATCTCTGCTCGGTCATGCCCAATAACATTAATCAATTCATTCTGTTGTTCTACAATGCTATCACGCAAAGTAAATTCCTCCGGCTGAAAAAAGTCCAGTAATAACTGCATATAAGCTTTGCTCGCACCTAAATTGATCTGCTGCCATTTTGTTAGGAGATCAGGATAAAGGTTGCTGTAGGTTGGCATATTAAGTATACGGAGACCTCTAGGTATCACATTATGTTGAATGCTAGCCTCTAAGTGATACCGCTGGCATTGTAAACGTTTAAATTTATAGACATTGTTTTCTATGTCTTTTTTTATTGTTTTAATCAATTTATCACTGCTGCCGTCTGCTCTAGAATCAGACGTAGAATCACTCACAGTCACTTGTAAAAGTGGATTTAAGTTGTTAGTTAAAAAGGTTCGCATCCTACCATGATAGTCCGTATCGCTCATAGCATTTGCAGATGTTTGCCCCACTCCTTCCATAACAGATAAACCCACGTTGAGACAAAGTCAAACAACAGAAAATCCCAAATTGTAAATTCAAAAATCACACCCCTTGGAAGGCAGCAGGTTCAAATTAAGCAGCCAAGTAATTCCAATATCGCAATGTCTCTGTGATAATGTCCACTAAATAGTCCACTCGCAACAAAAGTGTGTTAAAAAGCGTATTTAATACACACAAACAGAAATCGTAAGCGCTTTCGCAGGATTCACTCCCTCTTCATCAGACGATACAT